>NW_027468609.1:2952181-2969681 GCF_046254945.1 Alosa pseudoharengus | reverse complement strand
TGCCCCCCCCTCAAACTCTTCAGTCTGAAACACTATAGTGAGGGAATCAATTCTCTGAATATTTCGGGGAAAAAGGGGATTTAAATTTCTGATCCCAGGCACACTATTCTTATTTTGTGAGTCATTCATGTCCTTTTTCCGTCAGCAATGTATTCCAACAGTCCCATGGAAGCCTTCCCTGGGCGGCCATGGTGAATATGTATGGGCTGATGGTAAATATGCATGAATCCCAGGGAATAATTGGACACAGAAAATATCAAATGAATACAAATATCTGTGCTATGAGATTTGCTGGAAGCAAAGAGTCATTCTTTCATAAAAGCGATTCCATGTAAAATTATTTTTTAAAAAGGGCCAATGTTTGAGGACACAATTAGAAAATGAAATGTGTACCTGCAAGGGCTTTTGTCTGAGTATTACTCTGTTAATTAATGCCCCCTAGTGGCCAGCCTGGGACATGCGTGGCCTGCGTGTGCTGTGTCAGAGGTGCCACACACATAGTGCCACCAGAAGATGCACAGTAATGCCCACCATCCAGTGATGAGCACGCACGCACGCACACACGCACGCACACACACACACACCATCCAGTGATGAGCATCAGACACACACACAACTGAGTGGTATAGTCATGACACAGACGTACGTGTGTGTGTGTGTGTGTGTGTGTGTGTGTGTGTGATATTCCAAACAACTCCACACAGCCTACAGGTCTCTGAGGTGATTTGAGATTTGAGAGAGAAATATGTCTTATTCATTTCTACTGATACTACCTGTTACAAAGGCAACATATCAACAAAGGCCATTAGTAGCTGTCACAGTTCTTTGTGCAAATGGTCTAAATGATATGGTGACAGTCAACGAAAGATACCCAGCGATTTCTTCCCCTTTCCACATCAATTGCTTAATGAGTGTAGCATACCTGTGGCCTGCCCCTGGCTGAGACAGCTCTCACAGCTGTGTCTCGTTTATCAAAACCATTAACGAATCCCAAATGTGAGCTCAATCACACACACACACACACACACACACACGCACGCACATCAAACAGTGAACAGCGGTCAAACAGAACTACCTCAGCCATTTATTGGCCTGACTTTGCACCATTATACTGACTGTCTATGCACAATTTCAACCCAATTTTGCTGCTCTTATTTCTTCATTGTATGTGCCTTCTTATTTACTAATTTATTGTTTACTTGAATGTTATGTTTGTCTGTGGATTTAATTGGTAAAATATGTCTTGTCTTCACCATGGGATAGTGAGAAACGTAATTTCGATCTCTTTGTATGTCTGGGCATGTGTTTGTGTCTCCCGCTCCCTCTCTGTCAAGTCAAGTCAAGTCAAGTTTATTTATATAGCGCATTTCATACACATTCAAGGTCATTCAATGTGCTTTACATAAACAAAACCAAACAATAATAACAAACTAGAATTGCGGTTCCGAGGAACTGCAAGAGTGGGTTTGATCTGGGGCACGGAACTCGGCCTCATCCAAGGATTCCAACGGTACCTCATTTATGAAAATCGGGCACACGGATCAAAAGTTGTCTGCATTAACGCAACATCCAATAAGCTAAAACGCATAAATAACATGGTTGCTATGCTGGTTGCTATGGTGGTCGCTAGGTTGACATTACAGGGGTGGTTTCTAGGTTGTTGCTAGGGTAATTAGTTAGTTGCTAGTAAGCCATCTTAAGCTGACTGCATAAAGTGATTATTTTAAGAGATACATTTTCAAACCAGAACTGTGTATAGGTCATGGTTAAAAACGTATCAGAATCTCAGAAATAATCACGTAATGCAGCCAGTTTAAGATTTTTTAAGAAGTCAGATTTTTTAAAGGCAATCAAATTTCTGCTGACTCTCTTCTGGCTGCGGTTAAAGGCCAGCGCCTCCTGAGAGGCTTGAAGGGTCAGTTCTGAGGTTGTTGGCTGCTGGAACCGAAAAAAGGACTGCATTTTCTTAAAAGACAATGTGACTGAAGTGCGGGCAAAGTTTGCACAGAAATGTACGATTTTTCCCACCCTCATCGACCTCGTCATAAAACTTGTTTAAATGATCACACGACGCCTCCTTGCTGCTTTGTTGTCTACATCAGCATTTCTCAAACTTCTTTGACCTGAGGCCCAGTCAAGGCATACTTTGGGGTCATAGGGCCCACCTACATGAACCCACCCCCTCCTCCCAACCCCTATCAAATTGTAATGATATCACAATTATTATTTTTATACTATATTGCCTACATGCACTTCAAAACAGTCAATGTTTAAAGTGCTAAGATTGTTTACAAAAGTTTGTGAAAGCATGCACATCAGAGTACTGCTTTACTAATGTAAAATATTACCTTACTATGCACAGAGAATCACAGGCTTAGTCCCTGCCTCAGTCATTGCAAGCGCCTCTGATTTATTAATCACCACTATGTGGATACTGTTTTTAGAATTGATTTAGATTAAGTGTTAGTATAATTTGTATTTTTGTAATTTGTATTTTAGTATATTTTTATATATTGTATTAAGTGTTAGTATAATTTGTATTTTGGTATATTTAGCATATTCTTATCTTCTACTGTCCTTACTGCTTAGTTGTGTTTTTATATTATACACTTTAATTACTCTTTCTGCTGTTAAAGAATGTGTTGTGTTGTATGTATGCTGCTGAGACCTTGAATTTCCCCTGGGGATCAATAAAGTATCTATCTATCTATCTATCTAAATATAATTAGGCCTACACTAGTTTCATTGTTTTTGCATTGTTGCATGATTGATATGCTATTTAATTACATTTCATTTGAATGCCTGAATGTAAGAATTCAGGAAACACAATACCAGCTTTTAACATTTCTGTTGTTAGTTTATGTAAATCACATAACACATGAACTGTTTACATACTACTGATAGCCCATTACTGTACACAATAATACTGTGCCCATTCATTAACATATATTAAACATCAGGCGTCTTGTTTACACATTTAAACCATATTTGCACTTCGAATTTCGCTTCCAAACTGTAATAACTACATCTACAAAGTCTAAAGAAGATAACCATGTAGTCTGTTCATAGATAAGATCAATTTTGACAGAACTACAGACTTCGTGAAAGTAGCCTAGTAGTCCTACATAAAAGGCTCCATATTCACTTCATTGCAAAATCGCGGTTGGTCTGTTTACACACTAAAACCATATTTACACTTCGAAATTCGCTTCCAAATTGTAGTAACTACATCTACGAAGTCTAAGGAAGATAATCTTGTAGTCTGTTCATAGATAAGATACATTTTGACAGAACTACAGACTTCGTGAAAGTAGCCTAGAAGCCCTACATAAAAGGCTCCATTAACTTCATTGCAAAATCGCAGTTGGTCTGTTTACACACTAAAACCATATTTACACTTCGAAATTCGCTTCCAAATTGTAGTAACTACATCTACGAAGTCTAAGGAAGATAACCTTGTAGTCTGTTCAACGATAAGATACATTTTGACAGAACTACAGACCTCGTAAAAGTAGTACCTAAAATTAGTGTGATAAATGGCCATCACGTAGCATATAGCACTAGCATATGACAACAGCAAATAGCTAACGTTTACGTTAGCCTAACTTACTTATCGTTGACCCGACACGTTTATAAGTTAGACCATAGACTGATAAGGACGTCCATCAAAATTCCGTGTGTATCCTGTGTATCTTTCGTGCTGCTATCCTGTTGCCTTTTCCCTGTTGTTCCGGCAACAAGGTTTTTACTCGATATTTGCCACATCCCAGAGAGTTGTTGTTTGGTGGGTCAGGTGACGAGCCGTCGAATCACAGCACAGCACCCAGAATGCATTGCAACACACCGTCTAGATGGGACTCAGCGTTAGGTCGGCTTTAAATAGCATACAGAACCTATAGTAATATAACGTTGTCTGTAAGCTCCACAGATCGTGGCAAGACAATTGAATTGATTGTGGACTTCTTGCTGGGCAACGATGAGTAACTTGATTAGTAATGCTGCGTGGATATGCATGATATCTGTATGAAAGTGTGATTCTCAATGTAATAATCTATACAACTGTACACATGACTAAGTTCAAATGGAGCTAGCTGGGTATAGGACTGGGCTGAATGGATTGGTGAAATACTTTATTTTAATTTTTTTTTAATGACCTATATGAACATGGTTTGGCTTTAAAAAAAAGAGGAGACAGCGCTTCGCGCTGTCTCCTCTTTTTTTACATGACCTTTACACTTAGTGCTGGCAAGGCATTGAACTGGGCTGAATGGATTTGGAAAATATATATATTTTTTTTTTTTAATGACCTGTATCAACATGGTTTGGCTTTAAAAAAAAGATGAGACAGCGCTTCGCGCTGTCTCATCTTTTTTTACATTACCTTTACACTTAGTGCTGGCAAGGCATTGAACTGGGCTTCATTCAAGGATTCCAACGGTACCTCATTCATGAAAATCGGACATACTGGTCAAAAGTTACATGCACACACCTTCATATACACAGACAGCCCAGCCCAGCCCATTAGACATTGCCAGATGGCTTAGAACTCTGCCAGGTGCAAGTAATCAACTCTAGCAGCAGAGCTCTACCAGGTGCAAGTAATGAGGTGCTGTGATGTCATAAAGCCCCAGCATTCCGCCATTGATTTCAATGGGCCCAAAAAACGCAGAAAAACGGGAATACCGCGAAAACGACAAGGGCCAGCGACACGAAATTAACAAGCAAGTTACACCGGTTCGGGCCTGAATTTTTGGAGTTCGAACCGCGTCGATAGCTCAAACGGTCTAGGAGCAGTAGTTCGGCCAAAAAGTGGGTGAAAAGGAATAATAAATAAACTAGAATTGCGGTTCCGAGGAACTGCAAGAGTGGGTTTGATCAGGGGCATGGAACTCGGCCTCATCCAAGGATTCCAACGGTACCTCATTTATGAAAATCGGACATACGGGTCAAAAGTTACATGCACACACCTTCATATACACAGACAGCCCAGCCCAGCCCATTATAGCTCTGCCAGGTGGCTTAGAACTCTTCCAGGTGCAAGCTTAAGCAATTAGAGCTGTGATGTCACAATCGAAATTTGAATTCTGAACATTCCGCCATGCATTTCAATGGGCCCAAAAAACGCAGAAAAACGGGAATACCGCGAAAACGACAAGGGCCAGCGACACGAAATCAACAAGCAAGTTACACCGGTTCGGGCCTGAATTTTTGGAGTTCGAA
This sequence comes from Alosa pseudoharengus, assembly GCF_046254945.1. Lineage (NCBI taxonomy): Eukaryota > Metazoa > Chordata > Actinopteri > Clupeiformes > Clupeidae > Alosa > Alosa pseudoharengus. The sequence continues at coordinate 2,964,461 of NW_027468609.1, read as the reverse complement.
CCGCGTCGATAGCTCAAACGGTCTAGGAGCAGTAGTTCGGCCAAAAAGTGGGTGAACAGGAATAATAAATAATAAGAAAACTTAAGAAGAACAATAGTGGGCTTGCTCCGCAAGCCCACAGCATGGCTTTCAGCCATGCTGTGGTCTTGCTGGATCAAACCCACTAATAATAACTAGAATTGCGGTTCCGAGGAACTGCAAGAGTGGGTTTGATCAGTGGCACGGAACTCGGCCTCATCCAAGGATTCCAACGGTACCTCATTTATGAAAATCGGGCACACGGATCAAAAGTTGTCTGCATTAACGCAACATCCAATAAGCTAAAACGCATAAATAACATGGTTGCTATGCTGGTTGCTATGGTGGTCGCTAGGTTGACATTACAGGGGTGGTTTCTAGGTTGTTGCTAGGGCAATTAGTTAGTTGCTAGTAAGCCATCTTAAGCTGACTGCATAAAGTGATTATTTTAAGAGATACATTTTCAAACCAGAACTGTGTATAGGTCATGGTTAAAAACGTATCAGAATCTCAGAAATAATCACGTAATGCAGCCAGTTTAAGATTTTTTAAGAAGTCAGATTTTTTAAAGGCAATCAAATTTCTGCTGACTCTCTTCTGGCTGCGGTTAAAGGCCAGCGCCTCCTGAGAGGCCTGAAGGGTCAGTTCTGAGGTTGTTGGCTGCTGGAACCGAAAAAAGGACTGCATTTTCTTAAAAGACAATGTGACTGAAGTGCGGGCAAAGTTTGCACAGAAGTGTACGATTTTTCCCACCCTCATCGACCTCGTCATAAAACTTGTTTAAATGATCACACGACGTCTCCTTGCTGCTTTGTTGTCTACATCAGCATTTCTCAAACTTCTTTGACCTGAGGCCCAGTCAAGGCATACTTTGGGGTCATAGGGCCCACCTACATGAACCCACCCCCTCCTCCCAACCCCTATCAAATTGTAATGATATCACAATTATTATTTTTATACTATATTGCCTACATGCACTTCAAAACAGTCAATGTTTAAAGTGCTAAGATTGTTTACAAAAGTTTGTGAAAGCATGCACATCAGAGTACTGCTTTACTAATGTAAAATATAATTAGGCCTACACTAGTTTCATTGTTTTTGCATTGTTGCATGATTGATATGCTATTTAATTACATTTCATTTGAATGCCTGAATGTAAGAATTCAGGAAACACAATACCAGCTTTTAACATTTCTGTTGTTAGTTTATGTAAATCACATAACACATGAACTGTTTACATACTACTGATAGCCCATTACTGTACACAATAATACTGTGCCCATTCATTAACATATATTAAACATCAGGCGTCTTGTTTACACATTTAAACCATATTTGCACTTCGAATTTCGCTTCCAAACTGTAATAACTACATCTACAAAGTCTAAAGAAGATAACCATGTAGTCTGTTCATAGATAAGATCAATTTTGACAGAACTACAGACTTCGTGAAAGTAGCCTAGTAGTCCTACATAAAAGGCTCCATATTCACTTCATTGCAAAATCGCGGTTGGTCTGTTTACACACTAAAACCATATTTACACTTTGAAATTCGCTTCCAAATTGTAGTAACTACATCTACGAAGTCTAAGGAAGATAATCATGTAGTATGTTCACAGATAAGATACATTTTGACAGAACTACAGACTTCGTGAAAGTAGCCTGGAAGCCCTACATAAAAGGCTCCATTAACTTCATTGCAAAATCGCGGTTGGTCTGTTTACACACTAAAACCATATTTACACTTCGAAATTCGCTTCCAAATTGTAGTAACTACATCTACGAAGTCTAAGGAAGATAATAATGTAGTATGTTCACAGATAAGATACATTTTGACAGAACTACAGACTTCGTGAAAGTAGCCTAGAAGCCCTACATAAAAGGCTCCATTAACATCATTGCAAAATCGCGGTTGGTCTGTTTACACACTAAAACCATATTTACACTTCGAAATTCGCTTCCAAATTGTAGTAACTACATCTACGAAGTCTAAGGAAGATAACCTTGTAGTCTGTTCAACGATAAGATACATTTTGACAGAACTACAGACCTCGTAAAAGTAGTACCTAAAATTAGTGTGATAAATGGCCATCACGTAGCCTAAAGCATATAGCACTAGCATATGACAACAGCAAATAGCTAACGTTTACGTTAGCCTAACTTACTTATCGTTGACGTTGACCCGACACGTTTATAAGTTAGACCATAGACTGATAAGGACGTCCATCAAAATTCCGTGTGTATCCTGTGTATCTTTCGTGCTGCTATCCTGTTGCCTTTTCCCTGTTGTTCCGGCAACAAGGTTTTTACGCGATATTTGCCACATCCCAGAGAGTTGTTGTTTGGTGGGTCAGGTGACGAGCCGTCGAATCACAGCACAGCACCCAGAATGCATTGCAACACACCGTCTAGAAGGGACTCAGCGTTAGGTCGGCTTTAAATAGCATACAGAACCTATAGTAATATAACGTTGTCTGTAAGCTCCACAGATCGTGGCAAGACAATTGAATTGATTGTGGACTTCTTGCTGGGCAACGATGAGTAACTTGATTAGTAATGCTGCGTGGATATGCATGATATCTGTATGAAAGTGTGTTTCTAAATGTAATAATCTATACAACTGTACACATGACTAAGTTCAAATGGAGCTAGCTGGGTATAGGACTGGGCTGAATGGATTGGTAAAATACATTATTTTTTTTTTTTTTTAATGACCTATATGAACATGGTTTGGCTTTGAAAAAAAGAGGAGACAGCGCGAACATGACCTTTACACTTAGTGCTGGCAAGGCATTGAACTGGGCTGAATGGATTTGGAAAATATATATATATATTTTTTTAATGACCTGTATCAACATGGTTTGGCTTTAAAAAAAAGATGAGACAGCGCTTCGCGCTGTCTCATCTTTTTTTACATTACCTTTACACTTAGTGCTGGCAAGGCATTGAACTGGGCTTCATTCAAGGATTCCAACGGTACCTCATTCATGAAAATCGGACATACTGGTCAAAAGTTACATGCACACACCTTCATATACACAGACAGCCCAGCCCAGCCCATTAGACATTGCCAGATGGCTTAGAACTCTGCCAGGTGCAAGTAATCAACTCTAGCAGCAGAGCTCTACCAGGTGCAAGTAATGAGGTGCTGTGATGTCATAAAGCCCCAGCATTCCGTCATTCATTTCAATGGGGCCCAAAAACGCCGAAAAACGGGAATACCGCGAAAACGACAAGGGCCAGCGACACGAAATTAACAAGCAAGTTACACCGGTTCGGGCCTGAATTTTTGGAGTTCGAACCGCGTCGATAGCTCAAACGGTCTAGGAGCAGTAGTTCGGCCAAAAAGTGGGTGAAAAGGAATAATAAATAAACTAGAATTGCGGTTCCGAGGAACTGCAAGAGTGGGTTTGATCAGGGGCATGGAACTCGGCCTCATCCAAGGATTCCAACGGTACCTCATTTATGAAAATCGGACATACGGGTCAAAAGTTACATGCACACACCTTCATATACACAGACAGCCCAGCCCAGCCCATTATAGCTCTGCCAGGTGGCTTAGAACTCTTCCAGGTGCAAGCTTAAGCAATTAGAGCTGTGATGTCACAATCGAAATTTGAATTCTGAACATTCCGCCATGCATTTCAATGGGCCCAAAAAACGCAGAAAAACGGGAATACCGCGAAAACGACAAGGGCCAGCGACACGAAATCAACAAGCAAGTTACACCGGTTCGGGCCTGAATTTTTGGAGTTCGAACCGCGTCGATAGCTCAAACGGTCTAGGAGCAGTAGTTCGGCCAAAAAGTGGGTGAACAGGAATAATAAATAATAATAATAATAATAATAAGAAAACTTAAGAAGAACAATAGTGGGCTTGCTCCGCAAGCCCACAGCATGGCAAAGCTGTGCTTGCCATGCTGTGGGCTTGCTGGATCAAACCCACTAATAAAGTAAACTTAAGAAGCCATGCTGTGGGCTTGCTGGATCAAACCCACTAATAAGAAAACTTAAGAAGAACAATAGTGGGCTTGCTCCGCAAGCCCACAGCATGGCAAAGCTGTGCTTGCCATGCTGTGGGCTTGCTGGATCAAACCCACTAATAAAAGCATAGAAGGGCAATATAGTCAAAGAATAGTTAAAAGGTAAAGATCATAATAAAAAGGAAACATAAAACAAGGTAAAATCATTTAAAAATAAAGAATAATTAATAAACAAAACAAAGGCAAAAGTAGTAAAAAAAGTAATAAAAGACAAAGTAGAATAATTATCAAGGCAGATTCAGAATTTGTTACTCGGCACAGTTAGCAGAAAGCATCTGAGAACAGTTTGGTCTTAAGTCTAGATTTAAAACTGGCTACAGTTGGGGCCTTTTTGATGTCATCCGAAAGTTGGTTCCACAGCTGAGCCGCATAGCAGCTAAAAGCTGCTTCACCATGTTTAGTTCTAACTGTAGGTTTTACTAGCAGGTTTTTCACCTGGGACCTGAGAGGACGAGAAGGTGTGTACTGCTGAAGCATGTCTGACAAGTATTTAGGTCCTGCTCCATTTACTGATTTATAAACAAGCAATAGTGCTTTAAAGTCAATTCTGTGACTTACTGGAAGTCAGTGCAAGGACTTAAGAATTGGAGTAATGTGGTTAGTTCTTTTAGTTTTTGTTAGAATCCTAGCTGCTGCATTTTGTATCATCTGAAGCTGTTTAATAGTCTTTTTAGGAAGGCCTGTGAACAGTCCATTGCAGTAATCAACCCTGCTGGAGATAAATGCATGAATGAGTTTTTCTAAGTCATATTTTGACATCAGCCCTCTGAGTTTGGCAATATTTTTGAGGTGGTAAAAAGCTGATTTAGTTATCGCTTTCATGTGGCTGTTGAAATTTAGATCACTGTCAATTAATACACCAAGATTTTTAACAGTATTCTTTGCCTTCAACCCTTTTGTGCCAAGGAGAGTGTCTTTCCTCATTTTTACCAAATATAATTACTTCAGTTTTTTCTTTGTTCAGCTGAAGAAAAATTTGAGACATCCAGGTGTTGATTTGTTCTATACACTGACACATAGATTCAAGAGGACCATAGTCGTTTGGTGATAGAGCTAAGTAAATTTGTGTGTCATCTGCATAGCTATGATATGAAATCAAATTATTTTGAATGATTTGTCCAAGTGGGAGCATATAGAGGTTGAATAATAGTGGCCCCAAGATTGACCCCTGGGGAACACCACAGGTCAAGGACGTTGGTGTTGAGGTACAGTTTCCGATGGCAACAAAGAAGCTCCTTTCTTGTAGATATGATTTTATCCAGCTGATAACTATGCCTGTAAATCCAACCCAGTGTTCTAGTCTGTGTAGTAAAATATTGTGATCAACAGTGTCAAATGCTGCACTAAGGTCCAGTAGCACTAGGACTGATGTTTTACCTGAATCTGTGTTGAGGCGTATGTCATTGAAAACTTTAATGAGAGCTGTTTCAGTGCTGTGATTTGCCCGAAAACCTGACTGAAAGTAATCAAAATACCCATTTGATGTTAGGAAGGTGGTTAATTGATTAAAGACTACTTTTTCAATAACTTTTTCAGTGTCATATAGGCCTAGACCTCTCCAGAATAAGTCCCGCCTCCGTAACTTCCGTATCCATCCAACTTCCGGACGTGGATTGTCTATGGCAGGGTTTCCGTTGTCCGGTAATTACCGGACATTGGCCGGAAAAAAAATGAAATGTCCGACAAAATGAAATCTCTCCGGTCAAATTGTCCGATTGAAATTGGCTAATAATCCCGTCCCCTAACGCAATCTGAATTTGAGAATAAGCCTTAATATGTAGGCCTAAGCCTATATTATACGTCCTCTGGCTATGTTTTTAAATGAACAGGCTCTACCGTTTGAAAGTTATTAAACAACACGCATAACCTATGCTGCATTTCAAATAGGAAGCGCAGCTTAAAACGTCCATGTTAAACAACGAACAAATGAGAGGTGGTTTAAACATGGCCAGGCATAGGCAGACTAGCCTTAAACGTTTTTTCAGAGGGCAGACGTGATGGATGATGATAAATTGGTAACGTCTGAAGCCTCAGATGTCCGGTCAACTCCACCACCACCAGATAAAAAGCAGAAGTGTCGGGCGTATCTGTCGGAATCAGTGACATTGGAAGTGGAGTTGGGGGGGGGGGGTGCGGCCGCTCCAAGACACTGTCATTCTCCGTGTACATTGGACATGCAAAGTGTTCTTTACCCAAAGCATACAGTAGGTTTATGCGTTCTCTGTCTATGATCTGCAGGGTTAGGGCCTCCTCGACGAGGCGATTACTGGTCCGTGGATAATTTCTGGCACAATTAAACGGTATCATTGAACCGCGGCCGAAAGAAAAAGAAACTAAACATTTCCCAGAATAGGAAAAATTTCTTAATTTATTGTTATCAAATAAAGAGGCATAGCATTAGGGGGTAGTGGTGTGAGCGCTCATTCTTGTGCACATCTGTGCAAGTTAAATAGTCACCACTGAGATAACGTGGGTAGCAGCAACAAACAACGTAGCCTTTTTAAAACAACGAACGAAGCGGACTCTTGCTGTCCATGAAAAGATACTGGCTAGATCTTGTTAGGCATGTTTAAGTTAGGCTAAATGAACATGTTGCATTCTATACAGATTATGTAATTCTTTAAGCTACATAGCCTGTCTCCAGTTTTTCTCAGTTTGACTAATTAAGAAGGGATAATAGGATATTTGACCGGCATATCATCAAAATGTCCAGAAAACAAAACCTCTGCCGGTCACTTTGACCGGCACCATTTTTTTGTAGCGGAAACTCTAGTCTATGGGAAATAACATGCCGTTTCGAAATATCATACCGATAAAACATCTGTAGGTAGCGAAGTTGAAAAAGCTGGTGGGCAGATTGGCCTACAATTTTTTTATTGTCGGTGGCGTTTAAGTAGTATACTATAGACTATACTACTTAAACGGCACCGAAAATCAAAAAATCCAGTGGAAACTAGATGGCAGAAGTGTGTAGGCCAATCTGCCCAGCAGCTTTTTCTACTTTGTCACCTAGAGAGTTTGACAGGTACGATCTTTCAAAACGCCATGTTATTTCCCATAGACAATCCACGCCCGGAAGTTGGATGGATACGGAAGTTACGGAGGCGGGACTTATTCTGGAGAGGTCTATAAAGCAGACTTTGACTTTGACATACACACCACACACACGCTATCTGCAAAAGACAGATATCCCTTGGGTGCAAATCACCACTGCTTAAACACGTTGTCTTTTTGAGAAGACAGGTGTATATGGTTCTCGACGAACGTGATGAGCTTGGTTTGACTTTCAAATTCAAAATTGATGGCTGTGTCTATAGGGCCTTATGGTTTTTGGAACGTTGGATACAGTCATGAGGTGTTTTGGTTGCGGAAGGGGTGGGTCATCATCGTATTTGTGTATGTCCTCATACGGCTAGGCCAACTGAGGAGGGTGTTGGTGAACGGGTGCCTGCTACAAGCGGCGTCGAGGCTTTTGCAGCGGCGGCACCTGCCGTGGATGGGTCGGAGGGAACTGGATCTGTGGCAGAGGAGTCTGCTGCAGCCGGATCCCAAAGGGCCGCGCCTGAGGTGGAGGAGTCTGCTGCAGCCAGGCCTAAACACACCAGGTCTGTGGCGGGGTATGAACACACCAGATCTGTGGCGGGGTGTGGGGGTATGAACACACCAGGTCTGTGGTGGGGGTATGAACACACCAGGTCTGTGGTGGGGTATGAACACACCAGGTCTGTGGCGGGGTATGAACACACCAGGTCTGTGGCGGGGTATGAACACACCAGGTCTGTGGTGGGGTGTGGGGGTATGAACACACCAGGTCTTTGGCGGGGTATGAACACACCAGGTCTGTGGTGGGGTATGAACGCGGAGCCCCTGGTAACTGGGCCTACGCTGGCGGACGCTGTTATGGAGATGTCTGCTGCAGTTGAGTCCAGTGAGGGGGTAGCGGTGGAGTCGGTTGCCTGTGATATCGTACAGTGGAGTCGGTTGCGTGTGATATCTGGGTACGTAGAAGCATGGGGTGCTGAGGTTCCACCAGGTGCTGAGGTTCCCCCGGGTGCTGAGGTTCCACCATGTGCTGAGGTTCCGGGTGCTGTGCCTGACCGTGAGCTTGGGTCACCCGTTGTTGTGAGTGGGCCTATTACACCTTCCCTTACTGGGCTTTCTTCGGGCCACACAATGAAATCTACCGTGGATGATGCGATGGTTAAAGTGCCTAAAAGAAAGAACAGCCTCGACCGTGCTCAGAGAGACGGAATGAAACAATGAAACGGGAGACGCAGTCGGATTGCAGTGGAACAGAAAGCCATGTCACTCCAGGACTCGAGCAGAGTCTCATATTCTTATGAGAGCATGATTATAATTTACAGCGCTGAACACATCAGTATGAGAGCATGATTATAATTTACAGCGCTGAAGACATCAGTAAGTTCTTGGCTGAAACTCAGGGGAAGAAGGGGGTTCAAGTCCAGAATTATTGTAATGATCCGGCACAGTGTGTGAACGATGCTTGTTATCTTATGAGGGAAGGGGCTTTTGAACCGTTTAAAAACACATTGTTCGCAAACTGAAATGGGAAATCAATAATGGGAGAGCGACAGACTAGTCTGTTGGCTGAAGTCCTTTTGCTGCATAAACTGTTATTTGTTTATTTATTTATTTATTGTCAGCGCGGTAGTGTCTTGTTCGTTGTCAAGTTCATGCGCTGTCTCGCGTTGTCACTGTTTTGCTGCTGTCATGTTTCACAGAAATGTTCTTTCTATTTTGTTGCTATTTGGCTATCTGGCTATCTGGTCAGTACATGCCATTACATGTCTGGAGTTTTGTAATGGTTGAACTGTGAGGTTTCAGGCAAGGTTTCTTTTAATCATTCAACCCAGATGGGTGGTCAAACTGTTGCATGATTTGTTCATCATGATAGTTCCTGTTGTATGGTGTTTTACCTGGGACAATTTATATTGTTCTTTTTCATTTGCTGTACTGATGTCCTTAGTTGGTCTGTAAATAAATGCTTTTATAAAATCAAAAATCTCTCTCTCCCTCCCTCCCTCTCTCTCTCTCTCCCTCCCTCTCTTTCTCTCTCTCTCCCTCCCTCTCTTCCTCTCCTTGAGAGTCTCTGATGGTGTGGTGCAGCTTATTTCAAAGTCACGGGGGCGCGGCGAGAGGTCACCGAACATTGTGCTCAAACACAAACATGTCTTTGCTATTGACTTTGTGTCAGGCTGCCAGTTGGCCTTTGGTTTCAGAAGAGGGGGCCCATCATCACCGCTAGACCAAGAGCCCCGCTCTGTGGCGGCCGTCTCTGAGGGAGAATTGAGAGAAAGGTCATTGTGAATCCACGGCTTTTGATCGCACCACTTGAACACACTCTCTGGAAATATTGAAGTCACACCCCCTCCGTGGTCAGAAAGGTGAGTGGAGGTAACTTTTCCTATTTTTGCTATTTTATAATTTTTTCTGTCCGTGTGCTTTTCTTTTCTCTCCTACCCTCGTGCTTTCAGTTGCCTCAGAGTTCAGCAGCCTTGAGGGAAAGGTTACATACATTGTGTGTGTGTTGGGGAACACAGTTGGGGCTGTGTGTGTGATGTGTGTGTGTGTGTGTGTGTGTGTGTGGGCAGTGTTCCAGCAGTTCTGGAGGCTTTGAGCTTGTGTGTTCTTTGACTTTGCTTTGGCCACCCACTGGAGAGTGAGAGAACAGGACTATCCCCAGGCCTCTCTCTCTCTCTTTCTGTCGCTCTATCTCTTTCTGTCATCTTTCTCTCTCTCTCTCTTTCTGTCGTCTTTCTCTCTCTCTCTTTCTTTTGTCTTTCTCTCTCTCTCTTTCTGTCATCTTTCTCTCTCTCTCTCTCTTTCTGTCGTCTTTCTCTCTCTCTCTCTCTCCTCTCTCTCTCTCTTTCTCTCTCTCTCTCTCCTCTCTCTCTCTCTTTCTCTCTCTCCCTCTCTCCATGAAACAGCTCCACAGAGAGAACCTTGACATCAGAGTATCCTGAACAACTTTGTTTGACTTCGCTCCATGTGTGTGTGTGTTGTGTTCTCTCCATGTGTGTGTGTGTTGTGTTCGCTCCATGTGTGTGTGTGTTGTGTTCTCTGTGTGTGTGTGTTATTTGTGTTCTCTCCATGTGTGTGTGTTGTGTTCTCTCCATGTGTGTGTGTTGTGTTCTGTGTCTGTGTGTGTGTGTGTGTTGTGTTCTCTCCATGTGTGTGTGTTGTGTTCGCTCCATGTGTGTGTGTTGTGTTCTGTGTCTGTGTGTTGTGTTCGCTCCATGGTGTGTGTGTTGTGTTCTATGTGTGTGTGTGTGTTGTGTTCTCTCCATGTGTGTGTGTTGTGTTCGCTCCATGTGTGTGTGTTGTGTTCTCTGTGTATGTGTGTTTGTGTTGTGTTCTCTCTGTGTGTGTGTTATTTGTGTTCTCTCCATGTGTGTGTGTTGTGTTCGCTCCATGGTGTGTGTGTTGTGTTCTATGTGTGTGTGTGTTGTGTTCTCTCCATGTGTGTGTGTTGTGTTCGCTCCATGTGTGTGTGTTGTGTTCTCTCCATGTGTGTGTGTTGTGTTCTCTCCATGTGTGTGTGTTGTGTTCTATGTGTGTGTGTGTTTGTGTTGTGTTCTCTCCATGTGTGTGTGTTGTGTTCTCTGTGTGTGTGTGTTTGTGTTGTGTTCTCTCCATGTGTGTGTGTTGTGTTCTATGTGTGTGTGTGTTGTGTTCTCTGTGTGTGTGTGTGTTGTGTTCTCTCCATGTGTGTGTGTTGTGTTCTCTCCATGTGTGTGTGTTGTGTTCTCTCCATGTGTGTGTGTGTGTTGTGTTCTCTCCATGTGTGTGTGTTGTGTTCTCTGTGTGTGTGTGTTTCGCTCTCTCTTCCTCCTCCTGGTATCAATGGATCGGCTGCAGAGACGGCCACTTAGTGCAACTCCTCGTGAACATACTTTTTATTTTCCTCTCAGTGCTTTTGTCTGATTAGTCTGATTATTTGAGTAATGGGCCTCCTCGTTGCCCTCTATGCCAAATACACAAGTTTCAATTATGGAAGATTGCGTAAGTTAGCTAAAATTGTATTTCTATTCTGTCATCTCTAAAAGGATGTGCTGAAGTGATTTTTTTTGTAATGTCACTATTTATCACAAAAAAATCTGTTGCCATGGAGACCTTAAGGAGTTAATAACATAGGCCAGCGTTAGTGTATGGTGTGGTGTGTGTGTGTGTGTGTGTGTGTGTGTTTTGCCACTTTTATGTAACACCCCTCTCTCCCCACAGTGCATTGGTACAAGGCATGTTTGTTTTGATGCAAGGGTTTGTGGGATGAGAGACCCTCGCCTGAGTGTGGCACACACACACACACACACACACACACACACACACACACACATCCCTCCTGGGATCGGCCTCCCAGTCCATTAGCTGTGAAGAGGAGCCATGTTTTCCACACGGTTGGGCCCAAACATTCATCTTTTCACACTTCCATTGGTGCCTGCCACACACACCCCCACTCACCCAGCCCCAACCCACCCCACCCCTACCCCGCACCTCTCCCCTCCTGATTGCTTTGTGAGAGCATTACATTGGGGGGAAGGGGGTGCAGTAAAAAGTAAATAAAAACAGCCTCTAACCATACACACACATGTCAAAACACAGAAAGGTCACTGCCACTCTGTGAGTTTTTAAAACGGTGACATGCACCTCTGCTGCCCCTATGGCTGCACACACACACACACACACACACACACACACACACACACACACACACACACGCACGCACACACACACACACACAGACCGCTGGTGGGTGGTAGACTTAATTTAGCGGGTGTGAGTAGTACCACGGCTGTCACGGATGTTTTGTGCGGTGGAGAGGAGAGGAGAGGGAGAGGGTGAGGGAGGAGAGATGTTGAAGAAAGGAGAGGGAGAGGAGAGGAGCAGAGAGGAGACAGAGAGGAAGACAGGAGAGGAGGAGGCAGGAGAGGAGAGGAGAGTTGTTGAGGGAGAGGGAGATGTAGACCCACAGATGTACAGTAGCTGAATGATAATTGCCTAGTAGAGTGAGAGACGGTCCTATTTTTAGAGCACCTTGTATCATAGCTTAATAACATAAGCAGTAAGCAGCATGTGTGTCTGTGTGTGTGTGTGTGTGTGCGTGTGTGTGTGCGTAAGACGAAATCAGTGTGTGCAGTCGTGCATATCGACATGCCTCTTCACCTCTTGCTATGCAGAAGAGCGTCCACCTCTAACTAGCCA
>NW_027468609.1:2904681-2947181 GCF_046254945.1 Alosa pseudoharengus | reverse complement strand
TGTGTGATGTGTGGGTGTGTGTGTGGTGTGTGTGTGTGATGTGTGGCTGTGTGTGATGTGACTGTGTGTGATGTGTGTGTGTAATGTGTGATTGTGTATGTGATGTGGTGTGTGTGATGTGTGGGTGTGTGTGATGTGTGTGTGTGTGATGTGTGTGATGTGTGGGTGTGTGTGATGTGTGGGTGTGCGTGATGTGGGTGTGTGTGATGTGTGTGTGTGTGTGTGTGTGATGTGTGGCTGTGTGTGATGTGACTGTGTGTGATGTGTATGTGTGTGTCTGTGTGTAATGTGTGACTGTGTGTGTGATGTGTGGGTGTGTGATGTGTGGGTGTGCGTGATGTGGGTGTGTGTGATGTGTGGGTGTGTGTGATGTTTGGGTGTGTCTGATGTGCGGCCACTGTAACGTCTCACCCAACCACCAGCGAGTAAAACACCACCGATGATGATCCAAAGATGAACCACACACACAACGCAAAAAAAGCTTCTTACGTAACTCCTCTTCAAAGGGAGAAAAGCAAACAGGGTTTTCCATGAGAGAGTAATTGGCCCACAAGCAGGAAGTGGGGAGAGCCGGATTATAATGCCCCTCAGTGGAGAGGGCTGAGCAAACGCGTCCTGCTCGATATTGGCCAGCTGTTAAATATCCCGGCTGACAGCGGAGCGGGGTCGTTAATGATCGCCCGTGCCAGGATCTCCGCTCGCTCTGTATCCCTTTCGACCTTTATCTCACGAGGAGAAAGTCAATGATCTGCCACTGAGCGCCGCCGGCCTGCCTGCCGGACCGCCTGCCGTGGACCTCCCTTTCTTCACAGAGCACACGGTCAGATTGAATGCGCCAGGTCCGATCATTACGGTATTAGCCAGAGCTACTGTCATCATTATTCACTCAAAGGTCTGAACACATAAAGCCTCTCAGGGATTTGAGGAGGAGGAAGAGGAGGAGGAGGAAGAGGATGATGATGAGGAGGAGGAGTGTACAGCAAGGTCTGAAGCTAAACAAAAGAAGCAATAACAGGGCTGTCCCAGTTTGATTGAGACATCCATTATGAATCAGAAGATCACTCATACATAATGCTGTTGTGACTTGATTTGATTTAATCGCTTCATTTTTCCGACTGCTTCAAGCTGCCACTACTGCCCAGATAGTTATCCACAAGACTGTAGCCTGTAATAGCTGCCTAGAGAATAACTATCCCCTACTGTGGTCAGGCACTGGGCTTATGTGGACCTCTACAGGTCAAATGTCAGGCTGTCTGGGTTACGGTTACGTCAAGGTTACGGTTAATAGTGGGGTGTATTATGTTGTAGGCAATGTTATAAATGCTATGTGTTCGCACCTGTTCACCATATCTTCTGGGTATTGAATATACTAAATCACAATGCGATGTTTTATCATCTCCAGAAGACATCATAAGCACATGCAGAACAGCAACATTTCAGATTTACCCCAAATAAACTAAAACACCATGAATGAGATATTCCGCCAAGTTTTCTACACTAGTGACACTAAAAGACTAACGACAAAAGTTACAGAGGTTAAACTTGAAGAAAGCGGATCAGTTTGATAGGATAGGGGGTAGGGGTGAGGCGTGTCAGGCAGACATGCGTTTGGTCTTTCGTTTTTCTTGGCTGTCCAGCGAGAACACCAATTTGCGGATTTGTACTGCTCTCTCAGGGAGAGAGAGAGAGAGAGAGAGAGAGAGAGAAGGAAACACACTCTCTAATGGTTATTCAATAGCCAATGAAGCACAAAATGAATAGCTGAAATCAAACTCTGAGAGAAGTGAAACCCCTGCCTGGGAGAAACAAGGTTGCCTGCGGAACACCTTTCTGATCCTTTGGCAGATTCCTCCGCACTTGTCCCCGACTCACCCTGTACCATGCAGTGGGTTGACAAATTGTATCCACATTTTAAGCACACTATTCAGGCAGGGGACATGTCTTATAATCATGGATACCTTTCTTGTCTGGGCTGTCACCAGAAATGTGAGATAATTTAGGAGTGTCAGGTATTGGTAATAATGAGGTATGTCAAAACCTGGCACTTTTAGTGGCACTAAAAATAACATGTGCCCGATATGAGTCAACCATCAGGGTATTACTATTTCACAGTAAGAAAACTGAGTGCAAGGACCTTATAGTGTCTGTCATAAATGCAAAAGTTTATTTGCTACTTGAAATCCAAATCAGAAATACTGGTAACACTTTATTTTAAGGTTCACATGTTAGCCACTTATACATACCTAATTAATGCCTGTATTAGTGACTTGTAAGGCATGTGTTAGGCAACATTAATCATTTGTTAGGCATGCATTCACAAATTTCTTGTTCATGACGAATTAGGCCTTTATTTTTGATATAATCTTAAAAAAGACCTAGTAAGCCTTGATCTCTACTTGCTAATTAGTACCGGTATTAAGTACCAAAAGAGAATATGTATAACCTACTAGTATACTGTCTGAACAAATCCCGAATAGTGGGGGAACAGTTGTAGAATAAGCAATATGGCTCAACCTCATTGCTGTATTTCACTGCCCAGGTTGATGTGTCAAACAACACTTAACAACTGGGAGATTGGCTCCCATTCTAAAGTGGAAACTGGTTCCTTAGCAGCAAGCACATTATCATCAGTAATACCTATGCAGTATGTACTTATTTGTCATGAATTGGTTCCATATTCTAAAGTCAGGCATTACTCTCCCTCTGATAAAAAATGACATGGTGGGAACAGTCTAGAGACTATAACCCCTGGTCAATACAGACATTGTTTACCCTTAATCTAAAAATGACCTTTTTAAATATACAGAATAGACAGAATGACGACAACTTGTCAAAATAAAAGTCCAACATCGTATTTTTGTAACCTGGATACCATTAATTTAATCTCTCCAGCCTCTCCAGTAAATATTTCACGAATACCTTATGAAGTCTACATCGAATGTCACTTTACTATACAAGTTGTGAAGTATTCGTAATCACTGAGTTTAACACTGGGAGGTAAACTAGCCTACATTCAGCTGACCCAGATTTGTGTATCCTGGAATGGTTGGACATTCCCAGTAGCAAAAGATAATAATCATCTGCAAAGGTTACATCATAAAACAAATACATTTTTATGAAACAAAAATTATTTGCTTGACCATGTTCTGTCTTTTTGGCACTGGAGTTGTCACGTCCTTGCCTGGCTGCTCGGTGACCACGCCCCCTGTTCCTAATGAACCTCCACTTCCTCATTCCTTGGACACCTGTTCGGACTCCCATATAAACATCCTCTATGCTACAGTTGGTCACTGGGCGTCGTCGAAAGTGGCTTCTAGTTTCTCTGCTACTGCGATTTCTCAATTACTCTCCTGGGTGAACCTTTTCCCTGTTGTTTCTTGGACTATTTTTGAAAGGTTCTCAGTTTTCCTTGGACTCTGTTTTTGGACTCCCTATTTAAGGTGAGTACTCTCTGGTTTTTTATCATTGAGTTGTTACTTTGTATTTCTGTTGCACTTTGTTTACTTGAGAGTTTTGACATCTTTTATTTGTACTTTGTGATTCCTCTGAGCTTTTTTAGCTACATTATCTTCTGAGTGTTTTGTATTTTTGTATTCTTTTGTGACTTTGATTCTGAACTCTGGTCTACTGCTACGACTTCTGTGTGGATCTGCCTTTGTCAACCCTGTGCAAATAAAAGCCTGGTCCTTGCAACTAATTCCCTGTTCGCCTTTCTCTCCCGAGTGATTCCATGACAGGAGTAGCCCATTGACTTAGATGTGATATGATCAGGTAAGAGGTTTGGACCAAAATGGCAAGAAGTCCACAATCAATTCAATTGTCTTGCCACAATTTGTGGAGCTTACAGACCACGTTAAATTACTATAGGTTCTGTATGCTATTTAAAGCCGACCTAACGATGAGTCCCTTCATGACGGTGTGTTGCAATGCATTCTGGGTGCTGTGCTGTGATTCGACGGCTCGTCACCTGACCCACCAAACAACGATGCTTGAACTAAACGTAGAGTAAAAATAAATCGCTACCAAGGCTCCAAATAGCAACACACTTACACCGTAGCATAATGAGGGTATCTACATGTAAACCGAAGCATTGAGAACTGTGTAAGTCTACAGGCAGTTTATTAAAAAGAAAAACAGTACCGTTCACGTCTCGTTCACATATACAGACGGGCGCCATATTGGGAAAACAGAACTCTGTGGGATGTGGCGTAAATCTCGCGTGAAACCTTGTTGCCACAGCAGAGAACACACACAGAATTCGAACGAATTTGAAGATATCGAAGAACGAACCCTTTTAGTTTGATGGACGTCCTAGTCTATGGTCTAACTTATGAACGTGTCGGGTCAACGATAAGTAAGTTAGGCTAACGTAAACGTTAGCTTTTTGCTGTTGTCATATGCTTTACGTGATGGCCATTCATCACACTGTTTGGATGTTAGCTTCTACTTGGCAGTCTGAATCAGAATTACCTTGCGAGAAGTATTCTACCATATTGTAAAAAAAAAGAAGAAAAACTGTGTTGTGAAACTGTATATAAAATGTGTACTGTTGGTACTGGAGTGGAAATTATGTGTAGCTAATTGCCATCCAGAGTGGGGGTAGTGTTATTAGAATAAGGGGGGGTGGGTTTGTGACTTAGAAAGTGGGGGCTCATGGGAAGTGGGTACGTGCGTGAACGTAAATAGGAAGTGGAGGAGAAACAACGTGTTGTATGAAAGTAGAGAAGTGTGTGTGATGTTAGTGAAATGCGGGAGAACTGTTTGTAAAAGTCTCCAAGTTGCATGGAAAGTGTCTCATTAAAACTGCATACTGAGACATCAAGCCGCCTTCGTTTCATCACCAATATAATCAGTAGGAAAACCTGTGTTGGACGATTACCTCGCGAGCTGCTGGCAAGTGGAGTTAATAACGAGCCAGCCGGCAAGAGAGAGAGAGAGAGAGAGAAAAGGTAACACTGGGGGCTCAGTCCGGATTCCTAGGCTACTACCTTTTGGTGAATGAGACGTGAGGATTAAGTTTACAGCCAGAGTTTACCCGCACTAATTTGGAGGTAATCAGTATAACGCTTCATGTAAATTAACCGCGACCACCCGCGAGAGAAATGCCAACGTCATGAATGATTACGAAAAGGCATCAGGGAATCTGACAACGTATTTCAACGAATCTATGTGTTTAACTCCTCTTGAAATGAGCCAGTCGTCATCTTTGGAGCCACAAGTGTCTAAGAATGTTGGGCAAATTGGCGAGAGCTGCTTTGGTTGTGCTAGCCAGCCCTGTCAGTTTATATGCACGACAAGGCAACAGGCTACATGTTCTAATGACAGTGAGAGTGCTTTAACCCACGAATTACCTACACCATTGTCAAATACAAATCCCTTTTTGGCGGATATATTGAATGAAATGGTGAGGAGGGGAGAGGTGGAAGATTCTCATATGTTGCTTAAGCATGCTGAAATCACACAAGCAGATATCAAGACTGATGTACCATTATGCGTTTGTCCAGCCAATGGCATGCCCAGAACAGCTCACATTAACCCCTTCATGCCTGATCCTCGTAGCATTTGCGCTAAAAGCACACCAATAAGAACTAACCCATTCACAGCATTATTAATTGAGTCTCCACAGCTCACCACGCCAGTGCAGCCTTGTTTGACAGGCCCTCAAGTCAGCAGCGTGAGGTTATGGGAGAGCAGCAATCAGGACATCCACCACCAAGGCGTAGTAGACCCCGTGCACAGAGATGGTGTCATCAGTCTACGCACTATTATCAGTCATCTGAGAGCGAGGATGAGGTTAGTCAACATGAGCGTATTTCTACTTTAAAGCCGGGTCAGTATGATGGTACTACACCATGGAGAGAATTTTTCCATCGTTTTAAAAGTTGTGCATTAGCCAACCACTGGTCAGAACAAACAATGGCCATTCAGTTAAAATTCTCACTAGTGGGGGCTGCAGGTAGCATTGTAAACCGGAACCAGAGGTCAGCAGGATGGGGCTATCATCGTATTGTGGAGGAGCTGGAAATGGCCTACGGCCCCACCTCACAGCACGCAGCTGCTGTGGGCATTGAGCTAAGGCAGCGGGTATGTAAGCCAGGTGAGGCCTTATATAGCCTGAGAGATGACATCTATGATAAAATCTCTATAGTTTATGCAGACAAGACAGAGGCAGAACAAGATGCTCTTGCACTGGAAGTGTTCACCAACGCAGTAGGGGATGTGGGAATGGTGCAAAAATGTCTTGAAAAGCGACCAGGCACCTTGGCTCAGGCCTATGTGATTGCCCATCGTTATGAGACTACCAAAAAGGCAGCTGAAAATGTGACTCGCCTGATGACAGCAGGTGCACGCAATACAGCCACCTATAGACCTACAACTGCCTCCATATTAGCATGCGACGGAGGAGAGTTTGAGGATGATGCACCTGCTGAAAACATAGCAGAGCCAACTTCCCGACCGCAAAATGTCCGTAATAGACTGGCGAAGCCAGGTAAACGTGGAAGCATCAATTGGGCAGAAGTGCGCTGTCATAATTGCTCCGGCCTGGGACACATGAAACGGAACTGCCCCAGCCCTAAAGGCCTGATTACAACAGCTCCCGGCATGTCAGCACCTCATCAGGCTGAGAAGGGAAACTCTGAAAGCGTGTTGCATGTTAAAGCTCAAGGCGAAGAGATGAGCATTCATGTATTGATACACAACAACGAGGTCTCGCACTCTTGGATACAGGGGCAAGGAGGAATGTTCTGCCTGCAGCCCACTACTCTGCTTTGGATCCAGACATCAGACCTCCTCTACAACCATCTATGGTACAGTCTTCATTGTTACCAACATTACTTCATTGTTGCCAACATAGCAGATACAGACGCTATCCTGGGCAACCCCTTTTTGGAACAGGCTCGTGCGAGACTGGACTTTGGACAGAGGAAAATCATGCTGTTTGGCGAGCAAATACCATTCTTCCACCCCAACAACCAGCCAAGGGCACACATTGCCCGTGTTGCTCACACCACCATCTTAGGACCGGGCCAGGAATTCATTATACCAGGCCGTGCCCATCTCCGCGGACCTGTAAGAGGTGAAATTCTCCTAAGCCCCACAAAGAGATTTGTGGAGAAGCATCAGGTGTTGGTCGCACGGGTTGCGATGGAAGCTGGGCCTAACAGGTGCATTCCCATTCGAGTGTACAACCCAGGGAGCACAACAGTCACGGTGAAAATAGGAGCAGTAGTGGGACTTCTCCATCCAGCTGACTTGGTTCACGGTGCCACCACCAACATAATTCCACCCGCTGAAGCTCAAAGTCAGATAATACCAGATCACCTGCGAGAGTTGTACGCCCAGAGCTCCACTGAGCTAAATAATGAAGACCGTCACAACTTCGAGCAGATGCTGCACCGCTATGGGGACATCTTTTATACAGGCCCTGGTGATTTAGGCTGCACTGGTCTAGTTAAACACGACATTGAAACCCGGCCAGGTGCTCCGATTAAACAGCGACCCAGACGCATGGCAAATGAGAAACAGACAGACGCAGATCAGCAGATCCAGCAAAGCCTTGACACCGGTCTCGCTCGCAATAGCCACAGCAGTTGGGCTTCTCCTGTTGTGATGGTCCGCAAAAAGGATGGGTCCTACCGTCTTTGCGTGGATTATCGGGCCTTAAGGCGAGACACGGCAGGTGAAAACATCGTTTTTTCATGCACTGGTCAATTTCGAGATTTTGAGCTAGTCTGTTACCTTAGCATGTATTCTATCACACTACTACAACAAAAAAGTCCGATTTACACATTTAGGTGTTTATTTCATTATATTGTGTCTACTCGCGCCTATATATTTATCCTAAATTCAGCAAAAGTTAGCATTCTAACCTTGCATGCACTCCCGCGACTGTGACCCAAAACATATCGTGTGTAGTACCGTTGGAAAGCTCTGTTTTTCCTGTATCACGCAATGTGATCCATATATGGACACTTCCTTTGTATCAGCAACCAATCGCGAAAGTTCAAAGTCGAGTCTAGGCTGAGAACGGAATCTCATTGGCTGTCTTTCAAGGCTGTTTTCTCAAAACGAGTTTCCTCTCCCACTCTGAGCAAGGAAACTCCACTTCAGAAGCACTTACATACACCAAACTTTCTAGACTTATGCCTAACTATATTTCGAAGATATTTACAGAGGGGTTTGTTGATATATTATTCCTAGCCTGACTTACATGACATTTTATGCCTAAAAACATGGCAAAAATCGATTTTTTAGGGCTATTGACGTTATATTCTGATTTACAGGATAACTAAAGTAGATATTCATAAATCCCTCTGTAAATTCTTAAACATCTATTATCTGAACACAATGAAAACATAATTTTGAACCTGGCTGTATCCAATGCTCAGGTTTCTTGTTTTAAAATGTATGCAAATTAGCGCATATTTAATGAGATAATGCCTAATTTGCATATGTAAACATTAAATTACAGAAAACTTGTAATACATTTTTTTCTCATATTAATGTAAGTAATCAACTGGGTAAGTTTCATAGTGATATCTGCTTGTTAAAAATTTTACCCTATTCACCTGTAGTGTCTCGCCTTAAATGAGAACACCATCAAAGATGCGTATCCCCTGCCCCGTATACAGGACACCTTGGACATCCTATCAGGTGTGCGGTGGCTTAGCATTGATTTAGCTTCAGGATATTGGCAGGTCGAACTCACCCCAAGGGCTCGAAGGGCAGCAGCATTCTGTACAAGAAAGGGGCTGTTTGAGTGGAACGTCATGCGTTTTGGGCTATGCAACGCGCCAGCCACGTTCCAGCGATTAAAGAATCGTGTGCTGGCGGGGCTGCAGTGGGAAACCTGCCTTGTGTACCTGGACGACATCATTGTCCTAGGAAGAGATGTCCCGGAGATGCTCCATCGCCTCCAACAGGTCTTTGACCGGCTCCGGCAGGCAAACCTTAAACTCAAACCGTGCAAGTGCCACCTGTTCAAACGTGAGGTTGCTTACCATATTGTATCTGAAGCTGGTGTTGCAACAGACCCTCAGAAAATCGCCAAGGTTCAGCAGTGGCCAACCCCAACCACAGTTTCAGAAGTCCGCCAGTTTGTAGGGTTAGCATCCTATTACAGACGTTTTGTCCAAAATTTTGCAACCATAGCTCAACCACTCCATGCTCTCACAAAGAAGTACGCTCGTTATCATTGGACAGGGGAATGTGATAGGGCGATCAAGGAACTAAAACAACTACTTAGCTCTGCACCAGTGCTAGGTTACCCCCTTGACCATGGCGACCTTATCTTGGATACTGATGCGAGTGATGTTGGGATAGGAGCGGTCCTAGCTCAGATCCAAGATGGGGAGGAGCGTGTGTTGGCCTATGGAAGTCGTAGATTGTCAATGGCTGAACAAAATTATTGCACTACTAGACGGGAATTACTGGCTGTGGTGGAATTTGTCACCCATTTCCGCCAATACCTGCTTGGCCGGACCTTCACTGTCCGCACCGACCATAACAGTCTCCGCTGGCTGACCAGGATGAAAGAGCCTGAGGGGCAGCTAGCAAGGTGGTTGGAGAAGCTCGGCGAGTACAACTTCAACATCATCCACCGTGCTGGTCGTCTACACTTGAATGCGGACAGTCTCTCTCGACGCCCATGCCGTGCTACTTGCCCTTGTAAGCTGCCTGAGGTCACCCAGGGCCGTATGACGGTGGAACACCAGGGAATACAGTGCGACCTAGAAGGGGAAGTTCAGCTGATGAGGCCGACTCTAGTGGGGGTAGAGGAGCCAGCAAAGGAGGAGCTGAAGGAATGCCAAATAGATAGGATATGTCTTACCAATGCCAGTACTTCAGGCCTGTTTGCTGGTTGGACTACTGAACAATTGAGAGATGCACAGGCAGCAGACTCACATATTGCACCTCTTCAGAGATGGTTGGAATCTGGTGAGGGGCGTCCGCCATGGCCAGAGGTGGCACCTTGTAGTCCGGCCACGAAAGCCTACTGGAGTCAGTGGAGCCGGTTGTATCTCAAAGATGGTGTCCTAGTGAGAAGGTTTTACAACACCAATGATGTGTCATTTTACCCTCAGATCGTGTTACCGCACGCCCTGCAATCGGATGTGCTAACACAGATGCATGATGTACCTGTGGCAGGCCATTTTGGGGTGGAACGCACTCTTGCTCGCCTGCAAACTCGCTATTATTGGTACCAAATGCAGGAGGACGTTCTTCTCTGGTGCCGAACCTGCACAAGTTGCGCTGCAAAGGCCCGGCCACTGAAAACACCTCAGGCCCCCATGGGCACAGTTCAAGTAGGGGCACCCATGGAGCGAATTGCTCTGGACATCATGGGACCCCTAAATGAGACAGATCGACATAATCGAGCCATTGGGATTGGGACCTGATGATTCCATACGCCGTCATGGCTTATCGGGCAACAAGACACAGCTCAACTGGTTTGAGTCCTAACATGATGATGTTCGGAAGGGAGCTGACCGAGCCCATTGACCTTGTTGTTGGGCTACCCCCCAGTCCGGATAGCGTCAAAAGTCCACCACAGTATGTAAAAGACCTCCGGCAGCGTCTGGAGTTGGTCCATCAGATAGCAAGAGATGTTCTCAAACAATCGACTGAGAGAGCCAAGAGGTATTATGACAAGAACATCTGTCGCACCACATATAACATCGGGGATGCTGTCTGGTATCTGGTGAAGGGGACACAGCGTGTTCGTAACAAAGTAAGGAAATTCTTACCATCGTATGAGGGACCATACTTTGTTTTAAGCAAATTGGATGACCAGATTTACCGGATTCAGAAGGGTCCGAGGACTAAAGTAAAAGTGGTGCACCATGACAAGCTGAAACCATACCATTCCCGTGCTGTACTCGATAACAGCTGGGTCTTTGAGCAGGCAGCCAGCTGGAACCCCACCGAAGTGGCCACCCCAGATGTTGACCTACCAACAACGGGCGGAGAGCTGGGGCTATCCAGCCTTTTCTCTGGTGACCCTTCTGAAGAACCAGGCGGGTTAGAGCACTCGGCGCAATCAGTTGACGGCCCCACCTGTCCGGTTCCACCGAGTTCCCCCCAGTCTGGATTGCCACCCGAGGATGCAAGCCCTCTTCAGGATAGTGGGGGTAGTGCAGGACTTCACAGTCAAGATGTGTCCAGTCCAGCAGCCAGGGTTGGGCGGCCTAAGAGGAGCCGGACACGACCAGACCATTATGGGGAATGGATAGACCATTAAACAAAGATGAGTATAAGTGTACCATTAAGCATTGTTATTACTACGGGATGCTGATGTTTACTATTGAATGTGCATTCGACTGTTAACGACGGGTGCAGTGTATTAATGTATTTTGTAATGGGGTTGTGAATGGGCATCCTGCTTAGTTTTAAGAGGCCAATGTTATTGTTCTTTATTAATGCCTCACTGACTGTAATCCAGAATGTTGTGTTATTGTTGTAATACGTAATGGGGTGGGGTTACAATTGGGGTTGTTACCGTGTTGCAACACGTGGGTTGAGTAATCAACTCTCTTTTAGGCACCATCACAGAAATGAGTCCTGGGGCCTACTGGTCATCGCGATCCCATACGAGCAGCCCTCAGCACGACCACCCCCCCTCCCCTCAGACACTCCTCTGGGCTACCTAAATTGACTGTAAATAGACTTATTGCTTATCTTGCAAGAGAAGTATTCTACCATATTGTAAAAAAAAAGAAGAAAAACTGTGTTGTGAAACTGTATATAAAATGTGTACTGTTGGTACTGGAGTGGAAATTATGTGTAGCTAATTGCCATCCAGAGTGGGGGTAGTGTTATTATGTCGTGGCCTTTATTGAAATATATCCTTTAGTTTATATATATTTTATGTAGTATCTTTATTCTGTGTAATATCATTGTTTTGTGAAACTGAAGTCTGTAGTATGTTCAGTGTGGAAAAGGAAGACTGGTTTAAGGGAAGAGCAGGCCTAGCAGAAAAGGTCATAAATAAGGTTTGGTGCCAGGAAATGTAAGCAAAACCTAAAGAATGGCACAACCTAAAGAATGAAGGAATAACAGGATGAGAGGGCAAAGGTGGAGTACCATATATTACTTGGTCAGTTATCTGTAAACATAGAGGGTGCTGTCTGGGATGACTTGAAGGGGTATAAAGGCTGGACAACAGCCAGAGGATGTTAGCCTATCTTACTTTGCTTTCACTTGCTTTCTTCACTAATGCTCCGGAGTGCATTAAAGCCATCATCTGCAGTATACATCCATGGTGTGCGGACTTCTTTTGAGTTTGTATTATTTAATGTGGATTTGACACCACAATTAGAATAAGGGGGGGTAGGTTTGTGACTTAGAAAGTGGGGGCTCATGGGAAGTGGGTACGTGCGTGAACGTAAATAGGAAGTGGAGGAGAAACAACGTGTTGTATGAAAGTTAGAGAAGTGTGTGTGATGTTAGTGAAATGCGGGAGAACTGTTTGTAAAAGTCTCCAAGTTGCATTGCACGAATTTTGTCATGCTTATTTGAGTTAAGAGAACTGATGGGGGTGTTCTTTTAATTGTTATTTCAAGCAATGTATGTCTAGTGACCAAATCACCATGAACACACTTCACTGATGATCTCACTCGCGGATAACTGGTTCTCTCTGCCCGACTCTGGCTGGATCAGCAGGTTGCAGGATGTGTGGCGCGTTATACACGTGTGTTGCCAGCAGGGACAGTGAAGAGTGCCCTCTGGTGGACAAACTATACAACGCAAACACTCATGACATGGTTGA
Organism: Alosa pseudoharengus; assembly: GCF_046254945.1. Lineage (NCBI taxonomy): Eukaryota > Metazoa > Chordata > Actinopteri > Clupeiformes > Clupeidae > Alosa > Alosa pseudoharengus. The sequence continues at coordinate 2,934,412 of NW_027468609.1, read as the reverse complement.
AGGGTGTTTCGTCCGTTTTTATTTTATTTTTAAAATATTCATTTATCGGCCATTATAAATGCCGATACCGATAGTTTGGAAAATGCCTAATATCGGCCCGCCGATAAATCGGTCGGGCTCTAGCTTGCATGAGGGAAACATCCCAAAACAACGGCACCCATATAATTGCTGTTGTTTTGAGAAGTATTTCTCATGGAACAATGCAAAAACAATGAAACTATTGTAGGCCTAATTATATTTTACATTAGTAAAGCAGTACTCTGATGTGCATGCTTTCACAAACTTTTGTGAACAATCTTAGCACTTTAAACATTGACTGTTTTGAAGTGCATGTATAGCAATATAGTATAAAAATAATAATAACTACAATTTGATGGGGGGGTGGGAGGAGGGGGTGGGTTCATGTAGGTGGGCCCTATGACCCCAAAGTATGCCTTGACTGGGCCTCAGGTCAAAGAAGTTTGAGAAAGGCTGATGTAGACGACAAAGCAGCAAGGAGGCGTCGTGTGATCATTTAAACAAGTTTTATGACAAGGTCGATGAGGGTGGGAAAAACCGTACATTTCCGTGCAAACTTTGCCCGCACTTCAGTCACATTCAGTCACATTGTCTTTTAAGAAAATGCAGTCCATTTTTCGGTTCCAGCAGCCAACAACCTCAGAACTGACCCTTCAGGCCTCTCAGGAGGCGCTGGCCTTCTAACCTAGTGACCACCATAGCAACCAGCATGATTGCCCTAGCAACCAGCATAGCAACCACAATATTTATGCGTTTTAGCTTATTGGATGTTGCGTTAATGCAGATAACTTTTGATTCGTGTGCCCGATTTTCATAAATGGGGTACCGTTGGAATCCTTGGATGAGGCCGAGTTCCATGCCCCTGATCAAACCCACTCTTGCAGTTCCTCGGAACCGCAAATCTAGTTTTAACAAGTTCTCGTTGTTCTGTCTTCCACATTCATGAAAGGTTTGGTATGAATGTTGAGTCATGTCTCATGAAACAGTCTTGAATGCTTTATGTGCAGTTTATGACAGCTGCTATGAATGTGTTATGAACTCACCCGTCAAGTAAAGTGTTACCATTTATTTTAATTACTTTTTTTGTGTGTGTGCTTTATGGATTTTAATTATGTATTTCATGACTTGTATTTCAACGTTTACATTTACTTTTTAGTTTAACTAAATTTATTTTATTGACATATTTTTCAATTATTTTATTTGTCCTCCACACATTTAGATTTTAGATTAGATTTTAACTTTATTGTCATTGTGCAGACTACAAGTACAAGGACAACGAAATGCAGTTCGCGTCTAACCAGAAGTGTTAGTTAGTTTAGTTAGTCAGTTGGTTGGATGTCACTGGGATGCAGATGGTGAGGATGCTCTCAACAATGTTGGGGTCGTTACTCAAAAAAAGTAACAAGTTATTAGTTACTTCTTCAAATTGAAAAGTAATGAAATTACTTTACTCGTTCCTGATTTTTCCTACCATTGGTATGACTGGTCTTCATTCATCTGTGGTATCAAAATTACCATCACATATGTGTGTGTATACAAATAAACGTATATGTGTGTGTATACAAAGAAACTTGCTTTGTCTTGCCTTGACTTACATACATTTGTTATGTCTTGGTAATCTAGCACATAAATCCAACTGAATCTGTATACCTGTAGAGTCCATCCTTCAACTGAGACATTTCAGATAAATATCCATGCAGTAGAAGCTTATTAATTACTCACAAACTTGACACCTCACATTTACAGAACTCAATCAAACATTAACTCAGTGAAAACAACATGACTCAATTGGTTTTAAGTGGGTGTGCAAATCTTTTTTGCAACCCCTGTAGGTGGTCTGCAATCCAATCACTGTTTTTCCCCTCTCTAAACCAGTTTCTCTATTCCAGAGTATTCTCTTTTGAGACATCACCAAACTATTAAACTTAGCAGTTGGTATCAATAAAGCATTCACAACTAATTCACAGGGAGCGGAGGTGGGTTGGGTGGTGATGTGCACAATTAGTCTAATGCTAATCTAATAGGAGTGAACAGCCCATCATTTCCAGCAGAGAATACATCAGGTAAGAGATACGTGTATTTGACTAGACCAGCAGAGAATACATCAGGTAAGAGATACGTGTATTTGACTAGACCAGAGGGAGAGGACAGCCACATTAAGTGTTTATGTGGCTATTTTATTTAAGTGATATTTGAAGCACAGCTACTTGGGCGGAGTGATTTGCAGACAGCACCTGAAAAGCGGTGTTACTTCTTCAAACCCCAAGGAGCATTGATTTCCCTGAATGAAAACAGGTATCAAAATAGGTCCAAGTATGTCTGTACTGTTTACCATGTTGTAAGTCGCTTTGGCTAAAAATGTGTCAGCCAAATGTAATGTAAGAAGTATGTACATGCCTACAAAATGGCTGTGTCTTATTTGACATTGTTATTTGTACACATTGTAGCTATACAAATCATAGCATGTAAATAGGAAAATGTTGGAATTCTTTTGTCACTATTGGGAGGTGTAGGCTATTGAAGCCAGCCACTTCGAAGCATTTGTGCTAAGCTACTGTAGGCTAGCAGTGGGTGCGTCAGACCAAGTAACTACATGCACGGAGATGAAAAGGGTATGTATCTAGGGGAATATAATACGGTCCAAAAAAGTAAAAAAGAAATCCCAAAAAGTCAGCGTGTTCCTTTAAGAAGTAACAAACCACGATGTTTGTCTCAGAATCGTTTTCTGAAGTTTTATTGACAACAATTCAAACACACACATGAACACATAATGCCGGGCCGGTTTTGGCCCTTATGCCCCAGTACTAAACCTCTGCCCCAGGCTGTATCTGAAACACACACCAGTCAAACCTGGTTCCGAACACTAACCAGCTGTAGAACATGGACGCGACAGACATGACATATAACATTGGCAACTTGCATGGTTTCAACATTAACATTCAACATAAACACATCACACAGCATCATGAGAGTTCACAGTCAAAAACCAGCTAGGCTCAGTTCATTACAATAACATGTAAGTATAGCGTGCCTTAAGAGGTAAGGATAACATGCCTTAAGAGGTAAGTGTAGCGTGCCTTAAGAGGTAAGTATAGCGTGCCTTAAGAGGTAAGTATAGCGTGCCTTATAACGTGCCTTAAGACTGTTAGCAGTTCAGAGAATGAGAATGGCATCAACCAACTGAGCCACAATTTGATTAGTTTTAGTGGCTGAACATTTCCTGATCATTTTAATACAACGCCTAAACCGTTTCCATGGCAGATCTGCTCGGTCTGGGGCCTAATTGAGTGTTTAGCTCAGAGACCACGCAAGTGTTTTCCCTCCAACTTCCCTGTGGATACCCTGTGTGTGAGTAAGCACAAGGCGCAGTAAGGTTCTGTGTGTGAGTAAGCACAAGATGCAGTAAGGTTCTGTGTGTGAGTAAGCACAAGATGCAGTAAGGTTCTGTGTGTGAGTAAGCACAAGATGCAGTAAGGTTCTGTGTGTGAGTAAGCACAAGATGCAGTAAGGTTCTGTGTGTGAGTAGGGGTTCTGTGTGTGAGTAAGCACGAGGCGCAGTAAGGTTCTGTGTGTGAGTAAGCACAAGGTGTGTGTGAGTAAGCACGAGGTGTGTGTGAGTAAGCACAAGGTGTGTGTGAGTAAGCACAAGGTGTGTGTGAGTTAGCACGAGGTGTGTGTGAGTTAGCACGAGGTGTGTGTGAGTAAGCACGAGGTGTGTGTGAGTAAGCACAAGGTGTGTGTGAGTTAGCACGAGGTGTGTGTGAGTTAGCACAAGGTGCAGTAGGGTGCAGTCAAGATGGCCACAAACTGCCTTTCGGATAGTGATGCAGTACATTAACATGGATACAGTCTAGAGCTGTTTCTAAGTGAATGTATGTACAGTATGTTAAATGTCTTAGTTATTGTATCTGTTTATTAGACGAATGGCCATACATCCGTGTGTATGAGAATGGCAATACATCCGTGTGTATGAGAATGGCCATACATCCGTGTGTATGAGAATGGCCATACAGCCGTGTGATGGAGCCGTGTGTATGAGAATGGCCATATAGCTATTTGGTGAAGTTTGTGAAAGGCTCACAGCTTTTTAATGAGCTCCATTTGCATACAAATGCTAAATTTAACACAAGTAAATGTTTGTGCCTCAGTTTGGTTACGCGTGATTTCTTAGCATTGCGTTCTGCGTTTCATTACCAGGCAACTTCAAAGATTGTTTGTCCTCTGGTCGGGAGGGCTGTCTGTGCGGCGGCGGCTTGGAGGGAAAATAACTGTTTGCTGAATCGGCAGCTCCACATCTCTTTGCATTCCTCTCCCTGTGTCAGAACACGCCGTTGCTAATTGCAAGATAACAACAGTTGTAAACAGATCACTGACTACAGTTGCACTGTACAATACAAACAGCAATACCTTTGATGCACTGAACATCGTATATGTCTTTAGAAATAAAATCATTTTTAAATTGACTAATAGTAGTTAATGAATCAGTAAACAACACCTCAACTCACTGCAGCATTAATGAAGATACATTTTGTAAGATTACAAACAACAGATTGAGTTTGTTTCATGATGCATTTGTTTTGTCTCAACATAACCAATGTTTATTACTATGTAGTTGTTGCTTTAATTAATACTGTATAACAGACCTTATGCCTCTTCATTTTCTTGATTAGTGAAGTGAATGGAAGTGAATGTGTTCTGAATAGTGAAGTGAATGTGTTCTGAATAGTGAAGGTGAAGTGAATGTGTTCTGAATAGTGAAGGTGAAGTGAAGGTGTTCTGAATAGTGAAGTGAAGGTGAAGTGAATGTGTTCTGATTAGTGAAGTGAAGTGAATGTGTTCTGAATAGTGAAGTGAAGGTGAAGTGAAGGTGTTCTAAATAGTGAAGTGAAGTGAATGTGTTCTGAATAGTGAAGAGAAGTGAATGTGTTCTGAATAGTGAAGGTGAAGTGAATGTGTTCTGAATAGTGAAGTGAATGTGTTCTGAATAGTGAAGGTGAAGTGAAGGTGTTCTGAATAGTGAAGGTGAAGTGAATGTGTTCTGAATAGTGAAGGTGAAGTAAATGTGTTCTGAATAGTGAAGTGAATGTGTTCTGAATAGTGAAGGTGAAGTGAATGTGTTCTGAATAGTGAAGTGAATGTGTTCTGAATAGTGAAGGTGAAGTGAATGTGTTCTGAATAGTGAAATGAATGTGTTCTGAATAGTGAAGGTGAAGTGAATGTGTTCTGAATAGTGAAGTGAAGTGAATGTGTTCTGAATAGTGAAGGTGAGGTGAATGTGTTCTGAATAGTGAAGTGAAGTGAATGTGCTCTGAATAGTGAAGTGAATGTGTTCTGAATAGTGAAGTGAAGGTGTTCTGAATAGTGAAGGTGAAGTGAATGTGTTCTGAATAGTGAAGGTGAAGTGAAGGTGTTCTGAATAGTGAAGTGAAGGTGAAGTGAATGTGTTCTGATTAGTGAAGTGAAGTGAATGTGTTCTGAATAGTGAAGGTGAAGTGAAGGTGTTCTAAATAGTGAAGTGAAGTGAATGTGTTCTGAATAGTGAAGTGAAGTGAATGTGTTCTGAATAGTGAAGGTGAAGTGAATGTGTTCTGAATAGTGAAGTGAAGTGAGTGTTTTCTGAATAGTGAAGTGAAGGTGAAGTGAATGTGTTCTGAATAGTGAAGTGAATGTGTTCTGAATAGTGAAGTGAAGGTGAAGTGAATGTGTTCTGATTAGTGAAGTGAAGTGAATGTGTTCTGAATAGTGAAGGTGAAGTGAATGTGTTCTGAATAGTGAAGGTGAAGTGAAGGTGTTCTGAATAGTGAAGTGAAGGTGAAGTGAATGTGTTCTGATTAGTGAAGTGAAGTGAATGTCTTCTGATTAGTGAAGTGAAGTGAATGTGTTCTGAATAGTAAAGGTGAAGTGAATGTGTTCTGAATAGTGAAGTGAATGTGTTCTGAATAGTGAAGTGAAGTGAATGTGTTCTGAATAGTGAAGTGAATGTGTTCTGAATAGTGAAGTGAAGGTGAAGTGAAGGTGTTTTAAATAGTGAAGTGAAGTGAATGTGTTCTGAATAGTGAAGTGAAGTGAATGTGTTCTGAATAGTAAAGGTGAAGTGAATGTGTTCTGAATAGTGAAGTGAATGTGTTCTGAATAGTGAAGTGAAGTGAATGTGTTCTGAATAGTGAAGTGAATGTGTTCTGAATAGTGAAGTGAATGTGTTCTGAATAGTGAAGGTGAAGTGAATGTGTTCTGAATAGTGAAGTGAATGTGTTCTGAATAGTGAAGTGAAGGTGTTCTGAATAGTGAAGGTGAAGTGAAGGTGTTCTGAATAGTGAAGTGAAGGTGAAGTGAATGTGTTCTGATTAGTGAAGTGAAGTGAATGTGTTCTGAATAGTGAAGGTGAAGTGAAGGTGTTCTAAATAGTGAAGTGAAGTAAATGTGTTCTGAAATAGTGAAGTGAAGTGAATGTGTTCTGAATAGTGAAGGTGAGGTGAATGTGTTCTGAATAGTGAATTGAAGTGAATGTGCTCTGAATAGTGAAGTGAATGTGTTCTGAATAGTAAAGTGAATGTGTTCTGAATAGTGAAGGTGAAGTGAATGTGTTCTGAATAGTGAAGTGAAGTGAATGTGTTCTGAATAGTGAAGTGAAGTGAATGTGTTCTGAATAGTGAAGTGAATGTGTTCTGAATAGTGAAGGTGAAGTGAATGTGTTCTGAATAGTGAAGTGAAGGTGAAGTGAATGTGTTTTTAATAGTGAAGTGAATGTGTTCTGAATAGTGAAGGTGAAGTGAATGTGTTCTGAATAGTGAAGTGAAGTGAATGTGTTCTGAATAGTGAAGTGAAGTGAATGTGTTCTGAATAGTGAAGTGAATGTGTTCTGAATAGTGAAGGTTAAGTGAATGTGTTCTGAATAGTGAAGTGAATGTGTTCTGAATAGTGAAATGAATGTGTTCTGAATAGTGAAGTGAATGTGTTCTGAATAGTGAAGTGAAGTGAATGTGTTCTGAATAGTGAAGTGAAGTGAATGTGTTCTGAATAGTGGAAAAGGCCAGGGAGAGGGTAGTCACTCAGGCTGTTGAGATTCTCAGAGTGCTGAACCAAACGCAGTAGGCTGCACATTGATTTGATTTTTGATTTAATTGCACACAAAAGGCTGCACATTGCATAAGTTGATTTTATTGCACAGACGCGTTTTGGTGTAATGCCTTCTCCTCTGTTCTAAGGTGGACTAGTGGTGCATACAGATTTTAAATACCCTCACACACCATTATGATCACACACACACCATTATGATCCCACACACACCATTATGATCCCACATACACCATTATGATTTGTTAACATACATCATGTTGACGTGATGGCACTTGACTATGAAATGTATAATATAATATTATACGTTAGTCAGGTCAAACCTGAACCTGCAGTAGATGTGAACTAAACGAATGCCCCCCTCAGTAGCAGGGTAGGAAGGCATTAGAACACTGCAGCACCTCACAGGGGTAGGGGTAGGTATTGGAACACTGCATCACCTCACAGGGGTAGGGGTAGGTATTGGAACACTGCAGCACCTCACAGGGGTAGGGGTAGGTATTAGAAAACTGGCCTGGAGAGGATCATGTGTGATTCATTCACTCTCTGGAAGGACTGCCTGTTTTGGCTGTGTAGCGTGCTGCTGAAATGACACTGATATTAACAGTAAAAGCAGTAGAATATCATAGAAGTAGACCTCCAACATGTGAGGGTCTGTATATTATTCCTTGAATTTCCCCTTGGGGATCAATAAAGTATCTATCTATCTATCTATCTATCTATCTATCTATCTATCTGTTATAGCATATTGGAAAAGGTACCGTTGTACAGTAAGACACCAAACACGGCCTATCAAACCCCTCAAATCTAAACCTGCGACCAAACAGCTTTCAGCACCTCCTACTTAGATCAGTCTAGCCAGACCAGCGTAATTGGAGATCACAGGTCATTCACTCACGGCTCGACTCCAGCGTGTCCAGAGTGTCCAGCGCGTGGCGGCTGAGACGATGTATGTCAGTGGTGGCTCTCTGTGATGCGCTCTGAACAGAGAAGGCCTTTTAGTCAAATCAGATTTCGCATCAATTAGAGCGGTGGCGCTCCGAGCACCACGTCTCAGAGGAAGAGAGGGAGGCCACAGACGGCGCGGGTATTGCTAACCGACGGTAATGGCGCTTCCATTTAAGAGACATTGCATCATTTCCCAGCTGACTTATAATGTGCTTGTACTTAATCAGATGTCAAAAGATGTCTGTCTCTGTGCCACTGGGGAGGAGCTGGAATCGCTGGCTTTATTGCCCCTGATTGCTCCACATAATCGTTCCAGTCACCAAAGAGATCTTTTTTTGCTCAGAATACAGATTAAAGCCATTTTCAGACGTGATAGCTCTCAGACACCAAAGGGAATCAGTGTGGGGATCAATCACTCCTAAGCAGCCCAGACCCACAGCCTGCAAATCTGCATAGAGCATGTTGTCTGTGATGAGAGAGGCTGCCAGGGAACCACATGAACTTTAATAAAAGAATGAATCCAATGCTCCAACATATGGGCATAATTATTATTATTTCTTTAAAAACAAAATTGGCAGAGTGGGAACTGGAGATAAAACACACACACACACACACACACACACACACACACGGACGCACACACACACACACATTCACTTCCACTCAAAGTGCTCTTTTGATTGGTCCACTCCTGGCTTTGGCTTGACCTGAGGGCTTTCTAAAGGGCCATCCTCCCTCTCCCAGCCTACTTCTACTCTGTGTACGAGTTCTCGTAGTGGCTCTGCCATACGAAGGGCCAACGTAGGGAAGTTGGAGTGCGTTATAAAAGCCTCCAATAGAGTTCTCGTAGTGGCTCCACCATAGACCTCTGAAGTTCGCCTAAAAAAAAGCTGCCATCTTTGACATCCGGTATCTGGCGATTTTTCCTATGGGAAAATAACATGGGGATTTTGAATAATCGCACCTGTTAAAGTCTCGTGGGGATGAAAAAGTCTGAAATGCAGACGTTTTCCTAAACACGCTTTTGTCCTCTGCCTTCGAGTAGATACTGTGATCTCCGGTAAGTGAAGGCGGCACACTTAGATTTTTGCTACCCCAGAGCTAACTTGCAATGCAATTTGCCATAGGTAGTTAGCTTCAATTAACAACCGGATCTCCTTATATGGGCAAAGATGGCCGTTTTGGATCTTTTTTGTAGGCGAACTTCAGAGGTCTATACAGAGCGCCATCCAAAGCCAATGTAGGGAAGTTGGAGTGCGTTATAAAAGCCTCCAATAGTCTGCACTGGGGCAGGCATGGCAAACGTCACGTGCAACAGAATATTTGTGTCTGTGCAGCTCCTTCTCTTTACCTGCCAGTTTTCTGACTGTGTGCTTGTATTCGTTGAAGACTAATTTAACATAAATTCATTAAAATTATATTAGAAGTGAAAGCTGAGAAACACTACATATTAAAAAGAAGTAGACATATATAGACATATGTATAGGTCTTGATATAATGTATGAAATTAACATCAATTAAATATGAAATGCAGCTCTCCATGCATACCATGCACATATGTCTATGTTTATGTGTATGGTATTTAGCAGGCCCTTTTGTCCAAAGCGGTTTAGAATGACATCAATAAGCTTTACATTAACAATGAAATTAACAGCGTATAGTAGAATTGAATTGTCTAAAATACCAATATTATTAATAGTTGAAAACTAACAGAATAATAACATTAACCATAAACGGTCACAATTTACTTGAGTAGCCGTCCACAGACTATCCACAGATGCCTAGATTATTAACAGCCTCTGCTGACTCTGCTAACTACAGGTTTTTGTTAAGGTTAAAGTTTGGGGTTGGATTGGGTTGAGGTAATGTTCAGTTTTAGTTAAGGTTAAGGTTAGGGGTTGGATTGGGTTAAGGTAATGTTCTGTTTTAGTTAAGGTTAAGGTTAGGGGTTGGATTGGGTTGAGGTAATGTTCAGTTTTAGTTAAGGTTAAGGTTAGGGGTTGGATTGGGTTAAGGTAATGTTCTGTTTTAGTTAAGGTTAAGGTCAGGGGTTGGATTGGGTTAAGGTAATGTTCTGTTTTAGTTAAGGTTAAGGTTAGGGGTTGGATTGGGTTAAGGTAATGTTCAGTTTTAGTTAAGGGTTGGATTGGGTAAAGGTAATGTTCAGTTCTAGTTAAGGTTAGGGGTTGGATCTACCTTTTATTGGCAAAATTATTGAAAAAGTAGTCTTTAATCAATTAACCACCTTCCTAACATCAAATGGGTATTTTGATTACTTTCAGTCTGGTTTTCGGGCAAATCACAGCACTGAAACAGCTCTCATTAAAGTTTCCAATGACATACGCCTAAACACAGATTCAGGTAAAACATCAGTCCTAGTGCTACTGGACCTTAGTGCAGCTTTTGACACTGTTGATCACAATATTTTACTACACAGACTAGAACACTGGGTTGGATTTACAGGCATAGTTATCAGCTGGCTAAAATCATATCTACAAGAAAGGAGCTTCTTTGTTGCCATCGGAAACTGTACCTCAACACCAACGTCCTTGACCTGTGGTGTTCCCCAGGGGTCAATCTTGGGGCCACTATTATTCAACCTCTATATGCTCCCACTTGGACAAATCATTCAAAATAATTTGATTTCATATCATAGGTTGATTACTGCAATGGACTGTTCACAGGCCTTCCTAAAAAGACTATTAAACAGCTTCAGGTGATACAAAATGCAGCAGCTAGGATTCTAACAAAAACTAAAAGAACTGACCACATTACTCCAATTCTTAAGTCCTTGCACTGGCTTCCAGTAAGTCACAGAATTGACTTTAAAGCACTATTGCTTGTTTATAAATCAGTAAATGGAGCAGGACCTAAATACTTGTCAGACATGCTTCAGCAGTACACACCTTCTCGTCCTCTCAGGTCCCAGGTGAAAAACCTGCTAGTAAAACCTATAGTTAGAACTAAACATGGTGAAGCAGCTTTTAGCTGCTATGCGGCTCAGCTGTGGAACCTACTTTCGGATGACATCAAAAAGGCCCCAACTGTAGCCAGTTTTAAATCTAGACTTAAGACCAAACTGTTCTCAGATGCTTTCTGCTAACTGTGCCGAGTTACAAATTCTGAATCTGCCTTGATAATTATTCTACTTTGTCTTTTATTACTTTTTTTTACTACTTTTGCCTTTGTTTTGCTTACTAATTATTCTTTATTTTTAAATGATTTTACCTTGTTTTATGTTTTCTTTTTATTATGATCTTTACCTTTTAACTATTCTTTGACTATATTGCCCTTCTATGCTTTTATTTGTTTTTATTGTTTGGTTTTGTTTATGTAAAGCACATTGAATGACCTCTGTGTATGAAATGCGCTATATAAATAAACTTGACTTGACTTGACTTGACTTGAGGTAATGTTCAGTTTTAGTTAAGGTTAAGGTTTGGGGTTGGATTGGGTTGAGGCAATGTTCAGTAGTTTGACAATTTTACATACTGAATTTGAATTTGTACATGATCTTTGGGCAGACAATCCAAGTAAAGTGTTACCCCCTAAACTAACTAACTAAATAAATAAATAAGGTCAACCGTACATCTGCAGAATGTAGGGTTATGAATATAACCTCAGTTGTTTGAGGGAGAACACAAGACATCTTGACTGTAAGACAATGTGAGGTTATGAATATAACATTGGTTCTCTGAAGGAGAACAGTAGATGTTGAGCAATGGGTTAACATCTTGTGAACTTGACTGAAAGATAACATATATGTAATGGTGTTTTTAATACTGATAATGTTTATTATTTGAGTCTGTAGAGGGCGTCCCAGAGCTTGCTGTACCACACCCATCCCCTTCCTCAAGAGTAGCCATCCGCTGGATCGAACTAGCCCAAGCCCACCACATCAAATTAAATCGAGTTGAATTTAATTTAATTTGTGTCATATATGTATAATAACAATTAGGTGCACCACCTTAGTAAAGCTCCCATAATAACTTATGCATAAAAAAGAAAAAAATATGTTCATCCTACTGTACATACACACACATACACCCTCATACATCTAGTTTTCACCTCCATGCATTTACATTATACACCCTATGCATTTCATAGCAATGAGTAGGAGATACTGTAGGTTAAGTAGGCAACTAAAGCATTGCACAAAATTAATATGCAAATATTGCAGAATTAGTGCGATGTATTGCACAGAATTAATATAAATATCAATGAGTTAAATGACACATGATAGTGCTGCATAGGGTACTGAGTAAAATTTTTGGGGGCAGCCGTGGCCTACTGGTTAGCGCTTCGGACTTGTTACCTGAGGGTTGCCGGTTCGAACCCCGACTAGTAGGTACGGCTGAAGTGCCCTTGAGCAAGGCACCTAACCCCTCACTGCTCCCCGAGCGCCGCTGTTGTTGCAGGCAGCTCACTCCGCCGGGATTAGTGTGTGCTTCACCTCACTGTGTGTTCACTGTGTGTTTCACTAATTCACGGATTGGGATAAATGCAGAGACCAAATTTCCCTCACAGGATCAAAAGAGTATACAGTATATACGTATACTTATACTTATAAAATATTACACATGATAGTGCACATGATAGTGCTGCAGAGGTAATGAGTTAAATATCACACATGATAGTGCTGCAGAGGTACTGAGTTAAATATCACACATGATAGTGCTGCAGAGGTACTGAGTTAAATATCACACATGATAGTGCACATGATAGTGCTGCAGAGGTAATGAGTTAAATATCACACATGATAGTGCTGCAGGGGTACAGGCGTCAGGTGTAAGACTCAGAGTGCTGGGAGGGGTTCTGCCCAGAGGTAGACAGGGTCAGAGGGCATCAGTGTTGACCTTGGACTTCATCTCAAAGGTCAGTGTGGAGATGATTTCCTTGGGGTAGAAACTGTACGTTTCTATTGATGTAACTGTTATAAATATTAATCAAGTCAAAATACAACATAGTCAAAATACATCTTCAATGTTTGGCCTTTAGCAGGAAAATTACAAAAGCAAATGAGCCAGAACAATGACAATAAAATGTAAAACTATGAAGCAGTTACATACCATATAGCCCACACCTTATTGGGCTCATTCTCTCTCTCTCTCTCTCTCTCTCTCTCTCGGTGTCTCTGTGTGTGTTTTTGTGGATGGTTGAAGCTGACTTTTGCGGTTTGTGTTTGCTTAGAAGGTTAGGCAGGTCATATTTCTTGTTTGGAGGGTGGTAATAGGTGTAGTCTGTGTATGTGTGTGAGGGTGGTAATAGGTAGGTTTTCTTTATATGTGTGTGTATGTGTTGTGTGTGTTTAGATGATTTAAACAGTTAAGCTCTCTCTCAATCTCTCTCTCTCTTTCTTTCTGTGAGGATAATTGAAGCAAGAAGTAGTTTTGTGTGTAAGAGTGTGTGTTTGAAAGAGAGAGAGAGATAAAGAGAAAGAGAGAGAGAGAGTTTGTTTGTGAGTACTGAGGGTTTTTCTGTGTATGTGTGTGTGTGTTTGTTTGTGAATACTGAGGGTTTTTCTGTGTACAGTGTATGTGTGTGTGTGTGTGTTTGTTTGTGAGTACTGAGGGTTTTTCTGTGTATGTGTGTGTGTGTTTGTTTGTGAGTACTGATGGTTGTTCTGTGTATCTATGTGTTTCAAGTGGAAGGTTGAGACTGACAAGGTTCCATTCTCCTATGATTTGTCCTGTGTGTGTGTGTGTGTGTGTGTGTGTGTGTAAGTGTGTGAGAGTGTGCTGGATCATGTCTTACCTCTAGTAGATAAAGAAGCAGGTTATATCGTGCAGCAGTCACAGGCTTGATCTTCATGTTTGAAATACATTGGAATTTAATTAAATGTAAAGTTTTGAGATACAACACAAATGAATCATGTAAGACACCTACATGGAAATGTGCTATATTTCTGACAACTGAATTTCAGCACATTATTAATTATTTAATTATATTTTAGATTGACATACTGACGATTGCACCTTGATTGAAAATGCAATAAATTACTGTTCGTGCTGAGAATAAGCTATAATGATGAGCATGTAATTATTATGACCGCCGCGCAGCGAAGCGGCGGTCATATAGGTTTAGTCAGATTTTTTTTTTGTTCTTTTTTTTTTTCTTTTTCGCATGTCCAAATTTCCGTCAATGATGGGACACTGAAAGACCGGGGTACACGAAACTTGGTGGGCATGTAACCCCACATGGATAGCATGGAACCGTCGTTTTTCGTTTTGATCTGTAGCCCCCCCCGCTGTACTGGACCCCCCGAAAGGAGGGTAGGGCAGACACAGTTTTCTGTGAATATCTTGAGAACCATAGGGCCTAGGATGACCAATTTTTTCCGTATGTTTGCCTCCAGGGGTCATGTTAACCCATTCCATGTGCACACATGTGCATAAACAGATACACACGCACACACATACATTCACAGTAATCATACGTATGACACATACTCACACAGTAGACATATGTACGCATGCATGCACATGCACAAACACACATACGCAGGCAAACACACAAGCACGCACGCACACACACACACACACACACACACTCACACACACACACACACACACACATAAACATAAACGTGTACACGCACACATGCACATAATTCAAGAATTTCTTCTTTTTCAAGAATTATGAACAGGCAAGATGGGGGGTGGGGTTGTATAAAATTAATTTTACATGTGAAACTAATCATGTTTTGGTACTTGTTGTCTAGCAGATACCAGTGAGAATTGAGTGTGGCTAATGCAATTTAGTGAGACAGTTAGAATCATATAGGCCTTTCAGCGTGATTTATTTTTGGTGAAAAAATGTGCTGGACTGGGCGGCGGTCATATTTTGCACCGCTCTGCGGTACATCTAGTTTTGACAGTAGCTGATTGTGATATACAAAGGATTTCAACAATCATATTCATATTTTATGAGAATTGAGATAAGTTATGTGTTAAACCTAAATGCTTAATAAGTAATAGAAACAGGATGCCAAGAGAAAGAAATACTGACAAAAATGCCATCAGATATTTTTTGTTGCACTAAATTATGTAGGACTACATTACAAAGTCTGTAGTCTAATTAAAGTGTTAGATGAAAAACTATCCTGGGATTGCGAAATCAGTCGAGTCAGGGAAGACTCACAAATATAAATGTACTGAAGAAGAAACAAAATGGAACTGTTAGCCAAGATCAAAGTGCTGCCGTGACAACGAGGCAGAGCTCTGGAAACAAGGAAGAGAGCGGCCTTCAAAAACCACACGATGGACGTCCATCAAGGGTCTATTTATTTGCATGCCCCTCAAAATACAAAACCAAATCCAATTCTCCTGCTGGAGGCTTCTTCTGCTGACGGGGGAGGAGGGGGGCATGTGCTGCCCGAGGAAACCCATTTGTGCTGGGGAGCGTGAAGCAGTGTGCTGCTCTCTGGAAACAACAGCCGCATGTAAGCATCTTAGGAGATTTACTGGCAACGCTAATGCACAATCTCAGAGGCCCTTATAGGAACATCGCTCGCCCCGAAACTGCCGTATTCACACGCGTGCTGCAGTGCTACATCAACCCACCAAATCTTTACCGTTTCATAGTGTGTGTGTGTGTGTGTGTGTGGTGTGGTGTGTCTTAAATTAACCCACCAAATATTTTCTGTCTGAATTTCATGGATCTGAAGCACAGTCTGTGTGTGTGTGTGTGTGTGTGTGTGAATATCATAGATCTGAAGTACAGTCTGTGAGAGTGTGTGTGTGTGTTTGTGTGTGTGTGTGTGTGTCTAAATATCATAGAACTGAAGCACAGTCTGTGTTTGTGTGTGTGTGTCTGAATATCATAGATCTGAAGCACAGTGTGTGTGTGTGTGTGTTTGTGTGTGTGTGTCTGAATATCATAGATCTGAAGCACAATGCCAGAAGTCCTCTCCTACTCCCCTCCCCTCACTCCTTCCCTCCCCAGCGAGAGGATATTACCATCAGAACGGATCAGTGCACATGACCAAATTAGTGGATTACAGGCGTCAAGATGGATTCCCCCTCCTGTGTGTGTGTGTGTGTATGTGTGTGCATGTGTGTGTGTGTGTGTGTGTGTGCCAGAGTTAGTATGAGGCCTGACTTCTGTGTGTATTTGTGTGTTTCTGTGTATGTGTGTGCGTGTGTGTGTGTGTGTGTGTGTGTGTGTGTGTGCTTGTGTGTGTGTGTGTCAGAGTTAGTACAGTAGGAGGTCTGACTCCTTCGTGTGTGTGTGTGTGTGTGTGTGTGTGTCAGAGTTAGTAAAGTAGGAGGTCTGACTCCTGCCCCCTGATTTTATTGCCTCTTGATGAGGAACCGCTCAGTAGCATTAATCAACTCATACTGGCAGAGAGAGGATCAGGAAGAGAGAGAGAGGAGAAGGGAATGAGAGAGAAAGAGAGTGAAGGAGGTTGAGTGGAGAGAGTGGAGGAGCGAGAGCGAGAGAAGAGAGAGAGTGTGTGTGTCAAGTTAAGTTACGGGGCAGCCGTGGCCTACTGGTTAGCGCTTCGGACTTGTAACCGGAGGGTTGCCGTGGCCTACTGGTTAGCGCTTCGGACTTGTTACCGGAGGGTTGCCGGTTCGAACCCCGACCAGTAGGCACGGCTGAAGTGTCCTTGAGCAAGGCACCTGACCCCTCACTGCTCCCCGAGCGCCGCTGTTGTTGCAGGCAGCTCACTGCGCCGGGATTAGTGTGTGCTTCACCTCACTGTGTGCTGAGTGTGTTTCACTAATTCACGGATCAAAAGAGTATATATACTTATACTATACTTTCATTTATATAGCAGATTTTTGTGTGTGTGTGTGTGTGTGACTGTGTGTGTGTGTGTCTGTGCGTGAGTGTGTGTTAGGTGGGTGAGCAGTATGTGTGTGTGTGTGCATGTGTGTGTTAGGTGGGTGAGCAGTATGTGTGTGTGTGTGTGTGTGTGTGTGTGTTTGTATGTGTGTGTGTTACACCCCACCTTTACGTGGCCCTTTAGGGGTGAACAAAAACCCACCACTGACCCCAAATCCTACTAAATAACAGGAACACCTTTTAAAATGTACCCAACCAGTGGGATTTATTACATGAAAATAAACCATAACAAAACACTATATAGACATGACACACAAAGTCCAAATCAAAAGACAAGACAAAATCCTAGGCTGAGAGGCAGCAAGACAGCCAGCAGTCCCCACACCAAAAGCCTCTCCTCAGGAACTGGATCCTGGAGCCTTTAACTCCTGATCAATCAGGGCCAGGTGCTCCTAATCAAGGCAATTATCTACAGCACACCTGAGCAGAGGTAGAGAGGGGAGAGAACAGGGACAAACAGCACTGGAACACATGCAGCCATAACAGTGTGTGTGTGTGTGTGTGTGTGTGTGTGTGTGTGTGTGTGTGTATATGAAGGATACAGGGCACCACAGCAGACGGCAAATGGCAGTGCCTCATCCACTCCTTCCCCAATATTTATGTGTGTGTGTGTGTGTGTGTGTGTGTGTGTGTGCCTCATCCACTCCTTCCCCAGCTACAGCCCCTCAGAGACTGAGGGTCCATCCATCACAGTGTAAAATGAGCCGTTCTAACACACTCCACATTCACCATTACGCCTGATGAGACACACACATACACACACCCTCCACATTCACTATTACACCTGATGAGACACACACACCCTCCACATTCCCCATTACTCCTGATGAGACACACACACACACACACACACACACACACACACACCCTCCACATTCCCCATTACTCCTGATGAGACACACACACACACACACACACACACACACACACACACACACAGACAGACACACACACACACACACACACACACACACACACACACACACACACACACACACACACACACACACACC
The DNA here is from genome assembly GCF_046254945.1 of Alosa pseudoharengus. Classification (NCBI taxonomy): domain Eukaryota; kingdom Metazoa; phylum Chordata; class Actinopteri; order Clupeiformes; family Clupeidae; genus Alosa; species Alosa pseudoharengus. The sequence continues at coordinate 2,916,509 of NW_027468609.1, read as the reverse complement.
CCTACCCCCATGAGTCAGTCAGTGCTACATTTCCATGTAGAAGCTAATCCGGGGGCTAGTGAGGGATGTGGGTTATTAGCTGCTGAATATGGGAGGCAGAGGCCTGTGGGAGATTTGGCTTCGGATGGTGACGTCTCTGATGCGGATGCGGACCACATTCGGGCCGGATATGGGCTGGACCGTCAGCGGAATGAGTCATATTTTATTTGAGGAATGAATCCTGTCCCCTTAGACCGGGATTTGTCACTTCCGCCTCTCTAAGTGACCTAATCACTACCTCAGCTGCTGCACACACACACACACACACACACACACACACACTCACACACACACACACACACACACACACACACACCTACCCCCATGAGTCTCTGAATGACCTAACACACACATACACACACACACACACACGCAGACACACACACACACATGCAGACCATGCATGTTCCCTCTAATTTTTTTGAGCACTGAGCAAATATTTTGTTTTCTGAGCGCACATTTCAGCACTGTGAGCAATTCGCAACCACGCGACCTGCCGGAAATGACCACGAGCCTGCGTCAGCCATAGGGAATTCAAAGAGATGACCGCAAATGCATCAATATGTCTAAGAAGGTTGATATTTATTCAGTATCCTTTATAATGGTTGGCCTTGTGGATCATTTTAATGATGGTGTTTTACCAGTCAGTTTAGTTGAACTTAAAGGATCTTTGGTTGAACTTCAATAAGGTTTAGAGAGGTTATGACTGGTTCACTGGTTATGACTGATAATGATAATATATAAAATAAAAGTATCCAAGGTGTTTAGTCATTTCTCAGCAGGTACAACATTTAAGTGGAACTTCATTGGAAGAAAAATGCCAATGCAGTGCTTAACAATAATAGGCCTATTAAACTGACATGGTGTCAATGCCTATATAAACAATTTTATAACTGGAGTGGTTTGCAACAAACTAGGCTACAAAAAATGATGTCATTTGAATTTCATTGAGGGAGATAGGCCTATATGGCTATGTGGCTTGTATCAGCGACTTCAGGCACAAAAAAGGCCCAAACATAAATCGTCACATTCATCTAATCTTTCCTAACGATCTGCTAGCTGCCTGCCTCATAAGCAGGCCGTCAAAAAACGCGTCTCTGTAGGCAGCCTAGGCTCCGAGATCTGGGGCCTGTTGCACAAAAGCTGAATTAAGACATCCGGGATAAGTTACTGAGCTGCGCTCAATGAATCCAAAATAAGAGCGTAAAGGGCTTAATTGGTTGCACAACGAGCAAGCCAGAATGAGCAGACACGGATTCATCAAGCCAGGTGAAACCTATCCTGGATAAGTGCGCGCTCACGGCTCCCTCAAATAGACCCCGCCACCGATCACAGATTCACTGATTCACCATGGCAACTAGAGCGGCTTCATTGCTTCTTCTACAGTGTGAAGTAGGTAGATAGCCTTCTCACAACAGCAACAAACAGCAACACCTCTGTTAAGGAGAATATTGCAACTAGTTCAGCGACCACCACGCGTGAAATGGTTAGGCACTCCCGTGACGTCACATTGTCGCATGACAGGTCGGGAATGGCGAGTATGTAAAAGTTAATTAATGATCACAAACGTTTAAATAATGACAGTGGGTCTAGGTATATGTGATAACAATGTGTAGTGGGCAGTGGAATAACTATTGGTTTCAGTTTGTGGTGACTGCTGACTGAGATAAGGGATGAGATTAAATAGATCCTGGAACTTAGCCTGGTCTGGAGCAGGCTAGCTCCACAGAATAAATCGCCATGGTAACTTATACCATAACATATCCTGCTGCCCCCTATCCTGCTTTTGTGCAACTGGATCACGGATAAATTGAGCCAGGATAACCAAGATATCCCGGCTTAATCCCTTATCCTAGTTTTGTGCAATAGGCCCCTGTACACAAAAACAATTGCTACCAACATGTACTCAATCACTCAAAGGCAAAATAAAGTGTTCCAACCAATAACCGACGAGATGCATGTTTAGGAGAGTTTCAATTGCACGGGAGGGAGTAGCGAGCTAGCTCTTTGTTTTGTTTGAACATCAAAGTGAAGTTCAGCCGTAATCGCTGATACAACCTTTAAGCACCATCTGAAGTAAACATTACCATTTTGTTCATGTTTAGCGCATGGTCTGCGTAGAACTTGGTAATGGCATCAAGGATGCTTTCTGCAGGGCATCCTGAAAGCTGAATGATTCCAGCAAAAACTGTCTGAACTGAAATCAGTGTGCTTCTGAAACGTAATGTAAAGCACAAGCATTGTGCCATGATCGTGTATCCTGAACTGATAACATGGACATGTTGGTGTTAATTGCTAGCATCACATTGTCGATTAATAATTTTATTTGTTTAGGGTCGGATCGTGCTCTCAGAATTCGTCTCTCTCGGGATTCATTCGTTTTGGGGAGAATTTGATCGATAGATTTCCCATGTCTAAGTCTTAATGTTTTCAATGCGTCTACATGGACTTTCTGCTCTGGCTCCCTCATCTCTTGTCAATCTGTCACACTAACCCCCTGCAAAGAGACATTCCTCACACACACACACACACACGCACACACTCACACAGACACTCACACACGTACACACACACACACACACACACAAACACACATACACGCGCACGCACACACACGCACGCACGCATGCACACACACACACACGCACACACCACTCCACTCCCTTACAAGAGTCCCTGATGAGTTTATCTCAGCCCCCAACCTCCCTTTCCACACATACACACAGACACACACACTCACACTCACACGCAGACACACAAGTTGCATGCTGTCTCTGCTGGGACTAAGACAGCACAGACACACCATAACTGTACAGGGACTACGGCCCTGTGTCCGGGGTCAGCCCTATAGTCCCACAGCCCTATGTTATGGTTAGAGTTAGTGTTAGTGCTAGTGTTAGTGCTAGTGCTAGTGCTAGTGTTAGTGTTAGTGTTAGTGCTAGTGTTAGTGTTAGTGCTAGTGTTAGTGCTTCTTTGGTGGCCACAGGGCCTAATATGTGACATCATAGATAAAGTAACAGAAGTGCAACAGTGTTATTATGAATCCTGTGACAAATATGCTTGTCATAAGACGAGAGAATCATAGCTGAGGAAAAATATAGAGAATATTTTTCTCTTTATTTAAATATTCTCAGTAACTACTTTAGTGGGTAATTAGGCATAGTTAAGAATGTAACTTTTTTGTATGTTTTCACTTTTATTGGATTTCACAATTAGCCTGAGAACAGTTATTTTGGTATTTACCCTACTCTCTCTCTCTCTCTCTCTCTCTCTCTCTCTCTCTCCGGCTCTCTTTTCTCTCTCTCCATTTTTCTGTCTCTCAGGGCAGTGGTGTGTCTCAGGCCAGCTCACTAAGGTAATAACTTCTGGTCTTGTATTGATTGGCAACGGGCTAGTTTATAACCTTATATCTGTTCAAACATGCCACCTGTTTGAACTGTCACAGCCCTGCTGAAACAAACAGCTAGAAACCAGCTTAGGCTGGTAGCTGGTTTAAGTTGGTCTTTGCTGGTATTCTTCCAACTCTTGAGTGGCGTGGAGTGACCATCTGAGGAAGCTGGTCATGCTGGTGTGACCAGCCTGTCGTTTGGGATACAGATGGTGTAAGATGATCATGCTGGTGACAAGCCTGCCAAGCTTGACATATGGTCATGCTTGTTTGCTAGAATGACCAACATAAGCTGGCATGGCCAGTTAAACCAACAATGTAGACCCGCAACACTAGCTAAAACTAGATGTACCGCAGAGCGGTACGAAATATGACCGCCGCCCAGTCCAGCACATGTTTTCCACAAAAATAAGTCACGCTGAAAGGCATATATGATTCTAACTGTCTCACTGAATTGCATTATGCACACTCAATTCTCACTGGTATCTGCTAGACAACAAGTACCAAAACATGATTAGTTCATAGACTTCACATGTAATATACATTTTATACAACCCCACCCCCATCTTGCCTGTTCATAATTCTGAGAAATTCTTGAATTGTGTGCATGTGTGCGTGTACATGTTTATGTTTATGTGTGTGTGTGTGGGTATGTGTGCGTGCATGTGTGTGTTTGCCTGTTTATGTGCCTGTGTGTGTGCATGTGCATGCATGCGTATATATGTCTACTGTGTGAGTATGTGTCATACGTAGGATTACTGTGAATGTATGTGTGTGCGTGTGTATCTATTTATGCACATGTGTGCATTTGGAATGGGTTGACATGGCCCTTTGAGATCAACATACAAAAAAAAATGGTCCTCCTAAACCCTACGGTTCTCAAGATATTCACAGAAAACTGTGTCTGCCCTACCCTCCTTTCGGGGGGTCCAGTCCAGCGGGGGGGCTACAGATCAAAACGAAAACAGGAGGTTCCATGCTATCCATGTGGGGTTACATGCCCACCAAGTTTCGTGTACCCCGGTCTTACAGTGTCCCGGGAATCCTTGACGAAATTTGGACATGCGAAAAAGAAAAAAAAAGACAAAAAAATCTGACTAAACCTATATGACCGCCGCTTCGCTGCGCGGCGGTCATAATTACCAGCTTGAGTTGGTATGACAGGCAACACCAGCTGCATTACCATCGTAAGCTGGGTAAACCAGCTGAAGGGTATGTTTTCGCAAGAATTTTGCTGGTCTAGCTGGTCATAGGGTGGTCAAACAAGCTGGTTAACAAGCTGGTCAACCAGCAAACCAGCTGGTCAGGCTGTTTTTTTCAGCAGGGCTGTTTGAACTGCTGTAACCCCCCACACTCTAACACACATGTGCGCGCACACACACACACACACACGCCCACATATACACACACCCACTCACACATAGTTATTTACATAGTTTATTAACATGATCATAATTATGAATTCATTTTGAGAACTGTTTCCATATTTATACCAAACCTTACATGGCTCTCAAAATGTAACTGGCTCTGATATTAAATACAGGACTGACTGCTATTTTCTGCCGACGTTGCTGGTATTTTAACCCATTCTGCACCTGTTCAGTATAACTTTCACTTTTACTTAATTTGTGTCCCTTTGTATGTAGATTTGTAACAAATGAGGGCGTACAACAGGGGTCGGCAATTACGTTTGGACCCGGGCCAATTTTTTTTCAGACAATGGCATCGCGGGCCATAGCTTTTGTAATGGGGGGGGGGGGGGGTTATAGGCCTACTATTTAAATTATTAATTATTATATTATATTAAAATAAACATCATCTAACTTTTAAAATGCATTTAATTTAATTCCATTAAAAACGTTTATTTGCTTATGTGCGCTGTTTTTATGCCGCCTGCTGCATCTCCTGTCGTCTCTCATGAAACAGGCGACTTGCCTAGCAACTTGCCGTAACTAATGTGTAGGCTACAAATATTATTCTTTTGGATGACGTGTAAATGATTAGCTGAACATTGCTATATGCTAGTTATCGATGCAAAATGTCGTTGTCAAAAGCCTTGAAAAGAAAAATTGATTCAGAATGCAGGACCTACAAAGAAGAATGGAAGCAGAGGTATGTGTTGAGCCTGCCTGCATTTCTTAATGCCAAGCCTATTAATTTAACGAAACATAGGCTATTTTTGACCTTGCCCACTGGAAGAGGGAGACAGGACACTGTTGTTTTTTTTTTGCACAAGATTACGCGCACTCGCGTGCCAATACCGTTCCGACCTGTGCGTCATGGATAACTGCAAGGATGTTCCACCTGTTTTGTCACTTTAGTAGGACTATCATCTATACCTCAATAAATGTTTTGAAATTGATGGGATTGCTGTAGGCCTTTTTTTCTTTTTAAAAACATGGGGTTAAAAAAAAAATTCATTCAACAGCAAATTAACGTCATCTCGCGGGCCAGATAGAATCAATGGCGGGCCAAAATTGGCCCGCGGGCCACTATTTGCCGACCCCTGGCGTACAATAATGAAATGATGATTGGACATAAAACATTAAATTAAAATTATCTTAGAACTTTAAAATCAGATACAAATCTGTCAGAACAAAAACTGTGCACCAAAAATTGCAACAGCAGGAGAGAATGCTGGCGCGCACCCAATGCAACAGATTCGCATAAAAGTAAAGAGGCCCCGATATTTCATTGTTTTAACAGATCTCTGAGGGACCATTTCAATCACTTCAAATGCAAATTCCAGCATTGCAAATCAAAGAGCAAACATATCTGCCAATGTTTCACACTTAGGAAATAAAAACCTGGAATCACTTTGAAGCAGTCATTAATAACCCATTATGCCCAAGCCTGGACCGTGTCCAACAGCCACTGGATTTGTGGAGGTCTGTTATGTCCTAAACCGATAGCTTCATTGTCTCGCCGAGCTCATTAGAGACATATACGTCATTATTAAAGAGATTTGCAGGCTGTGCTTTAAATGGAGGAGGATCATTTTTACATGATTTAATGATGTACCAGGAGACCGGGAGAACAATTACCACCGCAGCACACTGCACCACCCCTTAACCGTGTCTGATTTCACACGCTGACCCCCCCCCCTCTTCCATGTGCGCTCACCAGAGAAACCAGTGACCAACGTCCGTCTCGGCCCTTAACACACACTGACCACACACACTCGCCAACGCCAACCTGTAAATGATGCCCAGTAATGAGCTGGACAAGAGAGACTTATAATCACCAGGAAGTGAACCTGCGGGTCCATGACTGGCACACGATTGCTTTTGCCCTAATTACGGAGCTGTAAACCAACTCAGCACAGTGTGTGAGACTGTGTGCTATATTTACACAGCTCTAAAGCCACTCTCACTCTACACACACCAGACTCAGAGAAACAAATAGAATGTAAAATCTGAATCCAATTAAATGGTGTTGTTATTTGCTAAAAAGAAGAAATTGCTAATTACTGGTGTAACTAGAGTGAGTATTTGGTGTGTATTGTCATGTTTATCTGTGTTTGTGTGTGTGTGTGTGTATGAATTCCCACATTCTGTAGTGTCTGGAAGGACGAGCAAAGCTCCCTTCTCTCCCTCTCTCTCTCTCTCTCTCTCTCTCTCTCTGTGTCTTTCTTTCTGTGTCTTTCTCTCTCTCTATCCCTTGGCTGTAGTGAGCGTCCAGTAGCCCATCACTAAGACAGCCCTGCCCCGCTGCCCCAACACTCCCTGCCTGTTTAAAGCCCCTGCTCCTCTCCTCTGCTCCTCTCCTCTCCCCCTCTCCTCTCCTCTCCTCTGCTCCTCTCCTCCCCCTCTCCTCTCCTCTGCTCCTCTCCTCCCCCTCTCCTCTCCTCTCCTCTGCTCCTCTCCTCCCCCTCTCCTCTCCTCTCCTCTGCTCCTCTCCTCTCCTCCTCTCCTCCTCTACTCTCCTCTGCCCCTCTCCTCCTCTCCTCTACTCTCCTCCTCTCCTCTACTCTCCTCCTCTCCTCTCCTCTGCCCCTCTCCTCCTCTCCTCTGCCCCTCTCCTCCTCTTCTCTCCTCCTCTCCTCTCCTCTGCTCCTCTCCTCTGCCCCTCCTCTCCTCCTCTCCTCTCCTCTCCTCTCCTCCTCTCCTCTGCTCCTCTCCTCTGCCCCTCTCCTCCGCTCCTCTCCTCCTCTCCTCTCCTCCTCTCCTCCTCTCCTCCGCTCCTCTCCTCTCCTCCGCTCCTCTCCTCTCCTCTCCTCCTCTCCTCTTCTCCTCTCCTCTCCTCCACTCCTCTGCGCCGCTTCTGTGCTCCTCAGTGGCCGGTAGCTATTGGCCATTAATCAGTGGGTGAGAGGGGCATAAATGCATTTATCATCGGCGGCCCGGAACAACTTTAGTGGCGCACAGCTGCACATTCTCCCAGTGATGGCCGCGCGAGGCACCTTCTGCATACTGAAGTGTGGACGCACAGCTCCAAGTCCAGGCAGAAAGCCCCTCCAGTGCCCCTTTGTGCCCTCCAGTGCCCCTTTGTGCCCTCCAGTGCCCCTTGCATTCAGATTGCTGATCTCCAGCGGCGGAAAACTTCCCTTCTCTCAGCCATGACTCTGTGCCTGTGCATGACTGGCAGGGAGGGAGGACTGTTGTGGGATTCTATTTGATTTGACTTTATTTCTCATATCTCTCTGAGGCTGACCGATGCGCTGCTCACGGCCTCTCCTCAGGCTGATCCTCCTCTCTCCTCACTCCTGACAGGACCAGCTGGAGTCTAGTCACTCCCGGCCTCTCCTCCGGCTGATCCTCCTCTCTCCTCACTCCTGACAGGACCAGCTGGAGTCTAGTCACTCCCGGCCTCTCCTCCGGCTGATCCTCCTCTCTCCTCACTCCTGACAGGACCAGCTGGAGTCTAGTCACTCCCGGCCTCTCCTCAGGCTGATCCTCCTCTCTCCTCACTCCTGACAGGACCAGCTGGAGTCTAGTCACTCCCGGTCCAGGACCAGTGGAGCAGATGTTCTCCAGTTCTCAAGTCCTTTCGGCAAACCCTTGTTCGTGCCAACTCTCTGTATCGCCGCTGCAGAACATCAGCAGAGCTGAAAAAGCCGATCCCTGCGGTTCAGGATGCGGGATGTGTGTGTGTGTGTGTGCGTGTATGTGTGGGGGGTGGTGGGGGTGGGAGTATTATAATATGACTGCTCGCTTGTAAAAAGGCAAGCCATGGTTGTCTCTGCATCTGTGAATCATGAATCCATGTGTGTGTGTGTGTGTGTGTGTGTCATGAAGCGATGTGTGTGTGTGTGTGTGTGTGTGTGTGTGTGTGTGTGTGTGTGTGTGTGTAAATACTGTCTAATGGAGCAACACTCTCCATGTTATTTACTGCGTCTGTCATGTAATGCATGACGGGTCTTTTTCTTCGTATGCCGTTGATCTTGTGAAGCAAGACATCAAAGGCTGATTAAGTAAAGCACACACTGGGGCGAGACTCAGGGCAGTCTCTGTGTCTCAGCGTCTCTGTGGGAGGTCTGAGCCGTCAGCCCAGAGCTGCCAACCACACACACACACACGGGCAGAGCTCTAATACACACCGCCTGACCCCTCAGCTAACGGAGACAGGTTTTTTAAAAACATCATTTTGTCATTTTATTTTCAGCGTTTGTTAAACTCTGCCAAGAGGCCACATGGTTCTTTCGATCTGGTGACTAAAGTCCCTGGCTAAAATAACTGGGGATGGATTAATAATGTCTGGGATGCATCAATAACTGGGAATGGATTGGGATAAATGCAGAGACCAAATTTTCCTCACGATATCAAAAGAGTTTATATACTTATACTTATACTATAATGCTCTTCTTCTTCTTCTTCCTCTTCCTCTTCTTAGTTTCCGGTAAGGGACCCGCATGTTAACTGCTGTTTGTCTGTGTATCATTGTTTATGACAGGCAGCTGATACTTGACATGACTGTGTGACACTTTAAATGGCATTCTAAAACGTGCATTTGTACGGAGCCCGGGAGGTGTCATTGCAAGATACTATTGTATATTGAGAGATTTGGCTTGATTTTGCCTGATTTGACCTACTTTACATTCACTTAATACTAGGTACCTTATAACACAATTCAAACATTGGTTTGATGGTTTTAAATAATATTCATAATACAACTAGTAATCTGATTGAACAACAAAAACAACATTTAAAAACAATACTATAATAATATAATATATAATTTTAACTTTTTAAAACATTTTTGACCAAAGAAATGCTAAGTGTATCAGCTCTTTTGAGATTTTGGTTTCTATAGCAGTTCAAAGCTTATACAGACTGGAACATAACTTGCTTCAAGGACATTGCAGTTTGAAGTTTTTTGAAAACTATATCAAAGGAAAGTCCAACAAAACATGATGTTCTAATAATTTAGCCCTGTAAGACACATTACAAGATAGAAATGTGCAAAACATGATGTCTGGGGAAAAAAAATAATTTCACTTCTTATTTAAGATAAACATTTTACAGTAATGAAAACCAAGTGGATCCCAGTTTCTTTAAGCAGGTTAAAGCAATCGAGAAAAACTGTAATTAAAAAGTATATAGGTTTCTCCAAATCTAGCATCATGGTTAGCTTGTGCTATGGACACAGTGAAGACACTGAAGAACAAGTGCGTTTCCAGCAGAAAAAGCATGTGAGGCCAAGAGCACACAAACATGAGCACTTCTCCATATGGGCTTTAATCAGCTCCCTTCCAGAAATACACTCAGGCATCTGCCGGGCCGCCTCAGTGCGGAGGAGATCAGAGGGAATCGCTAAAGCACCCCGTCACATCACAGTGTTTTGTCAAGTTCTAGTGTTCCTGTACACTACACAGGGTTTTTTTTGCCACCTCGACTGTCTGTCACACACACACACACACACACACTCACACACATACACACACAAACACCCTAGGAATTTGTTTGAATTTGTATGTTTTTAATTGCTTAACCCATGAATCGTATCTATTTATTCTTACAGGAACTTAAAGGACAATTCCGGTATTTAGCACTTTTAGTCCTTTTTCTGGTTCGTTTTGGATGAACTAGAGTGGTGGACGATTGGTCCTGTTTCGACTTTTCTGACTCGTTTTGAATCGCCTTTACTGCTTCAGAGTGGCTGCCTACAGGCATGCACAAACATGTCCTTAAAACAACCCTTAACGTTCGTTTTCAAAACTGTGCAACTCACCGAATGATTAGTGGTGTTTGTTGATTATTAAAATCAAATATATCGGTGCAATGTACTGTATGATTTCCAGCCGTGTTATTTGCTATTGTGGAACTATTTTTTCAGACACCTGACAAACTTCCGCTCAATATTTGAGCCTGAAGCATAGACAGTAAAAGAAGGTCTCGCGGAAAGACTACAACCAAATGTAAACAGCCCCCGTTTCCGTTTCCGGTGGCGCAGTAATATCAACGTGCAATGAATCTTCCAACAGAAATCAATGGGATTTTACAAAATGGCAAATAAAACACGACAGAAACTGTATTTCACTATGCTACTTGTTTTGGAACATCAATGAACACCACTAACCACTCGGTGAGTTGCACAATTTTGAAAACGAACGTTAAGTGTTGTTTTAAGGATATGTTTATGCATGCCTGTAGGCAGCCACTCTGAAGTAGTCAAAGGCGATTCAAAACGAGTGAGAAAAGTCGAGACAGGACCCATCATCAAAATTTAGGTGTCCACCACTGTAGTTCATCCAAAACAATCCAGAAAAGGGACTCAAAGTGCTAAATACCGGACGGAAACGCCTTCTCAGACCCACATATCATACAGTATGATTTCACTGTGTCCAGTTCTGATTTCACCGTATCCAGTTCTGATTTCACCGTGTCCAGTTCTGACTGCACCACGCCGGTTCAGAACCAGATCGCTGTTTAGAACCAGAATCAGAATCTGTTTGATTTTGCCTAATGAGTTAGCAGAATTTAATTTCAGCCAATGTCACTTTAGTAGTACATACTGTACGTAATATAGCTTATATACAATGTCACTTTAGTAGTACATACTGTACGTCATATAGATTATATACAATGTCACTTTAGTAGTAGGCTCCATACTGTATGTCATATAGATTACAGTATATACAATGTCACTTTAGTAGTACATACTGTATGTCATATAGATTATATACAATGTCACTTTAGTAGTACATACTGTACGTCATATAGCTTATATACAATGTCACTTTAGTAGTACATACTGTACGTCATATAGATTATATACAATACGATTTACATAACGTCAGTTCCGCACACAGCTGTCTTGGTAGCGAACAGGAGCTTTCCCTTCATGTTTAAGACCTACACGTTTAACACTGTTGCACTGCAGTAAGGTGATTGTCCATTTATTTTTCCTTCAAAGCGACAAGCAAAATCTCAGTCAGATATAAAAAAGGTTGTGATGACCA
>NW_027468609.1:2897181-2899681 GCF_046254945.1 Alosa pseudoharengus | reverse complement strand
TTTTAGTCAACTTTAGCATGGCTTCATAAACGTATGAGCTCAACTGTACTGTATGTAAGATACATAACAGCTGAATATTTAAACAGTCTTTGGCGCAGGCCCCCGTCCGTAGACTGGTAAGCAGTGTGGGCGTCCGCCCCCCCAGGCGTAGCTTGAGAAGGGAGCTAAATTGAAAGTAGCAAGGAGGAGAGTTAGACACAGAAGGTTTTCACAGTGCACTTCCTATTGGTTCGTAGTCGGCTGATTGAATGAATGGGAAGCGTAGGCAATGTGATTGAATCGACTGTGATTGGCTAGGAATTGAATGGATGACATGGTGAGTTAACTTGCTAGTAGTGCTTCTCTTGAGCTGTGATTGGTTAGCAAGTTATGAACAGAATAGATGACTACAAGTCTTCCTTGTAGAACTTCGCTAAAGCTAGGCTACCATTTCTGCATTGATTCAGGCAGTCACGCTGTCTCGCCTATTTCCTTGAACATTTTCAACAGTACCATGGGATAAATGTAGGCTTGAATCTAGTGGTGGAGAGTACAAATGAGATTCGTCTGTTTTATTCAGTATTCAGTGTTTGACACGTGTCACAATTTTGCGACTTTGGCGCTTAGAGGGATAATGACATATTTTGAAATGTCAATCGCTTACTTGACCATGACCCCTGGGTTGTGTCACAATCAGGGTATGTGAAGGTGTGTGTGTGTTAAAGCAGGTATGTGAAGGTGTGTGTGTTAAAGCAGGTATGTGAAGGTGTGTGTGTGTTAAAGCAGGTATGTGAAGGTGTGTGTGTGTTAAAGCAGGTATGTGAAGGTGTGTGTGTGTGTTAAAGCAGGTATGTGAAGGTGTGTGTGTGTTAAAGCAGGTATGTGAAGACGTGTGTTAAATGTGTAAAGTGTGTCAGTGCTGTAGGGACTCTTATTGCTGATTGGTCGATTAACCCCTAAGTGTAGCTCTTTAATGAGCTTTGTAAAAAAGCCAGATTCATCCAGAATGAGGCAACTTTATTTTTTCAGTTTGCATTACTTTAATGCTGTGTGTGTTTTTTTTAATGAATCCTATCTTCTCTTAAAGGCAATTCTCTGTTTTTTTAGTGGGTTATTGGTATGTTGGTCATGGCAAAGGGTCATGGCAAGATTTACAGTAACACCATCTGTGATAGCTTCTTATTTTCGCTCACACGTGTGTGTGTGTGTGTGTGTGTGTGTGTTTGAAGTTGTGATAGAACTTTAAAATCAAGGCAATTTAGAATCCAACTCAAGAGTGCTCACTGAATCACTGTTTGTCCCTTGGGGCTTCCCGTCCAGGCTGCTGACAGCTTCCCAAACAGATTGCGTCCTCTGGCCTTGACCTGGCCCAGTCTCGGCACAGCTCTGCCTGCCAGTCAGAGGTTATTTGCGTGGTGATAAAGTCTCTAATAACTCTCACTCCGCTGAAATAAAGCGCAGATGGAGAGGATTTGCAGGGGTCAGCTGGGTTGGCTGTTAACACTCCCTATCTGTTTCTGCAGTAAAATCATGCCCATCAAACCATCGCCCGAGCAATTTGCACTGTCCTTCCTTCCTTCCTTCCTTTCTTTCTCTTTTCCAGCGGTCAACCGCACAGTTCATTTGCTAGTAACATGGCAACATGTCACCTAGCAACAAAGTTCAGTAAAGAAAGAAAGCAAGCAGTGTGAACAAACAGTAGTATATCATCAACTTAGCAGGCCAAAAGATAAAAACGCTGCTCTTGAACACTGAGGAGTGTGATGCTTCCAGCATAAAGAATGTGTCTCTGACCTGATGAGCATATTCTAGTTTTGCTGTACCAGTAAGGTTTAGTGGGTGAAATAAGACGCCTTATCATTTATTTACTATGAGAGCACTAATTGCTCTCAGAAATGGTTGTAGTCCTTGAAGTACTCCACCTCCCATACACCATAATGATTTAAGAAATGCAGACCTTCAAGGACTTCTTCTGAAATGCTTTTTAAGAAGTATTGTCTATGACTGTGAGGCGCGTCTCTTCCTATCAGAGATGGAAAGAGTGCAGCAAACAATCTACTGTACTCAAATAGAACTGTGCTGTTACATCACTGCATTTTACATAATTACCAGTAAAAGCGTTGTTGTCGAACAATACACATGTACAAACGATTCTTTCTAAAAACAACTCAAAGTATTAGTCACTAGTTACTTTTTATTGTTGATTTTTAATGCCTGTCAATAGTAGGATTTCAAGAGAGGGGTGGTCCATGTATGCCGAACCAGTGTTCATTTTGACCATTTAATTAAGCGATTTTACATCCAATCATAGTCCACAGATTTAAATATAAATTACTTTAGTTGCATGCTTCTGTTATACTCAACAGAAGAGGTTAAAACCTTGTTATATTGGTTGGGGCTTCTCAACAACTAAGCCTAATATAATACAACATGGCATACAACGCAATATCAATAAAACATAGTCAAGACAGCCACAAGAACAGGAACCCAAAATTGAATGTTCAAAAGTAAAATGCCAATA
>NW_027468609.1:2844681-2889681 GCF_046254945.1 Alosa pseudoharengus | reverse complement strand
CAATACTAGCTGGCTAGTTAGAAATGATCCTGACTCATCAGTGCACCAAAACGAACTTTTTTGTTAATGTTTTGCCTAGCAAACCGAACCGAAGCTCATGGCAGGCTAACAAGACATCCACATACCACTAACGTCATGTAAACCGCACAATAACAATAAGGCATGTTTCTGATAGGCCATTTGACAGAGTAAGCATATTAGCAGAGAGGTTTTATTTTCAATTGTATAATTTTCAAAAAACTATAATTATTGCAAGTTGTACTACTTTTTGTATTGGTTTTGTACAAGATGTTTGTGAAATTTGCAGAGTAAAATTTCTGTATTTTGACTGCAATTGTCTGCATTCTGATTCCTCTTAATTAGAATCATGAGTGGCTCTTTGTAAACAGCATCATTTTCTGGGGCCATGCAAACCTGCATTACCAGCAGTGTGGAGTTAGTCAACATCATGACAGTAAAATAGACCAATAGTAAATCTACTGCAGCAATTCCTCTCTCAACACAGGGGCACATCTCAATGCTCTCAATGCTGTGCTGATCACAGACATCCACACAGTATTTTGCCTAGTCAGCATTTAGAGCAGTCAGTTTTTGCCTAGTTAGTGTTTAGGCTAGTCATTATTGATGCTAGTAAGAATTAAGGCTAGTTAGTATTTTAGCTAATCAGTGTTCAAAGCTGGTAAGTATGTAAGTCAGTAAGGCAGGTAAGTTTGTAGGCTAGTCAGTATTTAACCATGTAGGCTAGTAAGTGTAGTCAGTATTCAGGCTGGTAAGTGTAGTCAGTATTCAGGCTGGTAAGTGTAGTCAGTATTCAGGCTGGTAAGTTTGTAGTGTAGCACGTGTAGGATTCATGGGTGCAGCACAGTAGGCTACATCTGACAATGGTGCAAGAGAAGATCTAAGGCAATGTGCTGGTGGGATAACAGTTTCATGGCATGATGTATGATACACTGCTCAGCTGTGGAGCTCCCTCCTCTGTCTCTCTCTCTCTCTCTCTCTCTCTCTCACACACACACACACACACTGTGGGGCAGCTTGTTTGATGTGTGCTCACCAGTAGAACTTGATGCTGTTGTGAGAACTTCAAAGCTGTGGACGGAGGCAGACCAGCAGTGAGCAGTCTTTCAAACTTTCCAGGATTTCCACAACACACACACACACCACAAACACACACACACACACACACACACACACACACACACAGGATTTCCACAACACACACACACACACACACATACACACACACACACACACACACACACACACACACAGGATTTCCACAACACACACACACACACACACACACACACACACACACACACATAGACTCAAACAGACACACACACACACACACACACACACCACACACACACACACAGGATTTCCACAACACACACACACACACATAGACTCAAACAGACATACATCACTCATACACAAACTAATGCATGCACACGTAAATACACACACGTGTGCAAGCGCACACACACACACACACACACACACACACATACACACACACACACTGGATTTCCACAACACACACACACACACACATAGAATCAAACAGACATACATCACTCATACACAAACTAATGCATGCACACGTAAATACACACACGTGTGCAAGCACACACACACACACACACACACAAACAGGCACACAATCCCTAAGGTGTCCCCTTTAAGTACAGCTCTGTGGCTTGATATGTAACATGAAATAAAATCCCAGAAGGCAAAGTTGTCTGTAGTGTCTTGAACTGCTTGATGCCCTGAACAACTCAACACTCACAAACAACTATCTATCAGCTGATCCTCGGCTGAGAGTCAGGAGTGCAAATACACACACATTTCGTTTTTATTTATTTATTTTATTTATTATGTTTTTATTTTTAGAGTTATGGTTTGGTTGTCGCTACTAGTCTTATGTTTAACTGACCTTGATATTATGGCTGACAAATGATTTGGTTGCTTTTTGATAGATTGATGGCTATCTGCAACTGGCTATCAAAATAACCAGGTTGAGCTGCTCATCCAGTCTGACAGCTGTGTCCGGCTGGGGAGAACTGCACACACACACACACACATACACAGACACACACTACACACACACATACATGTGTCTGGCTGGGGAGAACTGCCTGGTGTTGACCTAATTCAGGGTCATTCAGGGGATTTGAGAGCTGAAGAAAGAGAGAGGAAGATGAAGAAGTGGACAGTGGTCAGACCACTCCCGTTGCAAGAGCAGTCCATTCTGTTCAGTTGGTGGTTGCTTAATTGGATTGTCAGGCTCCACTCTGCTTTTCTGAGCTCCAGAGAGACGAGATAAATCTGCTTGTCAGGGGAGGACAGGGCTCACACGTCTGAAATTCACAACTGGCGTTTGACAGACTGAGAAACTGACTCAATAACTTACAGGCTGCCAGTGAGAAGCACACACACACGCACACACACACACGCACACGCACACACACACACACACGTCAGTGAAACGGGGCATCAGTGTCAGAGATCGATCAAGCATGATTAAAATAGATTAATATCACATGCTTCATTTCAGAGCTCCAGCATACAAGAGAAGCTGACACAGCCACTTTCCATGCCAGCTGGACTCTACCTCTTGTGTCCACCCAAAAGAGTGACGCGTGTTGTTGTGTATGTTGGGTATTATTGATGGACTTAAGTTAGATAACTTAGATAAGTTCAACACTAACGCGCCAGAGGTCTTGTGAAAAGTTAGCTGAGAAACATTCGGACGGATGCAACTCAGGGAGCTCCGACCTGTCAGTGTGAAATAATGAACCAACCAACGCAAGACCATCCAGCGATCACTACGAAGGCCTTACCTTCACTTAGGGCACAACGCAAGAGCATCCAGCGATCACTACGAAGGCCTTACCTTCACTTAGGACAGCCTTGAAAGGAAGGAATCACAGGTGATAAGCAGGAGAAACGAGAGATAGAGAGTGTGAGTGTGTGTGTGTGTGTGTGTGTGTGAGAGATTCATGATATTTGTAACACACTGTTTTTACAAAATTGTACTAAACTGTAATTACAAAAAAAATACATTGAGCGTTTTTGGACCCTAATTTGAAATCAGAGTCCTAGAGCTTGAGGGGAGTCTGACATGAAGTCATGTAATTGAGTTCCACAGAGAAGGTGTTCCCCTGGTGCCCACACAAGAGAGTGGCGCTGGACTCTACCCCTTGTGCCCACACAAGAGAGTGGCGCTGGACTCTACCCCTGGTGCCCACACAAGAGAGTGGCGCTGGACTCTACCCCTGGTGCCCACACAAGAGAGTGGCGCTGGACTCTACCCCTGGTGCCCACACAAGAGAGTGGCGCTGGACTCTACCCCTGGTGCCCACACAAGAGAGTGGCGCTGGACTCTACCCCTTGTGCCCACACAAGAGAGTGGCGCTGGACTCTACCCCTGGTGCCCACACAAGAGAGTGGCGCTGGACTCTACCCCTGGTGCCCACACAAGAGAGTGGCGCTGGACTCTACCCCTGGTGCCCACACAAGAGAGTGGCGCTGGACTCTACCCCTTGTGCCCACACAAGAGAGTGGCGCTGGACTCTACCCCTTGTGCCCACACAAGAGAGTGGCGCCCTTGTGCACACACTGCAAAAAATGAAATCTAACCAAGTGTTAATAATCTTCTATTTGGTATTGTTTTTAGTATGGAAAGACTTACCTAGTGCTCTCCCGTAAGATCATTTTGACTTATTTTAAGAATACCTTGACTTATTTTAAGGAGTCTTATCAAGACAAATTTACTCAACGCACTGGCAGACAAATTTGCTTGTTTTTAGGACAAATTTGCTTAACGCACTGGCAGACAAATTTGCTTGTTTTCAGGATGAGATATCTTAAAATAAGTCAAACTTTTCTTAAATTAAGTCAAATGATTTCATGAGAAAGCGCTAGGTAAGTCTCTTTATACTGAAAGTTTTTGCAGTGCACCCTAGAGAGTGGCGTGAAGTCATGTAATTGAGTTCCACAGAGACGGTGCTCATCTTCACATGGAACTCGGATGTCTGTTCGAAGACACACCCCAGCATTGTGATGTCTGTTGTGATGTCTGTTCGAAGACACACCCCAGCATTGTGATGTCTGTTGTGATGTCTGTTCGAAGACACACCCCAGCATTGTGATGTCTGTTCCCAGATACACCCCAGCATTGTCATGTCTGTTGTGATTTTAAAACTAAAGCTAGTAATCTGTCATTTTCTCTCACATCCCACTGTGTACAGTGTAAACAGGAAGTTGATTGCCCAGTAGAAAGCAAATCCAAAATGGAGTCCTGCATAGAGTCCATTACTTCAGTTGAGGCATAGAGAACACATAACACACCTGGGGAAGCAAAGTCTGGACATCAATATCTTGAAAAGTATTACTCTTAGCCAGCCTTTGTAGGACTTTGGAGGATGGAAGACAAACATGTTCTGAGTATTAGTTGTCCATTAAAGGTTTGTATGACATGATCACTGACTTTCTACAAAGCATTAGATTTGAAAAAAAGTGCAAATACAGTGACATTAAGGGTATCATACACTTTTTTTCTTAACTTATTTAGTATCAATCCTGATTTTGTTCTTTAAAAATAAATACAATACAATAATGTTGTGCCCATTATTTGTGGAGAACTCATAAGAGGTAGCTACTGTAGCTAATAGCAGGACTTGGCCTTAGACTCTGCTGATAGATAGAGGGTGAGTGTATGCCACAGTCCTGTGTGAAGAGAGCTTGATTGTAACTCTGTATAATTCTGGGGATTCTGGCTGGCTGTGTTCTATGTTCCTCTCTAATCCTGTGTTCTGATGTGTTCTATGTTCCTCTCTAATCCTGTGTTCTGACTGTATTCTGATGTGTTCTATGTTCCTCTCTAATCCTGTGTTCTGATGTGTTCTATGTTCCTCTCTAATCCTGTGTTCTGATGTGTTCTATGTTCCTCTCTAATCCTGTATTCTGATGTGTTCTATGTTCCTCTCTAATCCTGTATTCTGATGTGTTCTATGTTCCTCTCTAATCCTGTGTTCTGATGTTGTTATAGCCATTTCGTACTTTTCCTTGAAATAATAATAATTATTATTTTTTTTTGTAACATGGAATAGTTTTAAACTACATATCCCTGCTTGATGTTATGGCCTGCCATCTTTGATGTGACACGAGGGGGCAAAGGGTATATGACGACGGGCACAGGTATTAGTTGGAGGCCGACGGATAATGGGAGGGGGGTGAATCACACTGTTTTTACCACTCTCTAGTTTACTAACACTTAAGAAACAGTTTTTCGTTAAGATCATATATATGGACTCATTTACAACGACTTTTTCATTCAGGATTATGTTTTGTACACGGACAATAAATCATTCTTGCAACGTAAACAAAGAGGTGCGTTAATCCAACCTGGCTCTACATTGTTCGCGGCCCATGGAACGTGGACATAAAAATGGACACTGCAGATGTGTTCTATGTTCCTCTCTAATCCTGTATTCTGAGTGTATTCTGATGTGTTCTATGTTCCTTTCTAATCCTGTATTCTGAGTGTATTCTGATGTGTTCTATGTTCCTCTGTAATCCTGTGTTCTGATGTGTTCTATGTTCCTCTCTAATCCTGGACTGGGGACAAGAGCACAGGGCTGAGGTGTGGAGTTTGACATCAGAACAAAGCTGTCAATCACCAATGTCAGATCTGTCCCCGGTACTTGCAATTCAACACAACACAGAAGCATTTTAAACATGTAACATTGCACACATATTATACTATTGTTCATCTGACACAACATTGCACACACACATTATACTATTGTTCATCTGACACAACATTGCACACACACATTATACTATTGTTCATCTGACACAACATGGCGATGGGTGGAATGCAGTAGGTGTTGCAGAAGGTTACAGAGAAGTTATAAGAAGAAATAAGCTGTATTCAGGCTAGCTTTCTGATCAAATCACATCAAACATTTCATCAAACATGTACAGCCTCATTATTTTTCTGTTCATGGTTTGTAGATTTTGCAAGTTACTGTGGTTAGCTGTGGTTACAACTAAGGCACCACCACTAACTAAGCCCATTGGTTTGAGAATGTTACATACAATTATGAGCAAAAAAACCCTAGATTACATTGACAATATCCTTTTTCAAAATCAAATGTTTTAATTCAAATTAATAATTGGACATGATTTAC
The DNA here is from genome assembly GCF_046254945.1 of Alosa pseudoharengus. Classification (NCBI taxonomy): domain Eukaryota; kingdom Metazoa; phylum Chordata; class Actinopteri; order Clupeiformes; family Clupeidae; genus Alosa; species Alosa pseudoharengus. Next base: position 2,883,481 of record NW_027468609.1, on the reverse strand, counting down.
GATGTTTCAATTTCCTGTAAATAATTAAACAAATGCCACAACGTGTCTGGCTGCATCTTGCTCTTCCTTTGTGCAAGTGGTCAGACACAAAAGGCAGGAAAGCACATTCATTTCTCTCAGTGGAGAGAGTGGTATCCTAAATTACATCACCATGCTGGAACCAGCACCTTTTGTTGAGCTCTGATGTGCAGTGGACCCTGAAATCGACACAGCCAAGTGAGTGTGGCAGCCCTGCAGCAAGAAGTTATTTAAGTGCAGAAGTATGCAAATCCTCCACGCCCGAGCGGCTCTCCACACATCCACCGACTCGCCACAAACTTGCTCATTTCTCTCAGTCAAAGGTGATTGTTAAAGCACACTGCTGCAGGCTGTTGGCTCTGCACGCGCTGCCGTCTCTTGTTGAAGAGGGAGAGGGAGGAAGAGGAGGCTGGGCTGGCACGTCAGCATATCCCATAATGCTTTGCTGGCCAAGGCCTCTTCTTTTAACCTTCCTTGTGTGTGTCAACTCGGGGGTTGAGAGAGAGAGCACTGAAAGAATAGTGTTTTCGTCAGGGTTTTCCATTAAAAGAGGTCAGGTGTTATTTTGTGATTCCTGCTGCTTTGAACACGTTTTCATTTTGTAACCTTTTCAAAATGCCATGTTCTTCAACATGGGCAGTGATTCTTAAATCAACCTTGACTTCACAAAATCAATAATTTAGTTATTTAAAATCAAACATTCAACAAGTTTCTCCTCCACAGAGCTGTGTGCATATCCCCTATCACAATCAGCTTCCTGTGTGAAGTCACACTACATTTCCATTGGACTTAGATCTCCTACCAGTCAGACACATGAGAGAGATGCAGCTTACCCTGCTATTTGCTGTTCTGCTGTAAACAAATTTAACTTTTTAACCTTCTATGAGCATTTAATATGTCTTCTCTTTATTCTGTAAACATTTATGCATTTGTGTGAGCAAAACACTGGAACACAGGGTACATATTTGAATTTAGTCTTAATTAAAGTCCTCCTTGTTGATATTTCAGCTCAACAGACAATCCCATTTCTCCAGTGCCCTCCTCCCATCCCATTTAGAAAGCCAGTTTTTTATTGTTATTTATTTATATCAGTGCACTCACAGGATGCTCAGCCAGAAAAGGAGAATTTAGCTGAAAAGTGTGAAACATCTAATGGACTATAATCAAGGACTGTGTCTTCCATTTCGGTTGTTACTCAAGTTGCTTTCACTTGTAGCAGCGCCTAAAAGGCATAGCATGCAAACCCTTGAAAACAACACTCAAAGCCTGCCGGTCATCGCTAGAAGCTTGCTAAAATACTAAGTGGTGTCCTTTGGCGATATGGTAAGCAATATTGTGTGTGTGTGAAAGGTTTTCTTTCATGCACAGAACTGCACAGTGCATACCCAGCATGGCTGGTAGGATTGATACAGGTGTGTATCTGTCCTTCACAAAACCATACACCAACACAATACATTTGAAGATGACACTAAAACGAGTGGCTTGATAAAATCTCACCTCAAAAAGTGGCAAATTGTGGCATTGTGTTGCTTTAATGTCACAGTGCCCATGTTACACTGCAGCGCACTAACGGTCACATATCACATATGCACTGTGGTCACACACACTCACACACATACGCTCACCTATGACCACAATGTACCAATGGACTGTCATGTATTATTGTTCACACACTAGGCCATATGTAAGAATAGAATTGTGACAAAGCAACTCATATGAGGAATTATCTAACTATGTCATCTGAGAAATACCTATGCTACTGAGGAACTCTGTGGAAGAATGCCTCTGCTGCTGAGCCCATGACACATGCTTACAGGTAGACTGCTCTGCTGCTGAGCACATAACACATGATTATAGGTAGACTCTCTGCTGCTGAGCACGTAACACATGATTATAGGTAGACTGCTCTGCTGATGTGTGTCTGAGTAGCTGTACTAGGAATGTTCCATGGTGTCCTTTATGAAAAAGAACAATAAGAATCCTATAGTATCTTGGGACATACTATAGAAGTACTATAGGTATATCTTGGGACATACTATAGAAATACTATAGGTATTACAGAACATCATAGAAGTATACACTATTATAGAAATCTTGCAGTATTACTATAATTATTTTCCGTTAGGGATGAGCACAGTTTGTGTAGAGTATGTTGAATTGAGCATGTAGGAGGTCACAGTGCGCTGGAGACAGACGTGGTGTTGTGCCGCGCAGGCGTCAGGTGCTTGTGCAGCTCTGGCCTCTGTGCTTGTCAGGTGCAGCAGCTCTGGTCTCTGTGCTTGTCAGGTGTGCAGGTGTCAGGTGCTTGTGCAGCTCTGGTCTCTGTGCTTGTCAGGTGTGCAGGTGTCAGGTGCTTGTGCAGCTCTGGTCTCTGTGCTTGTCAGGTGTGCAGGTGTGGGTGGGAAAGGAAGTGGAGCAGCACAGAGTGTGGGGACATGCTCACGACAGCCTTTGTGATTTCAAGGATTTTATCCGAAGACATTTACAGATACCAATGCAGGGGAAAGTATAAAGTCTAGGCTACCTAAAGCCTACCAAGTATACCTAACATATTCGTATACTTAACCTAGTCAGTATACTATAGGAAGAATAGGAAATTGTTGAATAAAACCCTAATTAATGTGTAATTATTCTTAATACATATTAGTGATATATTAATAGCTAACACCTGTTCCCTTAAATAAAGTATTACTGAAGTGAAACTAACAGGCCTCCAACAGCAGGAAGGGTGCATATGAAGATGCATGTGGTATTTTGCTTGAGTTGTCCATTGTCTCTGCTGAAACTACAGCATGACAGCCATGGGTCTGTATCAGGGGTGGAACGGTACACAGAAGCCACAGTTCGGTTCATACCTCGGTTCAAACATCATGGTTTGGTACAATGGAGGGAAAAGCAAAACAAATGTGCAGAAAGCATTTTTTTTTATTGTGCATGTCTCAGGCTGTACCTCCTAGAGTCATACAGTCTCTTCCCTGAGCTATCTGCAACAGCCTGAAGTGTGCAAAGTAAACAGTAAACAATAAGTACCCCCCATTATCTCCAGACTCCATCTGTAACTTGTAAACAAAATAAGACAATCAGCTATAAAAACTGAAAATAGGCCTACAGCATCTCTTATTTATGAAAGTGCAAATTACATAGAATAATGAAAAAAATCCACTTAGATGAGCCCTTCAACATCCGTGTTTGGTTGTATAGGCTATGGAAGGGTCTACAGTTTATCTGTGGGTAAATGTGCTTGTCTTTCCACATTTTGGCATGTGTGTGTGTGTGTGTGTGTGTGTGTGTGTGTGTGTGTGTGTGTGTGTGTGTGCTTGTGCTTGTCTTACCACATGTTGGCAGTCTGAACATGATAATCACAGGGCCAATAATAGCAAAGTCGATAGTTGTCATCGGTAACCATCAATAACTGAGTTGTCATCGGTAACCATCAATAACTGTGAGTTTTGTCTCCAGACTCCCTCATTGGAGCTGCCAGATACACTCCGACACACACACACACACACACACACACACACACTCACACAACCCCCTATTTCACAGACCTCACAGAAAGACGCTGCACTCCAGCAAGCACTTCTTAGGAGCTCAGAGTGGATGGGTGAGTGTGTGTCTGTATGTGTGTGTGTGTGTGTGTGTGTGTGAGAGAGAGATAGCTTACTATGTTAAAATAGTAGGATGTTAACTATAACACACACTGTGCAGATGTGGACACCACAAAATCATAATAATTCAGTTGTCTTTGAAATACTTCTACTATAATTTGCACAAATCAGACACACACACACACACACACACAAATATGTATATATATTTAAGGTTGAAATGGATCCCTCATATATCTGTTGTTCACTGTAGCAACAAGCATTCTGGAATTGGCCTCTGTCTATAGTGGATAAATGAACTACACACACACTACACACACACACACATACAGTACGCTACATACACACACGCATCTGTGGATAAATGAACTACGCACACACACTACACACACACTACACAAACTCTACACACACACTACACACTACACAAACTCTACACACACACCACACACACACTACACACACACACACGCATCTGTGGATAAATGAACTAGATCTGACTTCTGTCTGCGCTGCCATCTCTTACCTTGTGCCTCCAAGGCCTTGCTGAGAATCTCTTCTCTGACAGACTCCCAAGGCTGTAGAGAATTTCCATTTTTCAATTCCACATGAAATGCTGAAAAAGAGAGTTAGAGAGAGTGGGAGAAAAAAATGAGAGAGAGAGAGATAAAGAGAGAGTGAAGAGCAAACCATAGCTCCTCTCCACTGAAAAAGCAATGCTTCATTTTAATGAATCATGAAACACGGTCAATACTCATAAAATTATTAACACAAAGGCGAAGAGAATATGTAGTCTGCGGCGCTCCCAGCCTGCCTGCCAGCATCTGTAGATTAAAGGCTTAAAATACGACGTGCAGCCGGGCTGAGGTTCAGCAGCTGTGGTGCAGGAGTGAAAGAGTCACCGGCGCACCAGCGGTACATTAGCACCACGCTTGCAGAGTAGCCATGAGCAGCGGTACATTAGCATTACACAGCATAGCCATGAGCGGCGGTACATTAGCATTACACAGCATAGCCATGAGCGGCGGGACATTAGCACTACACAGCATAGCCGTGAGCGGCGGTACATTAGCACCACACATGCAGCATAGCCATGAGCGGCGGGACATTAGCACCACGCATGCAGCGTAGCCATGAGCGGCGGGACATTAGCACCACGCATGCAGCGTAGCCGTGAGCTGTGGGACATTAGCACCACGCATGCAGCGTAGCCGTGAGCGGTGGGACATTAGCACCACGCATGCAGCGTAGCCGTGAGCACTTGTACCCGCCGCCACCTTGGACACGGAACTCTGAAACACTAATGAATGGCTTCAGAGAGAGAACTGCAGGGCCTTCAGTAGCCAGCCAAGAGGAGGAGGAGGGAGAGGATGAGGGGGATGAGGAGGACAGCGATGGAAAGTGGGGGGAGGAGTAGGGCAGGTATGAGAGTGGACACAATGGCAGCCGTGGTCATGACAAATAGTGAGCAAAGACCTGTCAGGCAATGACAAGCTTTACTTCAGAGCACAGAATGAAGTGAGTGCAGGGTGTGTGTGTGTGTGTGTGTGTGTGTGTGTGTGTGTGTGTGTGTGTGAGAGTGTGTGTGTGTGAGTGTGTGCTGATAAGGTGTGTGCGTAGGGTGTCTGAATGTGTGTGTGTGCTTCAGTGATGTGATTTTGTGTGTGTGCAAGGTGTGTGCCTGAATATGTGTGTACGGTATTTGTAGTGAATTGAAGGTGTGTATGTGTGTGTCTGTGTGTGTGGGTGTGTTTCTGTGTGTGTGTGTTTGGTCTGTGTGTGTGTGTGTGTGTGTGTGTGTTCTGGTGCACTGGCTTTGTTCTCTGAGGAGAGAGACCTGCAGTCCTAGCTGATGACAAATACCATTATCCAAGGCCAGCAGAAGGCCTGTGTGTGTGTGTGTGTGTGTGTGTCACAAATCAGTGAGCTCAGCCTTTTTTCTCTATCTCCCCTAAGAACTCCTCAAGAATTATTCTCAATTAACCTTCAGAGTCGGCCTCGCTGGACCAGAGGTGCCACTTCCTGTGACGTCCGCCATGTCAGCAGTGGGCTGGGAGCATGTGGTGAACGGCGAATAAAATGTCTCTAATCGGACGTGCTCTCCTTGGGTTGACGCATGACGTATGACGCATGACGTACTCTCCACACAGATCTATGCTCTGCAGCTCTTGAAGAAAACGTATCGATCATGTGGAATAATTAGGCAGAGGTTGATTATGTTTGGAGGGCAAACAGTTGAGTCCCATTTGCTGATCTATATGTGTGTTTCCTCACAGGTTCACACCCTGCACCCCCCTCACACACACACACACCGCCCCATGTGAGCAGCTTGTGTGAGTGTGAAGACTCTGATTTCAAATACAGAGCACCTAATTTAAATCAACATATGCATGCCCAGGAGCGCCTCAATGGCTGTCAATACTGATTGAGAAAAAGTCTGAAATATTGACCTGCCCTCCTCTCTCTCTCTCTCTCTGTGTGTGTGTGTGTAGGTGTGTGTGGGTGTGGTATGGGTGTATGTTGTATGTGTGGGGGTGGGTGGATGGTTTGCGCTGTCATCTTGGGAGTGTGTTTGTCTGAGAGAGATGGCACATCCAGTCATGAGGTCAGGTGTGTGTGTTTGTGTGTGTTTGTGTGTGATTCGAGATTTATCAGGTGTCCGCTGCTACAGTAGACCACACTCACACACCAGCCCACCCATGCGCCTGGCGTGATGCACTCGCTCTAGTTGATCTGAAGGGCAGACTGGTCCTTATTGACCGACGAGGAATGTGCTCAGCCTGGTGTGTGTGGAATTAACACTGATCAGGCCAATCAAATCACAGCCAGGGATTTATCTGGCAGGACAACATTCAGACAGCTTGAGGATAAGACCGAAGTATTGCTAGCACACACACTTTCCCCACTTTGATTTTATAAAAGCATTTTATAAAAGAACTTTAGTTAGATGGCTCCAAACACTACAAACAACAAAAGGAATTAAAAAGGATTTTTGAAATGACCAGCTGATTCATTTCCCCCTTTTTTGTGGTGGAAGAAGTGATTTATGAAAGAGACTTGTTATCGACTGCATATTTGTCTGACAAACACACAGTCCCCTGAGCGTCCATGGCGTCAGTAAATGCATTCTTAAAGCAAATATTGTTGCTAACGCCAGGAGAGTGATGTTCAATTTGCATGAGATAATGGCGTCCCAGAACAAACTATTCTCAGCCTGGAGAGCAGCAAGTGCACTCTGTCACAGGATTGTAGGATAAAGGGAAAAACAGCAAGTGCACGCTGCCTTATGGCTGTAGGATAAAGGGAAAAGCATCAAGTGCACTTTGCTTCAGGATTGTAGGATAAAGGGAAAAGCAGTAAGTGCACTCTGCCTTATAGATAGATAGATAGATAGATAGATAGATAGATAGATAGATACTTTATTGATCCCAAGGGGAAATTCAAGAAATTCAAGAAATTCCTTCCTATAGGATAAAGGGAAAAGCAGCAAGTGCACTCTGCTATAGGATTGTAAGATAAAGAATTGTAGGATAAAGGCTTTTAGGATAAAGGCTTGTAGGATAAGGGATTGTAGGATAAAGGCTTTTAGGATAAAGGATTGTAGGATAAAGGCTTTTAGGATAAAGGATTGTAGGATAAAGGCTTCTGTGGAATGCACTTCACCAGTCCTGTTCTAAACCCCAAAAGAGAAACCCTCCAGTTATGAAACAGGTCACTAATTTTACTAAGGACACATTTTTACCTAAGATGTCATTTTGCAGACTGAAACCTCACAATAGTGAGGGTACTTGACAGTGAAAAACCGGCTGCAGACTGGAGAAGAGAAGCCAGGACAGCGACCGGCCAGGCCTGGAAACCCAGAAGCCTGGTGAAATACTGAACGTCAATTTACTCCATACTGTTAGAATAGAAGATGTCTGACTCAAAATCACTGGAGCAGTTTAAAGCCAACAGAACAACGGCCAAAAGACACTCTAAAAAGACACTCTAACTCTAACTCTAACTTGGGCTAACTTTGGAGAAGATGAGGAACTGACTATGGCGGTAAAAGCTGCAGAGGATAACATAGAGTGTGTGGCATCCTTCGAACCAGACGCGTCGTTAGACCTGGGCATTCTCTGGGGATAGCCCCGGATCTATAGGCCGTCAGCAACAACAACAACAAAAAGTCTAATGGTGAATGAAATAAATAGCCCCGTAGAAGAGAAGTGTTTTGTCTCCATTGTGTGCATTAACAGCAGCGCAAGAAAATCTGACGTGATCTGGGCAGGTTTAGAATCATTTGTTGCAAAATGTTGCAATTTCAAGTACCTTCTCCTCTACGCTATTACGCATTGCTGTTTCGTGCTTCTACTAACTAACCTTAGCGAAATAAGTGTACAGAAGTGTGATCAGGTCAGGATCACGACTAATTGCAATCACCTGAGTGTGCGGGCTGGTACGTAACTTCCTTCCCGACAAACACAAAAGAAGCTCTCCCAAATTGTTTGGTACGCAAGTTGCTCGTCGCTGGTCGGTACGAACTGTGCACTTCATGCTGGGTTTTGGTTGCGAACAACTCCCTCGCTATGGTCTGGACTGTCGTCCCCTTCCTCTTCGTCCTGTTTTCCCTGTGACTACCGATGCGAACGCTGAATGTGGAGCTGATACGCGTCCCTCCTCTGCTCCTGTTCCCCTGGGCTAGCTCATATTGTGGAAAAGGCCGAGATCACAGCTGGCTGTCTATCACAGTTTGACCACTGTTTTCCCCCATTAGAGTTTCTTTTGATATTAGTCAGTGTTAAACTAGCAGCACTTCAAAGTCAAAGTTTGATGTACTTGTTTGTGTTGGTTTATTTTCTTTGTTTTGTATGCTTGTCTGAGTGTGATACACTGGTGCCTTTCACTGCTGCCGCCTTCCCCTAGTTTGCGGTGAGAGCACATTCTAGTGGTTGAGCGTGTACTGAACACCTATTTATACTCGTGTGGGTTGTACTTAGAAAGCTTGAGTGTTACACTTGTGTTTGTGTGTGTGTGTATGGCCATAGATCACTTTTGGGCGGGGCAGCCATCCGAGGGTTACTGTACCTGTGTTAGTTCAGGCCGTGTAGCAGCCACCAATCCACTGGGCATTTAATTTATGGTTATGTGTATTACATTTTGGTTTCTTTAATTATTTTGTGTTGTGTACTGTGATTTTGTTTCTATCTAATTTTACCTACTGTACACCCCTGCCATCCGTTTTAAACAAAGAAAAGAAATAATAAATACAACATTGTTTATACTACTGCCTCTGTCTACATCCATTTAGTTGGATAAACCTGAGGGTCCTGTCACAGAAGGACAAGTGAATATTAGAAGTTTCTTTAGAAAAAAAAGGGCAGAGCAGGGACAAGAAGTGGAAACTCACAGTGTGTCATCATCTCCCGCAACCCAGGAGGACATTTCGATCAGCTCAGGTTCGTGAAACGCAGCCCTCAAAGACAACGTTGATCAATGCTGGTCTGATGTTACTAGCTAGCAGGCTACACTGCACCTCACTAACTTGAAGACACTGTTTGAATAACTAGAAAGAGACACTAACTTACGTTTGGTTCTGTAGAATGGAATCACATTCTTCACCACCAACAAAAAAATGTTTTCCATGACAGTATAGTAGTTGCGCCAGTCTTTTTTACCACAGGTTAGCAGTGCAGACTTATTCATTCACTGACGTTGGTATGATTCCAAGAAACGGTCGAATGTGACCTTCAGCAGCGAGTTGAGCGGAGCAAGCGGCAAAACTTGAGCAGAGTTGAATGAATGAGGAGCGAGCGGTTTTCACAGACGGACTTTGGCTATAATACCTAACATCAAGCTATTCCCCTTCACCAATCCAGTAATTGTGTCCAATATTATACTTTCAGTGATCATTGGAAATACATAGCGGTAATAAACAAGACTGCAGTTTCAATATATCGATATTTACTATTGAATCATGGTCACATGCACAGTAAATATGGTAAACCTGACCTCGTTTGAGGGGGCTTCCAAGCAATGCATGCTGGGCTTGATTTTGACAGAATGGAACTTTTTCTTTGGGCAAAAGCTTGTGATACACAACCCAAATGCATTGCTTTCAAGGCACCCATAGCCCATTAATTGAAGGTGATGACATCCAAATGTTTATCCCGAGACGAACACTCAAACCTGTGCACTTGACAGAGGTGCATGACGATGTTTATTCTACAGGCTATTTTAATGTCATATTTTGGGTGTTGTATGTGGTGCACTTTGGCAGAAGAGACGTTCTCCTTACACGGTCTTTAAACATCAAAATATTCGGAATGCCGTGACGTGAGTCATTACGATTGGCCTTCCTTTTCATTATCAAAGTAGGTTAAAATTTCATGTTCATCAGCCCGATTTTCAAAATCTCTCGGGGGAGAAACCCCCGAACAAAAAGGACTCTGGGCTCTAGCCCCGAATGTTTTAAATAGATAGCGACGCCCCTGCTTCGAACTCAGCAGAGGTAAAGAGGCTTTCGACTTTATGTTCGACTACATGGAAAGACTAGTTGAAAAGACAAAAGAGCTGCACAAGCAGTGGAAGTGTTGGGCCCCTCTTGCCGAGCAGAAAGACTTCCAGTGGCGCATACGGCAGCTTGAGCAGGCTATTCCCAAGTTAATGTCAAGTAAAGCAGAATTCATTCAAGCAAAAGTTGAAGAAGATGTGACTGCAGTTCCCAACAGCTACCCAACTACAGCCATTAGACTGAAGCAAACTTCCCTTCCTAAATTTACTGGCATTAAGCGCGACTTTCATCGCAAAAAGTTCCAGCTACTTGACAGTTTGGATGAAAGAATGAAGAGAGATCTTCGCTTGACAACTTATAAAACAACAGACGACATCTTTCGTGTGCTGGAGAATCGGTTCGGAAGCCAAACTGTGACGCCATGGAGATAGTCGAGGAACTGCAGAGGTTTCCAGCTGTCAAAAGCAAGAAAATTGTCGAGCTCATCCAAGCTGTTGAGAAAGCTCTTGACCTTGGTAACACTGGCGCTTTAAAGAACCCTCTGGTGACCAAGTCCATTGAAAGCAAACTCCCTGATGCACTGAAGAAAGAGTGGCTTCTCTATGCAGCTGAAAAGAGCAGTTCTGATCCAGACAAACGCTTTGATGGTCTTCTAGCTTTCCTTAAGAGTCAAGAAAGCATCTATGAGCAGCTGGACCAATTGAGGGATGAAGACCCACCAAGAAAAGAAATTCGGCCTGAGCAAAGGCAAGCGAGAACCAGGGCCTTAAACCAGTCAAGCAGCCATCTTTCCGGATGTGTCGTTTGCGGAGACATCAAGCATAAGAGAAAACTCTACTTCTGCAAAAAGTTCCACACGCTCAGACTCACAGAGAAGAAGGATGCAGTAAGGAAACTGGGAGCCTGCAGGAAATCATGATCCTGAATCCTGATCCTGGTTCATGATGATGAGGACCACTGCAAAACATCATTCTTGTGCAGAAATCTCAAATGTGAAGGCAGGCGAGCCACAGAACACTACTACTACCTATGTCCCAGCGCTGAAGCATCCAGAGGCAGTACAACCCAGAGGAAAAGCAAAGGCAGCATGGTGGAAGGTGACAACAAAAGGAACTACACTGAGGCTCAAGAAGAATTCTTCAGCAAACTATCGCCTGAGTTAGCCCTGCAATGCCAAGATGCATTCTGCAACACAGTGTCTAGAACCTCCCATGTTGCAAAGAGTCACTCAAGTCTTCTAGAGGGAGGCGGCTTAGTGGAGTGGCCGGTCATCATGATGCTACTGGAGGTTACAGCCAATGCTGGACAAAGGATTGGTACTCTGATTGACCTCGCTTCAGACACCAATTACATCACCGACGAGGCAGCAGGTCGACTCAATCTCAGAATGAAAGGAATCACACTCGTGGTCCATGGTGTAGGAGGAATGAAAGTCTTCGTCAAAACAAAGCGTTATCTTCTAAAAATCCGTGTCAGCGCCTCAAGAGGCACCTTCAGGTCCCACCAGTTGATTTGCTATGGGCTAGACAGCATCGCAGATGTCCATAGGCATGTGACAGCCGAGAAACTGCAAAAGATCTTCCCAGACATTCCGCTCAGTGAACTGGTGAGACCAAGAGAGATCCATCTTCTTGTAAGTCACAAGGAAGGTCAGCTGGCTCCCCAGAAAATCTGCACGGTGGGGGACCTTGTGCTGTAGGATGGACCATTGGGAAAGACTGTTGCTGGCACACATCCTGAGCTGTTTGAAGAGGTCGCGGTATCAGCCCATATGTCTAGAACGCATTTTGCAAGGTCAATGAGAACTGCTGCTGTGAAATATGAAGAACATACTTGTGTGGTCCTTTTCCATCCTCCACAAAGTCAACATGCCCCGACAACCTCCAAGTGCCAGCATTCCTGTTCGGCAGCTACTGCCTCCAACTTCCTCGAGTGGTGGGATAGTATTGGTGCAGGCTGTGTCCCAAGATGCGGAGGCTGTCGCTGTGGAAACTGTCAGCCAGGTGGCAAAGAAATGACCCTTTCTGAAGAAAGAGAGCTGGAGGTGGTGAGGAGCGGCCTTACATATACAACTGCTGACGGCCACAGTGAGAGCCCACACTGGCATGCCAGCTACCCCTGGGTGGAAGATCCAGCTGCGTTGCCGAGCAACAGGAATGCAGTCGAGGCCACCTTAATGAGGACAGAGAGGCAGCTGGCCAAGGAACCAGAATGGAAGGCCACCTATGCCGCACAAGTTCACGATATGGTTAACCGCCAGGCTGCAATGAAGTTGTCTAAAGACACTCTACATTCGTGGACTGGACCAGTATGGTACATCAGCCATCTCATCGCTCCCAATCCACACTCGGTCACAACTCCTGTAAGACTTGTCTGGAACAGCAGTCAGAAGTTCCGAGGTTTCAGTCTTAATGATCTCCTGCTAAAAGGCCCAGATGTCCTGATTCCTATCCGTGCTGTACTTCTGAAGTTCTGGAGGGGAATCTTTGCTGCTTTGGGAGACATTAAGAAAATTTACAATTCAGTATGAAGACCGAGAAGTACATTTGCATAGGTTTCTGTGGCGTGACTCCGAAGAAGAGGAGCTAGGCGAATACGCAGTAACAACAGTCAACATTGGAGACAAACCAGCAGGATGTATTGCTCAACTCGCCATGAGAGAGACGGCTAATCTTCCACAGTTTAGCCATCTTGAGGAAGACCGTCGAGTACTACTAGAAGACAGCTATGTCGATGATCTCCTGACCTCCCATGAGAAGTTGGACAAGCTCAAAATCATTACGGAAAATGTGGAGCAGATCCTGAAAGCAGGGTATTCGAGTTGAAGCCGTGGGTTTTCTCTGGCCAAAAGAGGGAGGAGTCTGCTGGAAGACAGCACCAGGAGGCATCTGCAAAGACTGTGGTTCTGCCAAACCAGCTCAAAGATGAGGACAATAAAGCCCTTGGACTTGGCTATACATTGGAGGATGACAAGCTTCATGTAGTGGTTGGGATTAACTTCTCAAAGAGAAAGAGAAAGATGAGACTTGGCCAAAATCTTGTTCTGGAGCAAGTGAGAGACCAGACGCCAGACCCACTGACACGACGGGAGTTGGTCAGTCAAGTTTCTGGGCTTTATGACCCAATCGGTCTGAAGACGCCTGCAAAGCAGAAAGGGGCCATCTTGATTCGAAGAGCATTCCAAGAAGCTAAACCTAAATGTAGCACCACCAAAGACACATGGGACCTTGCACTGTCAGACAAGCTCAGAGAAGATGCCATCAGCTTCTTTGAGGAAAATGTTCAGCTAAGCAAGGTCAAGTTTCCTAGAGCACTGACCCCTATTGGCATTTCTATACCTGATGCAATCACCTTCTCTGATGGCAGCGAGCATGCCTATGGAGCTGTCTTATACCTGCAGTGGGCCGATGACCATGATTCAACGGTGAGATTAGTGGAGTCTAAAGCCAAATTGACACCTCTAGACCACAAGGGGGAAGCAGTGAAGGCTGAGCTTTGTGGAGCAGTCTTCGCCACCCGCTTAAAGAAGTACTTTGAGAAACATGGCCGCATCCAAGTCAAGCATTGGTACCATTTTGTTGACAGTCAAACAGTGCTTGGTGCAATCCAGCGCGAGAGTTATGGCTTCCAGACTTTCTTCGCCAACAGAATTGGGGAGATCCAATGCAGCACGCGACTTGAAGACTGGTGGTGGATCCCTGGACCTCTGAACATTGCCGACATCATCACTCGAGGGGCCGGTCCGAAAGATTTGGATGAAGATTCAGTGTGGCAGCAGGGGCCAAAGTTCCTGAGTCTACCTGCTGACGAGTGGCCAATCAAGTCTGCAAAGGATGTGTCGGCAACTGCCCGAGAGGGCATTGGTAAGATGCAGAAGAAATCATTTGTGGATGGTTTCCGGAGGTCAGGTGACCAAGATGGCAACTTAGAGGAGAAGCTCCGAAACCGTGAACTATATTTCTTTAAAAAATACCCTTACAAGCTTTCAACAACCCTTCATAAAGACGCAGTGAGGTATGTCAAAGTCGACGGCAGTTAAGCAGTGTGATATTTTTGGCCGTGGACGCAGACAAAGTAAAATTTCTCAACCGAGTTCATCCAGTGGGCCAGAAACAGATGCTAGTATGGAGGTGCTAAGTGAGCTAAAATCATTACGGTTGGACTTTGGGACAAAGTTGGATAATATTGACACAAAACTGGCCGGAATGTCAAATGCTCTGACTGCTCTGGAGGGGAAAGTGACAGAGATGAAACAAGACGTTTTGACTAATACAGCACGTGTCGAAGAAGCCGAAACTCGCATTGACCGGACCGAGAGGGCGCTAGAAAAGGTCGAGACAGCTTTGGAAGCAGCTACCAAGCAAATCACTTTCCTTGAGGCAAAAACTGATAACCTAGAGAACCGGGGAAGGAGAAAGAATCTGCGCATATTTGGTTTAAAAGAAGGAGCAGAGGGAGACCAAACACTCCTCAACTTTATGACGGACATGCTGCCAAAATGGTTGGAATTGCCACCTGAAAAGACATTTGTACTGGAGCGGGTTCATCGCACATTGGCCTCAAGGAAGCCAAACCAAAACAGAGCGGTGCTGGTTCGCTTCCAAAGTTTCCAAGACAAGGAACTTGTCTACCGGATGACAAGAAAACAAGAAGTCAAGCACGATAGGGCCAAGATTACATTTGCTCAAGACCTCTCCGCGGAGACGATACGCATCCGACGGGGGTTTCACCCGATTATGTTTGACACCACAGGAAGCCGAATAATTCTATAAAACCATCCCAACACAAGCAGCAGCAGCAATAGGAGAGGATCCAATGAGTGAGTGACATTTCAGGCGAGTCTGGTGGAAACAGGTGGACATTTAGATGTAGCCAAATCAAAGCAGGTGATGTTTTACAATTTCTTTCTGACAAATGCATGTAGGACTATGAGGAGGCTACACTGAAAGTGCAGATTATTTTTTTTATTAGCCTATTTTGTAGGCTATTGTGTTGTTCAAAGGCTACAATTAATTTAATTTCATTTCAACTTTTTAGTATAAGACTACATGTTGAAAGCAAGTCTTTAAAATAAGTGACATTTTTTATAAGGGTTCATTATGCAAACGTAACACGGTTTTTGGATATATGGTTGGAGGGCTGTGTGTTCACGCTGATAGTTGATCTTCAAACTGTAGATCAGCGTTCTCCAAATCCACTTTTAATCTGTGGGAGGGGTAGGCATTTCACAATGGAAATGCCAATGTTCAGTGAGGGGTTGTTTATTTTGGGTTCAGTGTTTGGTGTGTGTGAGTGTTTGAGTGTGTGTGTAAACTTGCATCTTTCTAATAGGGTTTCCCTTTTTTCTTATTTTATTTCTTTTTATTTCCATTACTAGTGTCCCCGTCGGAGACATATTTAAATGGAAATGACTAAACAGGAAAATAGTTTAATAGCTAACATAACAAGTTGGAATGTAAATAAATTACAGGTATTAAACAGGATAAAAGACCTTAAATCTAAGATTGTTTTCATACAAGAATCACATCTGACCGCAACAGATATGCAAAGGTTAACCAAAAGATGGCCTGGTCAGGTATTTCATGCTTCACTCAGTAGTCAGGCTAGAGGGGTTATTACTCTTATACACAAATCGATACCATTCCAGACAACAAAACTCATCAGAGATCCAAATGGGAGATACATTATAGTACAAGTCAGTATCATGTCACAAAAACTAAACCTTATTAATATATATGGTCCCAATGATGATGACCCGTCCTTTTTGAAAATCTATTCTTAACTGTGTCTACTCTGGAGGGCCTATACATCATAGGAGGAGACTTTAACTGTACCCTAGACCCAGTTATAGATAGATCTACTCAAACTGACAGCACCCATTCAAGAACCAGAAATATATTACATAATTATATACAAGACCTTAGATTATATGACATCTGGAGGGTTAGTAATCCTAACAACCGTGAATATTCATGTTACTCTAGCTCAGGGGTATTCAATTAATCTTCAGCGAGGTTCAGTTACGGAAAATTTCCTCAAGCAAAGATCCGGAGCATCATAATGTTTAACGTGCGTGTTTAGGATGGATGGATGGAGCCTAGTTGTAGGTAGATAGATAGATAAATAGATAGATAGATACTTTATTGATCCCCAAGGGGAAATTCAAGAAATAGAAGATTGTAGGCCTAGGCCTAATGTTTAATGTGAAATAAAATAAGTAGCCTAAAAGGCAACATTCGAAATGAGGAGAAATAAGGCAAGATAAGAGTAGCCTAATTGGGGAGAAAAACTGAGTAGCCTTGGCTATTTTTAAGATCTTAACGTGAACTTAAAATAAAATTTGAGCTGAGACAAGGATGGATATTCCACAGCTGGTTCCTTGAACCCATTAATCAGCAAGTTTAATTTTTTTTTTTTTTTTTTTTTATGTTGACCCGAAATCCTGGAAACCCAGGAATATCACGTTGTTGGGCAGTGAATGCATGTAGGCTTAACTAGATTGTGGTGTATCAATCATATTGCCTTATTAAATCGTAAAATATTCTGTGGTCTCAGTTCACGGTTGTTGTCACTACCCTATGCTTGCTCAAAATATATGCTTTGTCTAGTAGAGGTGCTTCAAATTGGCGCTTAAAAAAGAGGTCCAGGGCAATTCCGCGCAAAACTGTCACATCCTTGGCGTTACAGACGTGACAGTTTTGCGTGGTATTGCCCCCGTATCATTATAAAGCTCTGTTCTCGCTGTCTAGCTTTCTCCTCTTTGAGCAATCGATGATTTGAAAATAACTTAGCCTACTTATCGTCTTAGATATCCATCTGATTGTTTCTCGTCCCGTCTCCTCTCCTCGCTCGTTTCAGGCTATCAGTCTCTTCTCCATAGTAGGCTACTTTACTCACTGACTCGACTTTATCAGAATTCACAGATTTCACTGGCTGAGTAGCAGCAAGCGAAATGATGGTTCCTGAAGCTCCTGAAGTAAATGCTGTTATCCTAACCAACGAAACATTTAGCGCAGCTTTGAAATCTTACGTGAAAATCTAAATTAGGCTATTATGGTCTGGGTCTGGATAGGATCACGTCACGGTCCGGACTCGGACCGCGGTCCGCCATTTGATGATGGCTGCTCTAGCTCATATAAAACTCACTCACGAATTGATTATTTTTTAATATTGTAACAAACTGTAAGATTGTCTCAAAATGGTCTTTATTGGTTACGCACCAAAAACACGAACGTCATAGAACAGGCAACACAAGGGAGGTCAATTAAACAAGCACAATACACAAACAGGGTAGTCACATACAATACACGGGGTAAACACATGAGGTACAACATAAAGAAAGACTATACCAGCTAACACATACATGATAAGGTAAACGCCATTACTCATACTAAACCAACATCAACATTACACACACACACACACGCACAGCATTGTGGGAATACAGTGATGACAGCTAGGCTCAGATCGATCATTACACAGCCCCCCCGAGACTTAGTCCATGTCCCCTTGACTCAAGTCTTACCCTACGTCAGTCCATGAGCCTGGCTGGGACGCGACGCTGGCGTTGTGGGCGCCCCGCTGTCGCGGCGGTGACTTCCGGTGAAGGCTGCACGGTGATCGGTGTTAGAGCCACAGCTCCATTGTCACCAAGTTCCACAGAGTCAGTGTCAAAGTCTCCACGACCCTCAGCTGAGGCCAGGGGTCGATACGGGGCCAGTCGATCACGGTGGAGAGCCACAACTCTCCGACGCTTAATCAGTCTTACACGATAGACCACATCAGACAGCTTCTCTAAGACATCGCACGGCCCGACCCACTGGCTAGTGAGTTTCGGGGAAATGCCTTTCTTTCTCTCCGGGCAGTACACCCACACTTTATCGCCGGTCTGGAACTCCTGGCCGCGACAGCGCGTATCGTAAGCTCGCTTTTGACGTATTCCAGCTTCACTCATAGCCTGCCGGGCCAACTCATGTACTCCTTTGAGTCTCTCGCGTAGCTGCTTGTAGTATTCCAGCCCTGGCTTACCTCCAATCTCCGCTTCCGGAGGCGAACCGAACACCAAGTCTACCGGCGTGCGTAGCTCTCGCCCGAACATCAGAGCTGCCGGTGTGCATTTTGTTGACTCTTGCACCGCTGTGCGATATGCCCATAGCACCAGGGGCAAGTGTAAGTCCCAGTCCTTTTGTCGGCGGTCGGCCAATATGGCCAGCTGCACTGCTAGCGTCCGGTTAAACCGTTCGACCAGCCCGTCGCTTTGTGGATGCAGAGGTGTCGTTCTCGTTTTCCGGATGCCCATGCGCTGGCAAACCTCAGCAAACACCTCCGCCTCGAAATTCCTCCCTTGGTCGCTGTGGAGCTCTTCCGGTGCCCCGAACCGGCAGAACATCTCAGTGACCAGTCTGTCCGCTGTCGTGTGGGCGCTCTGATCTGGCACTGCATACGCCTCCGGCCACTTAGTGAAATAGTCCATAGCTACGAGCACGTAGCGATATCCCCGCTCTGTGACTGGCAGTGGGCCCATGATATCGACGGCTACCCGCTCCATGGGAGCCCCGACTGCGTATTGCTGCAGCGGAGCGTGCGAGCGTCGCGTGGGGCCCTTGTTCGCTGTGCAGGCGTCACAGCAGTGAACATGCAGTTCAACGTCCAGCCTGCATCCCGGCCAATAGAAGTGGCTTCTCAGCCGACGAAGAGTTTTTGCGATGCCGAAATGAGCCGCCCCCACAGCCCCATGTACCTGTTCCAGTACACGGGCTCGTAATCCAGCAGGAACCAGCAACTGGAAAATGTCAGATTGTCGATCGGGGGCTCGCCAGTGTCTATACAACAGTCCTTGACGTGCTACTATTCCCGGCCACTGTGAATAAATCGCTTTGGTCTCTGGATCGAGTGCTGATACGTCAGTCCATGGCGGTCGCTGACCGGCTTCGATCCATGACCACACTCGGCCAAGCGTGGCGTCCTCCGATTGCGCCTTCCGGATCTCCTCCCTCGACATCACGTCCACCGGCGACTGCGCGTCCATGGCCTCAGCTGCCGCTCTGCAGTGCTGTGTTGTGGCGTTGGGCTGCAGTGCGTTGTCTCTCTCGCTGGCGTGAAGCTGGCGAGCGGTGGCTCTCTTGATGGCGCGGCGCTGGTGAGCGTTGAGTCTCTCGCTGGCGTGCTGTTGGCGAGCGTTGACCCTCTCGTTGGCGCGACGCTGGTGAGCGTTGAAAACAGCGACTCTCTCTCTCTCTGCCAGCGGTGATGCAGCCTGTAGCCGACGAGCGGGCTCCGGTTGAGCCGCGGCCAGGCTCCTCTCCTCCCTCCGGTGGCAGTGCTGGCACTGGTCTGCTGCACACGGACGCCTGGACAGGGCGTCCGCGTTGCCGTGAAGGCGACCCGCCCGGTGTCGAATCTCCATGTCGTAGTCCTGGAGCGCCTCCAGCCAGCGAGCCAGCTGGCCCTCTGGTTCTTTGAAGTTCAGCAGCCAGGTGAGCGATGCATGGTCCGTTCTCAGCAGGAACCGTTTGCCGTAGAGGTAGGTTCGGAAATGGCGCACTGCCACCACCACAGCCAACAGTTCTCTGCGGGTCACGCAGTAGTTCTTCTCCGCTCGGTCCAGTGAGCGGCTGAAGTATGCGACCACCTGCTCGCCCTGCTCGCCTGCTTGAGAGAGGACGGCGCCGACGCCCACGTCGCTGGCGTCGGTGTCCAGGATGAACGGCAGTTGAGGGTCAGGGAAAGCGAGCACTGGGGCCTCACATAGCGCCCTCCGCAGCCGCCGGAATGCCGCGTCGCACTCTCGCATCCACTCGAAGAGGTGGCCTTTGTGCGTCAAACGATGCAGCGGACTGGCGACTGTAGCAAAGTCCCGGATGAAACGCCGGTAATATGACGCCAGGCCCAGGAAGCTCCGCAGCTCAGCACCATCGCGCGGAACAGGCCAACGTCTCACCGTCTCCACCTTAGCTGGGTCGGTGGCCACTCCGGTGGCCCCCACGACATGGCCCAGGAATCCGGTTTGCCTCCGGAACAGGTGGCACTTTTTCGGGTGCAGTTTGAGCCCAGCACCCCGTATGGCGTCGAACACCTTTTCCAGATGTGCTATGGCACCGGTGAAGTCTGTTGCATGACACAGGATGTCGTCCAGGTAAACCACGCAGCATGTACGTGGAATGCCCGCCAGGACACGCTCCATCAGCCGCTCAAAGTTCGCTGGCCCGTTGCATAGGCCGAACGGAAGTACCCGGAACTGCCACAGCCCTTGCCCGATGGTAAACGCTGTCTTCGGCCGAGCTTCCGGGGCTAATTCAATCTGCCAGTAGCCACTGCGTAAGTCCAGCGAGCTAAACCAGCAGGAGCCGGCAATGCTGTCCAGCGCATCGTCAATGCGGGGGAGCGGGTAGGAGTCTTTCCGGGTTACCTGGTTGAGGCGCCTGTAGTCAACACAGAACCGCCACGAGCCGTCCTTCTTCCGGACGAGTACAGCCGGCGCAGCCCAGGGACTACTGCTTGGCTCTATCACTCCTGCCGCGGCCATTTCCTTGATCTTTTCTTCAGCTGCTTGTCGTTTGGCGAACGGTAAGCGATGAGGCTGAAGTCGGATGGGCCGAGCATTTCCGGTGTCGATATCGTGTTGGACCAGGCTCGTTCGGGTGCAGTCCTCATCTCTTGCAGCAAAGATGTCGGTGTACGCTGCTAGTAGTCTCCGCACCTGGCTACCCTGTGCTTCACTCAGCCCCTCACAGCTACGAGTGCAGAGTTCATTTACGGCTTGCCTTGTCTCTACAGAGGGCCGCGCTCTCTGAGTGGAGAGTGGTGATTGCTCAACCCGCGCTCCTGGCTCCTCTCTAGTGGGTGTGAGCTGAGCAGTGGCGAACTCAGCAAGCGGACCTGGACGAGACCTGTTGTTTTCGCGGGCGTGAGTTTCGCGGGCTTGTGTGGGGAGGGGCGGAGACTCAGCAAGCGGACCTGGATGAGACCTGTTGTTTCCGCGGGCTTGAGTTTCGCGGGCTTGTGTGGGGAGGGGTGGAGTTATGGATGGCGAGCACTCTTTGCGAGTTTGCTTCCTGCGGGCTTGTGTGGAGCGAGTTGGAGAGTTCTTCGTCGCGCCAGCTCTCCGCACTTCATGCTCTGGTTTCCCCGCCGTGTGCAACACTACGCTGCTCGTCCCTAAGTGTAGTGTGAACCGGGAAATGTCCACCACAGCCCCCCATTTCTCTAGCACGTCCAGGCCGAGAATGCAATCATCCTGAATGCTAGCCAACCAAAGCCGGCGGCTCGCCGTCTCACCGTTGATGCACACGCACACCACTTTTTGTCCATACAGTTCCGCTCGCTCTCCGGTAACTGTTGTGATGCGCGTTTTTGTCTTTTCCCAGCCTCTGGGTCTGGCTACCAGCGTGCCGGGTAAGAGACCGGGGCGCACAAGCGAGATGGTGGAGCCAGTATCGATCAAGGCGCGACACCGAGTCCCATCTAGCGTGCAGTCCACATACAGTCCTCTGGTTTGGCCGAGCCGGCCCAGCCGTATGCAATCCATAGCCCCTCCCGCCGTGCCACCTTCTTCTAGTAACTGGGGTGCGAGCGTGAGGGGTGCCGGGGCTGGGCAGTACCACGCGATGTGTCCCGGCTCGCCACACCGGTGGCATCCGTCTCCGCTGGCCGGCCTCTTCCACTCGCGTGGGCGCCGTTGTGGTGGCTGTGCCGTGGTCTGCCGCGTCACCTCCATCGATGTCTGGCGTACGCAATGCCGCGACTCTGTTGTGCGGAAGATGTTTTCCACCCGTTCGGCTTCCGCGAGCGCCACGGACAGCGAGCTGGGGGCGCTCAGGCGAAGGTGTTCTTTTAACCGCTCTGGGTGGATGCCTCGCACGAACGCTTCCAGTGCCATCTCTTCATGTAGACCCTGGCTGTACGTTGGGTAGCCCCGCCGGGCATACAGCTGCAGGTCAGCCGCGAACTTGCCCAGTCTCTCGTCCTTGTGTCGCCGTCTGGAAGCGAGTTGTTCTCTGGCATCGCTGATGAAGATTCTCTGGCCGAATCGTCGCTGCAGAGCTGCTTCGATTGCGGTCCAGCTTACTTGCTCCGCCGGTGGCAGGTCTTCTAATACTTGTAGCGCTTCCCCCTCCAGGGCCAACGCCACCTGTACGCCCGTTCTGTCCGCCGACAGCCATTCAGCTCGGCTGCCAGCCGGACCTGTACCAGGTATGTCGCCAGCGGCCTTTCGCCATTGTAGTGGGGCAACTTTACGCTGGGGCGCCCTTCTACCGCCGCCGTCGCACCGAGGACTGGCCGGTTTCCATCGCTCCCGTGTGGAGCGGGTTCAAGTGGCGGGATGCTGCCATCAGCCCGGTTCGTTTCCTCCTGTGGCCGGGGGCGGGTCTCTTCATCACGGTCACGCTGCAGGCTGGCTCCGTCTGCTGGGCTCAGCAGGTGGCCATGGGCGAGCGTGCTGTCGAAGAGCCGTCTTGGCAGGAAACTCATCATCGCCAGGTAATCGGTTGCAGCTTTCTCCTCCCGTCCAGTAGGGGTCGTCATCCCACTTCTGACACCAATGTAACAAACTGTAAGATTGTCTCAAAATGGTCTTTATTGGTTACGCACCAAAAACACGAACGTCATAGAACAGGCAACACAAGGGAGGTCAATTAAACAAGCACAATACACAAACAGGGTAGTCACATACAATACACGGGGTAAACACATGAGGTACAACATAAAGAAAGACTATACCAGCTAACACATACATGATAAGGTAAACGCCATTACTCATACTAAACCAACATCAACATTACACACACACACACACGCACAGCATTGTGGGAGTACAGTGATGACAGCTAGGCTCAGATCATTACAATATCTATAGAGTTACAACCTCAGGTTAAAAAATGCTGGTGTAATAGCATTGTAATTAGTGATCATGCAGCAGTGTCTATGGAAGTCCTTTTGGGAAAGATTGGGTATTGTCCAAAAATATGGAGACTACAATCATTTTTGTTGAAGGATCCAGACTTTGTCAAATTTATGGAAAATTCTATACACATGTATTTTGAATTAAATAGGGATGAAACTACAGCTAGTATTAGATGGAAAGCTTTCAAGGTCTACATAAGGGGAGAAATTATAAGCTACTCTAGTAACAAAAAATAAACAATGCAGACAAGAAATACAGTCATTAGAAAAACAAATAAAAAAAATAGAGAGTGAATTCTATCATGACAAAGATCCTAAAAAATTACAAAACCTAAATGCCATAAGAGCTAAATATGATAAACTGACAGCTGAAAGAGTAGCTAGGAATTTAATATGGACTAAACAAGCATATTATGATCAAGGAGAAAAAGCTGGCAAATTACTGGCCTGGCGACTTAAGAAAATACAGGCTGACAGAACTATTCATAGTATCAAGACAAAAAACGGCAACTTAACAATTGACCCCACAGAGATAAATAATAACTTAAAGAGATATTTAATGATAATAAAGAGAATTTTACAAGCTTCTGTACAAATCAGAATATAATGGAAATGTAGAAGCTCAGAACACTTTTCTTGACCAATTACAATTGCAGACACTATCAGAGGAGGATAAAACAATGCTGGATAGTCCACTAACAATAGAGGAACTTTTAGAGGCTACAGGTGACATGAAACGTGATAAAGCACCTGGGCCAGATGGGTTGCCAATATAATTTTATAAAGAATTTAAAAGTAAATTGGTCCAGCCTCTTCTAGACATGTATAATGAATCATATGAATTGGGAATGTTGCCAGACTCATTGAGAATAGCTACTGTAACTCTTATATTAAAACTAGGGCTGTAACGATACACCAACCTCACGATTCGGTTTGTATCACGATTTTTGACCCACGGTTCGATACGAATCTCGATTTTTCTTTTTTTTTTTTTTTGGGGGGGGGGGGGGGGCTAGACATTTTATTAAATAACATTTTAATAGCCTCCCTTAGAACACCAGAGGATTACAATATAATATATCTATTATTTTATATCGTGATATAAAATTATTTTTCTGAATGACTGATATTTATGACAGCACACTATGCAGATTAGCCTATAGCCTAGGCCTACTATTTTTTATTACAACTCTACCTCTTTAATTCAGCTGTCTGGTTGAAGCCTGGAAATATTGTAAACAAAGTAGCATAGTTGGCTAGCTTAGCCTATCATAGTCTACTGATTGGACTGTTCAGTTTCCCCATGTGTGTTTCAAGGTAATACTTGTTCTCCTTGGGACCAGGCGCGCCTGCAGGTGTACGTCCGTACGCACTGTGCGTACCATCAGGCTACTCAACAAGAGAAAATGTCCTGTGTGTTTGTGTTTTGGCCCACCATACCTTCCCAACTATGGACAGTATCCCATTAGCTGCATGCCATTCAAGTTAGTGAACACGTTATCAAAATTAACGCGCACACATTTTGTTTGAGCAGGAGAGAGAGAATACGCACGCAGGCACACAACTAGGCTACTTGTTTTCTTTTACTCGGCTCTCTATATTATCAGCACACAATGTTGAGCTAATTCACTAACTCAATACTCATCATGGATATCTCAAGTTTAAACAACGAAAACAGAAAGAATGGATGCAGCAAAGCTAGGAGTTATTCCAGATGGGCAAGAACAAGGTAGGCAATTGCTTGTCAACGTTAGACTGCATTAGACAGCTGTTTAAAGCCAGACGTCATGGTAAGCTAGAACAAAACTAAAGGTAACTTTAGCCTGTATAGGGCTGTATCAAGTTGTCCAAATGAATAGGTCATTGAAGACGTTGTTGTATAGGGACAGGCCCTTTTGGGAAACGTTGGTATTGAGATGATCAGTCAACTTCCATGCAAGAGTTTTAAACAAATATGTGCAGCATGCTAATGATGCTAAGCGGATTTAATAGTAATTTAGCTAGTCGTCTTCTATGCGTCCTTGCTTTCACGATTGTGAATGTTTTATTTAAGTCGCGCGTGTTCATTGAGCAGGAGAGGGAGGGAGAGTGAGAGGGAGGGAGCGCGAGAGAGCGGGGAAGGAGAGGGGGTTTACTTCTATACTGTTTGGTAAAGTTGCACACATAGTCTACAATGAAAGCAAGGAGAGGTATGAAATTATTATTTATTTATTTATTTGTTGACGTTCAACGTAGGCTACTGATAAGTAAAGCGGGAGATGTGGGTTGCTTTTGCAGCCGCGTAAGCTGCAAAGCTCTGCGTGAAACACTAGAAAGGGTGTGTCGCGATTCTGCCTTTTCACACCGCGACACAGTATCGTGGATATGAATGTCACGATTTCGGTTTTGAATCGTATATCGTTACAGCCCTAATTAAAACCTAACAAACCACCAACTGAATGTTCCTCCTACAGGGGAATAAGTCTCATGGAATGTGACACTAAGATATTATGTAAGGCTCTTGCCAGGAATCTAGGCAAATATTTACCTAAATTAATAACTAATGATCAAGAAGGTTTTGTTAGAAATGGACAGGGATATCACAATATCAGGCGGGTCCTGAATATATTATATGAAAAACATAACACTAAAGACACTGCAATGTTATCTCTAGATGCACGCCAAGCATGTGATAGAATAGAATGTAACTATCTCCTAGAATTACTTCCAAGATATGAGTTGGGTGAGTCATTCCTCCAATGGATTCGACTACTATATACAAATCATACAGCACAAATTCTAACTAATGACAATGTTTCAAAACCATTTAACCTACAGCGATCAACCAGACAGGGATGCCCTTTATCACCACTACTTTTTACATTAGCAATAGAACCTCTGGCTGTAGCGGCGAGAACACATGAAGGTATATCAGGCATAAGAATTGGAGGAAGAGAACACCTTATTTCTTTATTTGCAGATGGCATTATATTTTTTGACAGATTTAAACAAGAGCATCCAAAACCTGACAAGATTATTAGAAGACTTTGGAAAATGTTCTGGTTATGAAATTAATAATTCTAAATCTGTATTAATGTTTCTTAATGAGGAAGAGAGGAAGAACCCCACAGTAACAACACCTTTTACAACAACTAGTGAAGGTTTCATCTCATCAAACTACGACCCCTTGATAGATCAGGTCACCCAATTATTAAACCGATGGTCTGGTTTGCCTATATCTACTGTATGATGGGGCGAATTAATGTTATAAAAATGTCAATTTTACCTAAATTTCTGTACCTTTTCCAAACACTATCTCTACCATTACCAACATTGTTTTATGATAATTTAGCTAAGTTGTTTAATCAGTTTATCTGGAACAACAGGAAAGCGAGACTAAAACTGCTATATCACCCATATGAGAGAGGGGGACTACAGTTTCCAAATCTCAGGTGGTACTATATGGCTGCCCAGTTAACATCAGCTACACATTATTTTTGTGCATCACCTCCATCTTGGGTAAGCATTGAAAGAGAATCCGCTCCATTGTCCTTACATAGCTATATATATATTCCTCAGATGAAAAAAGACTGAAAAAACAAACAAAAAATCCCTTCCTGAAAAACACAATTTTAGTGTGGCATGCTGCACACAAACACATGGGGGACTCTCCAGTAATCTCTCAATTCACCCCAATCTGGGGTAATGAACTAGCCTGGGTGCCATTCCGAACTTAGTCCCGCCCCACGGGAAGTTCGGTCTGGCATTGCTCCATTGTGGGCATGAGTATGCTCGCCCTAAATCGGGCGGACCAATCAAATCAGGCTTTACGATGATGGACAGGTGAGCAACAGCGCCTGGTCTATCACGTCATCTGAGCAGCTTAGATTAGGCTTATGTTTGAAACAAAAACGCTGTGGCTAGAAGGATACATGGCTTTTAAGACCCCATATGGAAAATTCATATTATTTAATGAGTTTGTATCACTGAAAACGATTATTTATTGAAAACTTTGGCCAAAGTTGAGATGTGGGAAAACTGGTGGTTTCACTTTCATCAAAGGAAAACAGTGCTGTTGCGTTGCATGTTCCCTCGTTCGTTTGAAATCTCTGATTGACCACCTGTTCGAGGGATTTGCGACAGCCTTTCCCAGCTGTTTAACATGTTTGTAGCATATCACTGTTCAACAGAATTATTTTTAAAAACGGATGGGATATAGGAGAAGAAGGATGGTTTGTGTGTTTTCTTCCTACACCTCACGGTAAGCTATTTTGTTGCTCTGATTGGTTAGGTCTATCCAATTGAGTGCAGAGGCACCCCCACCCCCTGTATCGGTTGAAACACGCCCCATAATTACGTCCCAATGGAGCAGTATCAGACTCATATTCTGACTAGAATTTGAGTATGACAACGTCAGGCTAGTAATGAACAGGCCCAGGAGAGAAACTCTGACCACAAGTACACCATGGTGTGCGATCTTTCCAGCGGTTTCCGTGGGAAGATCGAGTGAGAGGTGTTGAGCTGAACTGTGGGCCACGCCCCTAAAGCCTGGATACACCAGGTTGAGTGCCTCTCCCAGCCTGAATGCACCAGGTGAAGGGAATCAACTAATCAAATGGGTTTGGAGTCTGTTACGGCTGCATGTGTTCCCAGTGCTGTTTGTCCCTGTTCTCTCCCCTCTCTACCTCTGCTCAGGTGTGCTGCAGATAATTGCCCTGATTGGGAGCACCTGGCCCTGATTGATCAGGAGTTAAAGGCTCCGGGATCCAGTTCCTGAGGAGAGGCTTTTGGTGTGGGGACTACTGGCTGTCTTGCTGCCTCTCAGCCTGGGATTGTGTCTTGTCTTTTGATTTGGACTTTGTGTCATGTCTATGTAGTGTTCTGTTATGGTTTATCTTCCATGTAATAAATCCCACTGGTTGGGTACATTTTAAAAGGTGTTCCTGTTATTTATTAGGATGTGGGGTCAGTGGTGGGTCTTTGTTCACCCCTAAAGGGCCACGTAAGGGTGGGGGTGTAACAAATGGGGGCTCGTCCGGGATCTGAACCCGGGACCTCTAGGGGTATGATTCTCGCTTTGGGTGCGAGAGGGTCCGGGATGAACCATCCATGAGGTGAGGTGATGTCTTTGTGTAGCTGTGATGGACTGTAGTGTGCAGTGACTTGTGTTGTGTGACCTTGTGGTAACTGAACTCCACATTTGTTGGGTCACTAGTTGGTTGCAGCTTAGGTGTAAGTTGGCAACATTTTTAGTGTAGGGTTTGACTACACTGTGGCCCATTTTGTGTCGTGGTTGTGCAGTCCACTTTTGGTTAGGTCACTTGTGTGTTACTGTTTTTGTCTGTCTAGTCACAGCTAATTAATGGTTTTGTGACCTTTGTGTGGGATATAGTCACTCCACAGATCAGTGGATCTTTGTTTAGTGGGTGTGGCTTCCCAATTTTGTCCAGTCACTTTGTTACTGGTTCCCTACATGCATCATAGTAACTAGATGTGGTTGAAGGCCACATGGTGTCCATTTTGTTGTGGTAGTGGCAGATCACTTTGTTGGGTCTTTGTGTGTTGCTGTGGCAGCAATTGTAGTTGGTCTACTTGTGTTGACCCTTTTGGCTGTGACTGTTGCACTCCACTTTTGTGTTGGTCACCTTTGTTGCTGTATGTGTTACAGGAATGCAGTAATGTTTCTTTTGTTTGATTTTGTCCTGTTCACCTCATGGTAGGTAGCCATTTTGTCTAGTGGGAGTGGCAACCACTTGTATGGCTACTTATTTGGCTGCTCAATTAAAATCCAGTGGCAGCACCTTAATTGGCCCATGTTTGTAAGATCTCGTTTGAACCACCTTGGCCCTAGTTAACACCTTTAAGTCAGCGGCAGTCCCAAGTTGTTTTTGATGTTTATTGCAAATAGTTTGCTGGAGATTGTCTCCTTTGTATGGCTATTATGCCTTAGTAATGTTGAATGGCAGACAAATGTTTAATCGGCATACGTCCACTACAAGTTGTGTGGTACGCTTTGTTTGGTGGACTGAGTTTTGGTCTATGCATTGAACACATTTGTATGTAAGCATATAGCCTTGTACATTTGTTTTTGCAATTTGTGAAGTTCCTAGGTGGGACTAATGTATGTTTGTCTGTGTCTTTCATACTGGTTGTGGTTACATGTGTTCTGCACTTTTTGTAGCTCAGGCTTAGTTAGTGCAGGTTTAAGTGGTCCGGAAGACTCACTACTTTTTCTTTACTCGGGAGTCAGGGAAGCTGTGCTAAACCTGAGTAAGGAAGCGTGAGTTCTTTGTTTTTGTTTTCCTGTCCTTTTATTGTAACCACTATGCTGTATTACTAGTGATAATTTCTGTGTCATTTTAACCATACAGCCTTGTGGAGAGCACCGATTATGAGTTGTGTCATGCAAGTTGTAAAGCCTTACAATGAATAAATAGATAGGTGGTACTATGTAATAGTTAGTTTTGATGTATGTGCTACCATATTTGATGTATGTGCTACCATGCATTTGACTTGTCATTGTGAATTCTGTATGTAAAACTATTTATTCATTGTTTTAAGGGTGGGGGTGTTACGGCTGCATGTGTTCCCAGTGCTGTTTGTCCCTGTTCTCTCCCCTCTCTACCTCTGCTCAGGTGTGCTGCAGATAATTGCCCTGATTGGGAGCACCTGGCCCTGATTGATCAGGAGTTAAAGGCTCCGGGATCCAGTTCCTGAGGAGAGGCTTTTGGTGTGGGGACTACTGGCTGTCTTGCTGCCTCTCAGCCTGGGATTGTGTCTTGTCTTTTGATTTGGACTTTGTGTCATGTCTATGTAGTGTTCTGTTATGGTTTATCTTCCATGTAATAAATCCCACTGGTTGGGTACATTTTAAAAGGTGTTCCTGTTATTTATTAGGATGTGGGGTCAGTGGTGGGTCTTTGTTCACCCCTAAAGGGCCACGTAAGGGTGGGGGTGTAACAGAGTCACACACACACACACAGAGGGCCCTATCATGACATTCTAAAGTGCATCGTCACTCGTCAAAAGTCTATTCAAATTTAGTAGGATGTCCAGTTCACATTGGGAGGGGTTTCGTTCTCAAAAGTGGAGCGCATGGCGTAACAAGGTGTTCCTAGGTCTTTTAATCAGTCATATGGGTGTGTTTGGGGCGTAACATCATTTTAAACCAATGAGAATGACATCTGTCATTCCCTTTAACGGCGCAACGCGCGATATGTCAAATAAATGCATCGGTATTTTGGCATTCAACGGCGCATTTGAAGGAGGCTGCTTGCGAGACCATATGGAATAGTCATTCCACTAAACCATGCTTTACTAAAACCTAGCATAGCCTTCACGCATTTGCACTAGTCTATTATTTGAACTCATTGGCAAAGTGAAACTAACTTCACCAAGGAGTGAGTCAATGACAAGACCGTTATATGCAGTTACTTTCACTATTGACTGACAATGGGTTACCATCGAAAACATAGGCTGGAAAAAGCAACACTTACCCTAATGTTGCTCAAATGACTGAATAAAACAACATTTATCCTGCAGAGGAGTTGCTTATATCTCGTGACTGTGCTCCATACGTGTCTCTCGTCTCTCCCCTAATCACTTTTAACCGTCATTACCAATTTGCAAATGATGGTGAATAACTACTCATCATGAGATGTACAGTATTTCGTAATATCTTTATTCTAATTATGTTTCCCATTGTAATCGTGCAATTTAATGCTTTGCATGGACGTGCGCTGGTGTGCGTTCATGAATGATAGAAGGATGGTGCGTGCACCTGCCAATATGACTGTTGACATGCGCTCTTAAAATAGCATATGAACAACTCGCCATTGACTTCTGACCAGGTTTAGGTGGTGTATGATAGCGATTTTTAGACAACGCGCTAGTCCACTCCCTAGGTTGTTAATTGCCACACCCCTGGGCGCAATGCTTAAAAAATAAACGTGCAAAATACCGAATTCAACTTTCCGCGGGTGAATAACGAGTATTACGCCATGCGCTGGTGACCCAAAATACAGCCCAGAATCACTACAGAGCAGCAGTGGGAGCAAGCAGCATGAGATTTGAGTGAGATCTGGTGGTTTGGACTGAAACACCAAGGGCTCTATTTTAATGGTCTGAAACGGAAGTGTCTGCGCAAAACGCGATTCACTTTGTGGGCGGATCTCGGGCGCTGATGCTATTTTACCGGCGGGATAATTGACTGTTGCGCCCGACGCAAATCTAAAATGGGGTTGTCTGAAGTAGCTACATTAATCATGGGTGTGGTTTGGGCGTAACGTGCAATAAACCAATCAGAGCGTCATCTCACATTCCCTTTAACAACAGGCACGCTTGTTCCATAGCTGATTACTATTATGATGGCGGATTTGCCAGGCGCAGCCAGGAGCGTTCACAGCGCTATAATCACTGTTCAGTTGGGAACAGTTAGCTATTTATTTTTCCTCTTGACAAAATGTAATACAGAATTGTCACAAAGACATACTTTCCGATGTTTTGGGATCATTCTCACTGAATCACAGGGGTATGAATGCATGGTAATATATTTGCTATGTACAATGTAATCTAACATTACCTCTCTATAGACATTGCATATCTTCTGTCAGTTAATCTCTTCTCTTCCGTGCTGCCGCTGGGGCATTTGGATTAAATGGCATCGGCATGCAGTTCAACATCACGTCTCCTTTATAAGTCCTCTAACATTTCCTAATTTATGTCATCAACACATCAGTGATTCGTGAAAATGTGTACGCCAGATTTATGCCTATTTTTTCACATGGACACCACACTGATTTCCCTCGAGTGGTAATAATTTTTCTTTGAAATTATGTATGGTTTACAGAAATGTGGGAACTACATTGTATAGATGAGAGGAGCTAAGTGTGCGTTGCGCAGCACAGGCGGCCAAGCAAGGGCTTCGTTTAAGTTGACCTAACTTTCAACTCTGCACAGTATCCCATTAACTGCGTGACAGTAGGCTATTTACAATATTTTCTGTAAAGCAGAGTTTGTAAACACGTTATCATCAACTTAATTCACGCACAACATTTATTTGAGCAGGAGAGAGAATAACAATGAATGGATGCAGCAACTACAGAAATTGTAACCATACTTGCTGCTTTCTTGTACTATCTGTTGCTGGTTAACAGCACATGAAAAGCTGATTTAAGCTAATTCACTAACTCAAGACTTCAAGGCCATCATGCATATAAAACGTTTTTAGAAAATAACAAAAGGATGGAGCGAACATAGCAAAGCTTGGAGTTATTTCAGATGGGCTACAACAAGGTAGGCAAAATTATGGTGCTTAAAAACTAAGCTATAATGCTTAGGCTGATGTTAAAGCGCACGCGATGTTTAAAGCCATACACAACGGTAAATTGGAACAAAACTAAAAGTAACTTTAGCCTTTATAGGGCTGTATAAAGTTGTCCAGATTAATAGGTCGTAATTAGGCGTTGTTGTAAAGATATTGCATGTAGATGTTGTACTATATAGGCTACTAAATTTTTAGGTCACCAATGCACGAACAAAACCGGGAAATGGACAAATATTATCAAGGCTTTGAATGTTTCCGTCTGTGCACGGGGGTGTCTGTAGATTGGTGTGCAATGCATTCATTCATGCAGGCCTGTGGTCATGCATGCGCCCTTAAAATAGCATCTGCATTTTCGCCACAGACTTTAGACCAGGGAGTTCCTGGTCTGTGGCGGAATTGTTTTCTGAAACTGCAAAATATCAACAGTGAACGTTTGCGCCAGAACACGCCCCGTCTTTTCGTTGAACCGCCCCCGTAGGCGCAATCGAATTCCCTAATTTACAGGCATGTACCTGTGGAGGGAAAATTCTAATATGCGCTGAATGCAATATAGGAAAGACAAACGCGCGAGTATACAAAGTCAATTGCGCTGGGACGGAAGATAGAGCCCCAAGACTGTTTGTGCAAAACAAAGCTTTCAAGGAAGACGCAGCCGGTGAGCTCTTTGCATTTTCTTGGATGTAACTGGGCCTTGTTTGTTGCATTGTTGTAGTTCACTGCTTGCAAGTCATTTTAATGATTGATTGAATTGTGAACCATACATGTTAGTGGGTAAAACCATGTTGAATAAATATAGTTAAAAATGATTTCATGGTAGTTAAATACAGTTAAAACGAATGCATTTTAAAATCATGTGTGATGAATGCAATTGTCAAATGTTATGTATTTAGATGTATCTCTTAAAAGCTGTTGATTAATTGCATGGTTAAAATCGTGAGGTCAAGTTAAATTCCACACTGAGAAAGTATTGCATGTGTGCTCTGTATTTAATGTGTGTATTAGGATATTGCTAGACTATTTGCTACCTATTTATAAGGTCTATTTTCTGGGCATTGATAATTTGAGAAATGAGAACTTAATTCTCATGTGTTGTACTGAATGTATTTATAGTGTTTCCATTTTCTAAGATGGTGTTGCTTGTGTTTAAAGGTTTTTCACCTGGTTTATACACGTTGCATCAAACGTCTAAATAAAAGAAAGAAGAAAAAGAGTGCAAAAGTGGGATGAGTGGAATCCTGTAAAGTCTTCCTGAAATTAGCTGCCTTATCGAGTGGGGAGTTTTGCACATTGAAACCTCACAATAGTGAGGGCACTTGACAGTATATAAGGCCTGCAGTATATCATGTTTTGTAGCGTATGGCCAAAGCCTTGGGGTGCCGCCGATCGGCTCCATTTGGCCTCAGAAGCACTGCTGCACTCTTAATGAAAGACATCATCTCTCTCCGTGTGGCAGATTTGAGAAGATGATCAAAAGCACCGAGACACCGTGGGGAGAGATGAAAACCATGACAACCACCCCCAGAGCTCCCTGCACCGCCAGGCAGCGCCGATTCATCAAAACATTTGATCGATCGGGTGATTGATCAGGCTAAAGCAGGCCTGAAAGCCAGCCTTTTAATTGAGCCTGGCACACAGAATGGTGATGTCTCATTAAGACATGTTAAGTGATGAAATTACCATTGAACAAGCAATTACCTCAGTGGAGACAGGAGACAAATGCTCCCAACTCTAGATGCATCACAGAGGTGCTACCCAGCAGGAGTAACAGGGCACAAATGCTCCCAACGCACCACAGAGATCCTACCCAGCAGGAGTAACAGGGCACAAATGCTCCCAATGCACCACAGAGATCCTACCCAGCAGGAGTAACAGGGCACAAATGCTCCCAACCCCAGACGCCCCACAGAGGTGCTACTCAGCAGGGATACTACA
This sequence comes from Alosa pseudoharengus, assembly GCF_046254945.1. Taxonomy (NCBI): domain Eukaryota; kingdom Metazoa; phylum Chordata; class Actinopteri; order Clupeiformes; family Clupeidae; genus Alosa; species Alosa pseudoharengus. Next base: position 2,849,223 of record NW_027468609.1, on the reverse strand, counting down.
GCAGGAGTGTTGGGGACACTGTATTACAGAGCTCTTTGATAAACATTATAAACATTATAGCTTCCTTTCATAAGCACACCCACCAACAGAGTGCAGAGTAAGCTATTGGTGAACGCTTGGTGAAATAAAGGGGATTCGTTACCACTGCATGCAGTACATTTGTAATAGAATTATTATGCAACAATATAGAATATTTGTGTATGACTGCACTGAAACTACAATGCCATTGTTTTCCTAACTATAGTGTATGCCAGTGCAAAGTCTCCTTATGAAGTTGTAGATGTGTACTATTCTAAAACAGTGTTTTACAGTGCTGTTAAGGTACATTTACTTATATAGCACATTATGACTATGTGGAGCTCTGACAGACAAAAACAACATCAATAATAACTAGAAAAAGCAATTCCAGGGAATTACCATTGCATGTAAATGCAAAAAAGCTGCTGTGTATAACATTAAATTACTTACAGTATGATTATTCAGATTACATAGACGTGTCCAGTATTCTTGAAAACCACTTACCTGATTAGATGTTAGCTTAGAGTATAGTCAGTAAAAATAAATTGTTAATTCAATATTGATCAACATTCTTTGTTTTAATACAGCAGAATGATACTCAGAATACACTAATGAACACTTAACAACCAATGTAAGCTTGAAGTAAAAAAAAATCACAGTTGTGTGTGTGTATATATATACAGAACTTGATAATGCCAATCATATTATCCTAAGACAGATCTATTTATCAGTGGTAATTCTGAAATGGCAGCAAGAGCTAGAGGTCTCAGTTAATTGTAATAAATAGGTCACTTTTGATGGTGATATAGACTGAAGAACAAGATTCAGCCCTTCAGATGATCAGTTTTAGACAGAACTTAGGTTAGAATCTTAATTTTCACACAGCACAGCTCTGGTCTAAAAACAGAGGTCTAACAGCACAGCTAAGTTTCACAGATGTCACAGCACATGATTCAAATGTATGCATGCTTCATATAGTTGTCGGCATAGTCTTCCTGCAACAATATAATACTCAGAATGTCTCAGTGTAGATCTCAGATCTATGTCTATAGTTCAAAGGTATGTGCACTGCAAATATGTTAAGATATGGTCACATGTTTTTTAGGAATTAATGTTAGTGTTAATGTCAGCGATGTATGGTTGGCAGGATGTGCACACAGACAGGCACACACATAATGTAATACACGGTCATCACCACACTGGTCTGGTCTGGTCCCTAAAAGACAAAAGCAAACAAGTTAGAGTTATACCAAAAACATGGAATGTGTACAATTGTTCAATACAACTTAGATATTTAAGTGAGGTTGTTGCACCATAAATCTGTAATGGTAGTTAAATATACTAGCCTATAGTATTTCACTGCAAACAAAGCAACATTTTGTGTTTTATTAATTTCTGTTTAAGGATAGTTGACAGCCAAACAGTTTAAAGTAAACAGCTTAGAACACTTTGTAGGCAAAGGGTGTGTTGTTGCTGTTGATAATCATAAACAGAGTCTTAAGGATGGACCATTCTGATATTAAGCTTCTTGATAACCAACTACACTATATCTTACAGCTTGCTAGGTCTGTTATCCACATTTTTTCTACAGATTACGATGTAGGCCCACTTTAGGATGTAGCCTACAACAACTGGGAAGCTTTAATTTATAGGCCAGAATAATGCAGAAATGAGTAGCCTAGGCCAAGTAAACATACTCGCTATGTTGACAGCACAAACGTTATAGCCTACCTCAACTTCTGTAGTGTGTTTTAACAATGCTTTGGTCATATGGTCCGTTTCCAAACAGTAAGGTTTTCATCAGGTCCCTTTCCACAGGTTATCAAGAGCCAGATAGTATAACGCTAGTTAAAACGCTACTGGTTAGTGAGCCAATTTAACGTTAACGTCAGTGCTCAGCTGGGAGCGACGTTAGGTTTGAATGTCGTTAGCTAACGTTATGAAACCTACAGCTAACCGGTCAATTTAAAGTGACGACTTATTAACGTTGATTAGGTGGGTTTCATAACTTTCCTTACATAATACATATCAACGGATAGGATAAGTGCTAACGTTAACTATTCCCCTAACGTTAGAACTACCGAGTTTGGCTACTTGTGACCTATCATTTCATACATAGCCTAGGCCTATAGTAGAATGCTACATAACATAATGTTTGACGACATAAATGAGTCAAATACCAACAATCGGACCACTTACCTTGTCTGTAGTTGTCTGCCTCTGGAGGAGAGTTTTACGAGCAAGTAAATTATCACGGCAGGTCAAAACGTTCAGAAGATTCACAGCTCCAGTGATAGAAAGATTGCAGCGGACCAGCTGTTGATTGCGTTCAGGTGCAGGTCACGTCATAATGCTAAAAGTTGCCGCCACGGCGGTCAATGTTAAGTCTATGGGATTTTATTGCTCTTTTATCGTAAATATCTCAAAAAGTATAAAGTTCACAAATATGAAAAATACATTCTACGATTGTCCGTTACAAGAGCTTTGTAGGAGTCTTTGAATGAGGTCAGACGGTTCAGCGGTTTTAGTCGCATTAAACGTTGAATTTGGTCGGAAGAAGAATAATAAGAAGAACAGCGATAATAGTCCATTGCATTTACATGCAATGCAATAAGTTCATAGGCAATGGTGACTCACACTAGCATGGTGCTCTTGGACAGTCTGACCGCAGGTAACATTAGGCCATGGTGCTCTTGAACAGTCTGACCGCAGGTAGCATAAGGCTGCAGGTGTCAGTCTATACTATGTGAATGCAGCTGCCATTAAAACGTCCTTTCTCAACAGTTGTTAAATTATGAATCTACACACCTCAAGCATGTCTTGACTCTTTATAAACAAACCTCAAATCAAAAGTGAAATGTGGAGTCAATTCTTTCGTAGGCTATGTGATGACAAGGCCGTTCCCTATTCAGTTCACCATGCTTACGTTTTTCAAACAATCAACAGCAAACACCAAATAGCCTAGGCCTACGCACGCAGCACAGATGAGCACAGGCTACCAGGAGAAACAACAACCAATTCAGATCAATTAATTCAAATAATAATAGGCCTATAGATCAATCATACAATTGCAAGCGACCATATGCCACAGCGGGCTACTGTATATAGGTTATTAACGTCCTCATTCTCATTCTCCTACCTTAACTATCCTCGAACTCGTCTGCTGCCTAAACGTTAAGCCAAGAACCGTAGATTCTTGATTCTCTGCCTCCTTTTTTGTATTTTCTATTCTCCGTTTATGTTCTTTTTTTCTAGCTACCAAATTTGTTAACAGACATTCCCCCCCCCCCCCCCCCCTATAGTCTAATCATACTGCAAAATAAGGCAGATCTGAATAGGCCTAATCATATATATATCACCCGGGGAAAGAATGCAGGCAGAAAAGCGACGGGACTAACGTCCGGAAGAAGTTGAACAAATTGTTCAAAACCCAATGCAAAGTAGCTAGGCTAGCCTACTGTATGATATGACACAACTATTTGTATTTGTAACATATAGCTATTGCCTACTGAAATATAGATATGGGCCTATTAACATTGTTTGTCTCCCCCCTCCATGCAGGTCAATCGCACAAATAAAAAATAAAAAAATAGTGAAAAAACCTATAGAAATAAATAGGATAGGCTACTGTAGGTCTCTTTGATTGGAGACATGTGTATGTTTTATATTATGATTATAGCATTATTAATATTATTATCACGCCCACTAAACTTCTTCCAGACAGGCTACATTGACAACATTAAAGGCCTACAGTGATTTTCTCCCTGGGGGCAGCACACAGCAGCCTAGGCTAGATCATTTTGGTGAGGTTTCAGAACGGAGCAGCGTAGTTCGGACTCGCAAGTGGTCCCAATATGGCCGCCGCACCGATTTCACGGAGGCTTCAGGTTTGTGACGTAGTTGCGCTATCCAGTGTTCTTTATAGATCAGTGGTCCCCACAGAGATAGCACTACACCACCAGTCCCCAAGATCTGAGTCATCTCTGACCAGAGGCTGGAAGGGAGGCTCAGGCACCACTCTAGACTTCAGGAAGGTGCCCATGGATCTCACATTGTGTGTGTGTGTGTGTGTGTGTGTGTGTGTGTGTGTGTGTGTGTGTGTGTGTGTGTGTGCAGCCCAGCCGTGACTCTGCAGCCCAGTGGTTTTAAGATGTACTGGAAACGTTAAATTATGAAAAATGAAACAATAAGAGCCAGATGGAACGCCGTGACTCTCTTGTGTCCCTGTAACCTAGCAACTTGTAAGGAAACCATTACCATTGACAGATACAAACGAAATATTTATTTTATTTTAGAGGCTCTGCGCTAGGAAAACATCTGCCCTGATCTAGGGCCTAGTCAACATCTGTGGACAAAATGTCTCCTAATCGAAAAGTTCTGTTCATGTTTTCCTAGGAAAAAAGCAAGGGAACATTTCATTGATCATGACAGTGACAGATTGGCTTCTTGAAGTGTTGCCTGTTGTGGTTCATCATTACTGTGTGTGTGTGTGTGTATATGTGTGTGTGTGTGTGTGTATATGTG
>NW_027468609.1:2812181-2837181 GCF_046254945.1 Alosa pseudoharengus | reverse complement strand
AGTGAGAATTTATACTCAAAAGGCAAATGTTACTGAAGACGTCATTACAGGAATGCATCATGGTCTGAAACATTCATTAACAATGTTACCATCCAAAGATACAGTTAGTAACAATAACATATTAACAACAAGAACATTATTTAACAATTGTTTAGTTAAGGCATAACTTGGATGATTATAGCAACGCATAACTATCCAAAAATGTTTTAGCCTATCACCAAATGAACTGTCCAAGTTTGTGACAGGCCAGCAGCTGTAGCTGATTGTTTTCTGTGCCAGTTAGCCATTTTTCATACTATGTAGCATTCAGCAGCCTACACTAGCCTTACCATCTTTTTTTGGAATAGGAATTTTTTGAACTGGTCTTCCTGCTTTGATCCTAACCTTCGCACTGTATTTGAATGTATAAAAGATGGATATTGTCCTCTGATTCCATTGTACTGTTTATTTCACGACCAAAAAACAAGCTTTCCGTTCAACACAAGATTCTTAGCTGTATGACTGCAGATAACGTTCTTGCACTGTTGCCGCTAAAAACAGCACCCCCTATCGCAATTGAAAATTACTGTTCGGAGGAGCTTCCTCCCTTGGCCATTGAAAACGACGTGATTCACGAGCCGCTGGGGTCAGAGCCGTTTATAATGGACTTCAATGAGGGGCTTGAGGAGGAAGCTCCTCCATACAGTAATTTTCAATTGCGATAGGGGGTGCTGTTGGCATTTTGACCTAGGGGAACAATTTTGTTCATTCAAAGTGTTAAAAATAGTAATATTAACAGTAATTTATCAGATTAGTAATTCACTTTATATATTTTTTATTTTTCTCTGAAATTTTAGGGAGGGTGTTCCTCCCTTTCCTCAATGAAGGAGCCTCCTCTGATATATATATATATATATATATATATATATATATAATATATATATATATATATATATATATATATATATATATATATATATATATATATATATAGTGTGTGTATACCATATATATATGGTAACACTTTATAATAACTACACACAATTCATCATTTATTAAGCCTTTGTTACTTATTAGTTAATGGTTTGTTCATCATTAGTAATTTCTTGTTCATATGTTTGTAAGTACATGATTTATACTTAATAAGTAATGAAACAACCACTTATAATGAAATAATTTTCTTACTATAAACAAGTTGCAAACTATTACAAAATGCTTTGTTCCTATGGTAATTCTCATGAATAAAGTATTTGTACACACAGTTATAAATGGTTTGTTCATAGTAAATAAGCCTATATCTAAAATATGTTTATGAATTATTGTTAATACTTAATGAATTATGCAATATACACATGCACTAATGAGGATACATATTTTATAAACCACTTCTTAATACTATAATTCATGATTAACTCAGGGGTTACAAGTGGTTAGTTAATGATATTTTGTGAGCTTATCTAAAGTGAGGACTTTTTATGCCTTGCAACACATTTTCAAATGAGTTGTAAAGATTACATTCACATTCATTCATTTAGCAGACAAGTGACGTACACATGTCAATTTAATTGAAGGCCATTGACATAACAGTGAAAGAATCGAACCCCCAACTTTTCAGGCTACTGCATGCTAGTCCAGCTCCTTGTCCACTACACTACCTTGGCCCAGATAGAAACCCCTACAACGAGTTTCTGTTTTCTTCTACTACACACGGTTATTAAACATCTGTAAACTATTATTAAATGCTGTATTCTTCATTTGTAAAGCATTATTCCTACATTAATTCTCATCTGTAAATCATGTTAACACACAGTTAAATTGACTGTTGTAATACCACTGGGCAGAGGTAGTGTAGTGGATAGGATAACATCAATAACCCATAAAGTCCACCAATGTGGCCTTGCCCGTTAATTTCATTGACATGTGTAATTCGCTTTGGGTGAAAGTGTCGGCTAAATGAATAAATGCAAGTGTAAACTTTTTTGTACTCATTTGTAAATGTGTTGCAAGGCATAAAACGTCCTCACTTTAGATGAGCTCACAAAATATCATTAACTAACCACTTGTAACTCCTGAGTTAATTATGAATTATAGTATTAGGAAGTGGTTTATAAAATATGTATCCTCACCCTAACTAATCATTAGTGCATGTGTATGTAACAACTGTTAAATAATGGAAATATTACTTAATCAAAAACATAGTATTGCATCATTTATTAAGTATTAATAATAATGTATAAACATATTTAAGATATAGGCTTATTTACTATGAACAAACTATTTATAACTGTGTGAACAAATGATTTACTGATGAATTAGAAATGACTAATGATGAACAAACCATTAACTAAGTAACAAAGGCTTAATAAATGATGAAATGTGTGTAAGTATATATACTCTTGATCCCGTGAGGGAAATTTGGTCTCTGCATTTATCCCAATCCATGAATTAGTGAAACACACTCAGCACACACTGAACACACAGTGAGGTGAAGCACACACTAATCCCGGCGCAGTGAGCTGCCTGCTACAACAGCGCCCCTCGGGGAGCAGTGAGGGGTTAGGTGCCTTGCTCAAGGGGTTCGAACCGCCGGGGTTCGAACCGCCAACCATCCGGTTACAAGTCTGAATCGCTAACGGCTGCCCCTAACGTTACGTCCGCAAACGTACGTCCATCTGGCCCTGAGGTAGCTGATCAGCTCCAACTCAAGACGACTGACTCATCAACAGCTCATCACACCGTCTGTGGAGAATATTGGCGGCTTTGGGAGGGAGGTTTAGCCTTGTTAGCCTTGTGCTATTGTATTAGCAGTGATTAGTTAAAAAGTACAGCATGTCTCCCTGTTCATATGCAAAGAATAGCTTCAGATTTAGACTCATTATGGAAAACAATGTTCTCTGCAGCAATTATTTTCTGGAATTGCACCCGTTTAGGATAAGACCTGTGGCACAACATTGTTTTTTTTGTTGTTGGTTTTTTTGCCATTGTAGACAAATCAGTGGGTTTAATTTCCTTTTAGTCAAGCGTTAATTAAAGAGTACTTTTCATTAACATTTAAATGGAGATTTGGAGGACATTATGACAATAATATTTATTTTTAGAGAGAATACCAACATAGTCTGGTGGAATGGTCCCAGCTCAGTAAGTCCTCGGCTTCAGAACACACCTGCCCGATGCATTCTGATGACACGTCCTGTGGCCTTCTCTGACCTGCTCTGCCATTGGTGCGTTGTTCTTGTGACAGCTGTCTACACATTTACATATATTCACTTAGCAGACGCTTTTATCCAAAAAAAACATTACTCTAGTGCAGAGGAGGCCTAAGGTAGGAATTAATGATGCATTAAAACATTGTTGACGAGATGAGAAGGGACTAAAATGAAAATTGAATTTAAAATGGAAAATTATACATTTCCCTAAAAACAGACTAGCAGTATTTTTCCCTAAAGTAGGCTACAATCCAAACACATATAGCTCCTTTAAAATAATGCCTCAAGTGTCAGAAAGAAGAACCAAGCAGTTGCCTGTTGGACCCTCCTGTTGATGGGAAACAGATCCCCAAGGAGCATTCAGAGAGTAGATTCTGCTCTGCCGTGAGTCTGGTCCAGTGTGGTCCAGATGCTCTTTCAGTTGCCACCACAGCACAAGGATACCTGCAAATGCAGTACAGGAGAAGGCCTTGTTTTGTACCCAGTCAGGCTCTTCCCCCTGCTGTTGGGGAGAGACTGATGTGGAGGACTAACATGACACCAGAGGACAAAAACACCAGAGGACATGGCTACCATCAGCCATTCTGTTTGTTAATAGACAGTGAAGGATTCGTTCAGTTGTTAGGGAGATGCTGATATGGAGGAAAAGGACACCCGGTGATCTGTTCGTGCCAGGACTGACTCCACCATCAGGCAGTCTGTTTGTTAATGCACAGTGAAGACAGTGAAGGAGGCTCGCAGACCTGTCAGCCCTGAGCAGGCTACAGGCGGGCTGTCAGGTGAAGAGAGAGAGAGAGAGAGAGAGAGAGAGAGAGAGAGAGAAGCTGAAGGGGGGGGGGCAGTAGTGGTAGTAGAGGAGGGGGCAACACTTACAGTGCACTTTGATTAGCCATTCAACCTGCTCAACCTTCTCAGTTTTCAAAAGAAATAAATCACAGGTTATGCTAAATGGACTTGGTTAGCATAATTTCATCCGGCTGCTTTATTTCACGGATTTTGGGAGGGCAGGTATTTTTTTATCCTTGTTGGAGAGGTAGAGTGAGAGGTAGAGTGAGAGGTAGAGTGAGAGTGGTTAGGGGTCACCCGTGCCTCATTTTCGGCCTTTTAAGTGACTCTCTGAGCTGTAAACAGTGTTGTAAGGCTGCGTGTACAGTGACTCTCTGAGCTGTAAACAGTGTTGTAAGGCTGCGTGTACAGTGACTCTCTGAGCTGTAAACAGTGTTGTAAGGCTGTGACTCTCTGAGCTGTAGGGGAGAGTGGGGTGATTGGTGCCAGTGGGGAAGTTGTGCCACCCCCTATTTCTAGGAAACTATAGAAGAAATTGGTCATGTGACCACACATTTTTGAAGACTCAGCCATTTCAATCATCCTGCAGAGAAGAGAGCCTCATTGCATGAGAGGTAAGCACATTTAAGTTAAAAGAACTGTTTTTTGCCTTTCAAAGTAAAATTTCTATGATCATGTTTTTTTGATTGTTGTGTCAAAACAGTTATAGACAAGTTTGAAACATTTCACACATGTTTTAGTGCTTTGGTAAGCTACATTATGAGTCTATACAGGTAGCATGATGTTAGCTCAAATCTGATGGATGATGCATTTTTTCCAAAATGGTGGGGTTGGGGTGATTTGTGCCAAAGGCCCTGGGTTAAGTTGTGCCAGTGGCACCTCCACTTATACTCACCCCCACTTATAAATAATGTTTTAAACATATTATTTTATTGTAATTGTGCATTTTATTCTTACATTTTATCACTAAAACTATGTGACCTTCTTTATTTTAGACCAAAAATAGAAATATACCATCATGCCACAGAGTTAAAAGAGGAAGACAGGCAGGGCATACTGTATGGAGAAGGAGCTGGCAGAACATATAAAGGCACTAGCAGTAATGTTTCATGGTCTAAGTCCATGAAATGCTGTGAACTTCACACACACACACACTGACCAGGAAGCCTGGGAAGGAGAGGGGGAACATCATCTAGGTAGTAGCAGTGGCAGAGTTGACATCTACACAACCACATCCAACCACCTAAATCTGCTGTAAACTTCTCTGATTTTCATTTCAGGTATGACTTCCCTCCACACAAGATCTACAACATGGATGAAACTGGTGTGACAATGGAAAATGACCTTTGATATGCTTGTGTGGCGCAATAGGCTTGTAGAAAATTGGCCTTTGATGTTGTAAAATAACTTTAAATAAACCTTAAATGAGTAATTTTGTATTGAATTTGTCTAGCTTTTATAAAGCATTACAGTGTCTGAGATCAAAATATACTGTTTTACTTCAATAATCGATGGCACAATTTACCCCAATGCATTCTCTTCAAAGGCACAACTTACCCCGCACCGGGGGCAAGTTGTGCCACAAGACCACTTTTTTTCAGAAAGCTATATCTCTTAAATACTATATTTCAGATTGAAAGTGATTGTTCCCAGAGATGCACCACATCCTGAAATATATGTTCATATTGTAGTTGGAAGCATTACTATCATGGCCTCCCTTTAAAGTCACTTTAAGTAAAAACTGGCACAACTCACCCCACTCTCCCCTAAACAGTGTTGTAAGGCTGCGTAATTTTGATTTCACAAGCGTTGAGTGAGTGGGCAGAAATAGGGCACACACCAGGAAAATCCTGTTTTATTTGGTGCTGTGTGTGTGAGTGTGTGTGTGTATGTGTGTGTTTGTGTATCTCTGTGTGTGTGAGTGCAAGTGATAGTAGTGTGGTGGGGGTAGTGGGGGTATACTGATAGTATTGGTGGTGGTGGGGGTATTAGTAGTGGATGTTGGTTTAGATGTGGGCAGTGGTGGGGGGTTGGGGTCATGGCTGTGTCTCCCCCTGCCAGTAACACCCAGGGCTGTATTTTGGATCACCAGCGCATGGCGTAAAGTTCGTAATTCACCCGCGCAAAGTTGAATTCGGTATTTTGCACGTTTATTTTTTAAGCATTGCGCCCAGGGGTGTGGCAATTAACAACCTAGGGAGTGGACTAGCGCATTGTCTAAAAATCGCTATCATACACCACCTAAACCTGGTCAGAAGTCAATGGCGAGTTGTTCATATGCTATTTTAAGAGCGCATGTCAAGTCATATTGGTAGGTGCACGCACCATCCTTCTATCATTCATGAACGCACCAGCGCACGTCCATGCAAAGCATTACAAATTGCACGATTACGATGGGAAACATAATTAGAACAAAGATATTACGAAATACTGTACATCTCATGATGAGTAGTTATTCACCATCATTTGCAAATTGGTAATGACGGTTAAAAGTGATTAGGGGAGAGGCGAGAGACACGTATGGAGCACAGCTGAAGACGCACTGTCACGAGATATAAGCAACTCCTCTGCAGGATAAATGTTGTTTTATTCAGTCATTTGAGCAATATTAGGGTAAGTGTTGCTTTTTCCAGCCTATGTTTTCGGTGGTAACCCATTGTCAGTCAATAGTGAAAGTAACTGCATATAACTGTCTTGTCGTTGACTGACTCCTTGGTGAAGTTAGTTTCACTTTGCCAATGAGTTCAAATAGACGAGTGCAAATGGTGAAGGCTATGCTAGGTTTTAGTAAAGCATGGTTTAAGAATGTATTCTATACAGTCTCTTTTTTTGACATTTATTTGACATATCGCGCGTTGCGCTGTTGAAGATAATGACAGATGTCATTCTCATTGGTTTAAAATGATGTTACGCCCCAAACACACCCATATGACTGATTAAAAGACCTAGGAACACCTTGTTACGCCATGCGCTCCACTTTTGATAGCGAAACCCCTCCCAATGTGAACTGGACGTCCTACTAAATTTGAATAGACTTTTGACGAGTGACGATGCACTTTAGAATGTCATGATAGGGCCCCCAAAGTTGTGTTATTTTCAACATATTTTCAACACATATTGTGTAACAAATAAAAAAGGAAACAACACAAACTGTGTTGAAAATATGTTGAAATATATGTTGAAAATAACACAACTTTGGGGGCCCTATCATGACATTCTAAAGTGCATCTGGACACAGAGATGTGTTGAAAACAACGCAAGTTCTTCGTTGTTGGTTTTGGTGTGTTGGGGAGGGGGCCACTATAGAGGAAGGCAGTGGCAGTGCACAGGGACAGTGTGTGTGTGTGTGTGTGTGTGTTGGGGAGGGGGGCAGTGTATAGGGAGGCAGTGGCATCACACAGAGTAGCGAGGGCCGCTCACCTCTTACAGGTCACTTGAAGATCCATCACTCTGACAGCCGGTTCTGCTGGAAATGCACTGCCCTCATCTCCGTCTCCACCACACACACACACACACACACACACACACACACACACACACCTACACGTCTCTGCCTCTGTCTCCACCTTACCACACACATACACACCCACACATGCACACACACCCACACAGACACATCCACACACACACACATGTCTCTGTCTCCACCTTACCACACACACACACACACACACACACACAGAGACACATCCACACACACACACACGTCTCTGTCTCCACCTTACCACCCACACACACACACACACACCACCCACACCCACACACACACACACACACACACACACACGCACGTCTCTGTCTCCACCTTACCACCCACACACACACACACCACCCACACACACACACACACACACTAGTGTTGCACGGTGTATCGATACTAAAAAGGTATCACGATGCCTTAACGCAAAAAACGATACGATTTTCGACGTTTTTAGAATTGATACTTTATTAAAATAATAACGTTCTGTGTTTGTGTGAACTGCTGCTCTCACTGCTCCTTGCACGCATCTAGGCAAGTGGGCGTGTCAAGCAGGCAGCTCTGAGTGAGTGCGCAGCCAACGTCAACATAGTTCTTTGCCGACAGTCCTCGGCCTTGTGGATAAAACAAAAGGTGAAGTGAAATCTGCAACTATTTCGGATACATCGCGAATAGTGAAGGCAAGCCATCAGGTACACAGACGCCCGTTTGTAAAATATGTTTCAAAGTCATTTAAAAGCAGTAGGCTACGCATGAAACTTGGCTAAACACCTCGCAGACATATCCCAACATTTCTAAAGAGTTCAAAAAACGACAGGTTAACGAATATGCTATAGAAAACACGACTACATGGTTAGTGCCAAGATCTTCTCTTCTGTTTTAGTCTAGCCTAAGTGAAACGAGTATATGGTTCTCTGGGATAAAGCGAACCTTCCTTCATCAATGCATTTTGACGAGACATAACGAGCTGTAATCATTTTGACGAGACATAACGAGCTGTAATCATAGGGTGCTAACGTCATGAAAGCGCAATGTTCACGCCAGAATAACATTACCATAACTTGTAAACAATCTATTTCATGTTCGGTCAGTACTACTGGTAATATTTGTCATGGCATGTAGACTGCAATTTCTTTAATAATTATTGGCCAGATGTAAGATAGGATACCCGAAATGCGCTAATTAAAGCCCACGTACGGCATAATACCACCAAAGCGTGTTGAGTCCTAATAATTGTTACGTGGTAGCAAATCATGTTATCAAAGAAATAGACGTAATGTAGGAATGCACACAGATATATTGCAACAGGTAGGCTAATGGTGTAGGCCTATCTGACGAAGACCTGAGTGGTTGGAATGTCGTACTTGTACACTGGGGCTGGGCGCAAAGAAGACTATCCTCACATTTTTACCTTTGCAACTGTCAAAGAAATCCCATGAACACGGGAAGGCCTAGGGTAGCCTATACTGTACATCAGATGGCCTAAAGATTAGGCCCCTCTGCATAGCATTCAGTGATTTGCATGCAGTAATTTCAACACTGACCTTGATCTAGCCTAGTTTGGCTATTTAAAGCTACTTTATTGCCAAAACAACACAATGTAAATGAACTATAACAAACAATAAAGGACTTAATCACACAAAGTAGGCCTACTATTTTACTGACTATAAAAAATGATAATTATGTTGGAAGTTTAGAACCCAGAGTTGACCGGCACACTACAAAAGTGCACCGAATTCAACACAAATGATTCAATACACTTGGAGGAGGTATGAGTCCTTTCTTTTCCAGATATCTTAGGATTTCGCCGTAGTATCGTTTCAGTATCGAACATCGTGATATTTATGGCAGATATCGTATCGAAGTCATAATTTTGGTATCGTGACAACACTAACACACACACACACACACACACACACACACATACACACACACACACACACACACATACACACACACACACACACAAACCCACACACACACACACATACACACACACACACACACACACACACACACATAGCTCTAACAAACACGCACCAGTGTTTTAACTTATAGCTCTAACAGGCACGCACCAGTGTGTTATAACTTATAGTGTTATAACTTATAGCTCTAACAGGCACGCACCAGTGTGTTATAACTTATAGCTCTAACAGACACGCACCAGTGTGTTATAACTTATAGTGTTATAACTTATAGCTCTAACAGACACGCACCAGTGTGTTATAACTTATAGCTCTAACAGACACGCACCAGTGTTATAACTTATAGCTCTAACAGACACGCACCAGTGTGTTATAACTTATAGCTCTAACAGACACGCACCAGTGTTATAACTTATAGCTCTAACAGACACGCACCAGTGTGTTATAACTTATAGTGTTATAACTTATAGCTCTAACAGGCACGCACCAGTGTGTTATAACTTATAGCTCTAACAGGCACGCACCAGTGTATTATGACTTATAGCTCTAACAGGCACGCACCAGTGTGTTATAACTTATAGCTCTAACAGGCACGCACCAGTGTGTTATAACTTATAGCTCTAACAGACACGCACCAGTGTGTTATAACTGATAGTGTTATAACTTATAGCTCTAACAGACACGCACCAGTGTTATAACTTATAGCTCTAACAGACACGCACCAGTGTGTTATAACTTATAGTGTTATAACTTATAGCTCTAACAGGCACGCACCAGTGTGTTATAACTTATAGCTCTAACAGACACGCACCAGTGTGTTACAACTTATAGCTCTAACAGGCACGCACCAGTGTTATAACTTATAGCTCTAACAGACACGCACCAGTGTTTTAACTTATAGCTCTAACAGGCACGCACCAGTGTGTTATAACTTATAGTGTTATAACTTATAGCTCTAACAGGCACGCACACAGCTCTAACAGGCAGACCGACTCCAAGCGATGCTGCATTCTGCATCCTGACTAGAATGGAGGGCCCGTCAAATCACACAGCTTTGATCATGTGATGTTTTCCCACTGTTGTCCACTATTTGATCATTCAGCGGGTTATATGCATGGTATGCATGGTCACGAAGGCTACCTTGTTGGAGATGTTTGCTGGTAGGGTACTCAGACTGGCCTCACATGTAGCACCATGACATAGATAGATACAGTAGATAGATATACTTTATTGATCCCTAGGGGAAATTCAAGGTCACAGTAGCATACAGACAACACACACACACATTCAATAACAGCAGAAAAAGTAATTAAAAGTATATAATATAAAACACACAACTAAGCAATAAGGACTGTAGAAGATAAAGAATATACTAAATATACAAAATACAAATTATACTAAATAAAACTTAATCAAAATCAATTCTAAAAAACAGTATCCACATAGTGGGTTAATAATCAATCAGGTGCGCTTGCAATGACTGAAGCAGGGACTGAGCCTGTGGTTCTCAGTGCATGAGGTAAGGTAAGGTGCTCTGTGTGAATGAGTGTCATGGTGATGGTGCAAATGAGTAAGTCAAACAGTGCAACAGTGCAAGAATAAAGTCTATATCTCTTTATATCTATATATAAATAACTATATTATGTGGCATGGAGGGAGGGGTTGTGAATATGTGCTAATACAGCACGCAAACAGTGAGGCAGAAGACAAATGTAAAGTGACTAGTGGACAGACAATTCAAGACATTGGAGGTGGTGAAGAGGCAGACAGACTATGCGGAGAAGTCTATTTCTCCTCTTCCCTTAAGTGATGCATTAAACAGTTCAATGACCCTGGGGATGAATGACTTCCTCAATCTGTCTGTTGTGCAAGGCAGTGAGTGAAGTCTCCAGCTGATCAGGCTCTTCTGCTTAACAGTAGTGCTGTGGAGTGGATGACACTCATTGTCCAAGATGTTGATCAGTTTGTTCAGGGTCCTTTTGTCAGATATTGAAGTGATGCACTCCAGTTCAGCTCCCACTACAGAGCCAGCTTTCCTTACCAGCCTGTCAATTCGCCCAGCATCCTTCTTCTTTGTGCTTCCTCCCCAACATAGCACTGCATAGAAGAGGACACTGGCAACAACAGACTGGTAGAACATCCTGAGGAGCTTGCTGCACCGGACCCCGACGCGCCAGCCTTTCTATACATTATCCCTTACTTGTTTGTATCCTGCATCATGTGCAGTGTTAAATAGGCTTGTTTATATCCTGCATCATGTGCAGTGTTAAATAGGCTTGTTTGTATCTTGTATCCTGCGTCTTGTGTTAAATAGGCTTGTTTATATCCTGCATCATGTGCAGTGTTAAATACTGTAGGCTTGTTTGTTGATTGACCACTGTGGCACCTTTCCTGTGTAAATCTGTCATTATACATACAGACAAGCAGTGTTGCCACAGTTACCTTGAAAAAGTAATCTGATTACTGATTAGTTAGGCTTTAAATTCAGATGTGTGTTCAATAATGTCTAGTCAGTACACCAAATAAGGAAGGCCTATTGATAGAAATTGTGATAGTAAAATATGTAGATTTTGGTAGTTTGGCCTTTTCATGTAGCCTTGGCAACTAGCCATCTAGTATAGGCCTGAGTAATATGCAAATTAAATTACACTTGTTAAACTCACCTCAACAAGTCTTTTGGAATCATTTAACCCGCCGTGAGCAATGCTAAAGTCACTGTTACAAACAGTGCAGTGTGCAAGACTATCATTATGTTTTACTCTTATGAGACAATTGGGTAGACTTTTGTGTAGTCTGATGTGAAATGGGTCTTAAATGTTCCTTTTTGAGGGGCACTGACTCTCCCATGATGCTCCTGTTCCTAGATACACTGACTGAACTGATTAATTAAGTTCGGGAGATAAGAGATATAAACCCACCTACTCTGAAAACTGATTAGTTGATTAAGCAAAACAGACCAGGATGCTCTCTGTCTTGGATGCGCTTCAGGTACACTCACGCACCACTCCTCTCTCTCTCCCTCTCCGTTGTGTGCGCGTTAAACTCAGATGCACACGCGATTTGAAGTACGGTCTGGCTTGCGTGTTTTTGTTCGCTGTAGGTTCCGGGAGATTTTATGTAATTTGCGGGCGTCAGGAAGCCGCTATCAATATGTGGGAGACTCCCAAAACTTTGGGAGACTTGGGATGTCTAGCTAGACAGCACTTTGTCGCCAGCACAGAATGTACAATGTAGCCTACATTAATGTTGTCATGTTTAGCTGACACAAACTCAAAATAATGACTGTATAGATAAAATGTGCATCTCTCTCCTCCCTCCATTGTTGTTTACGCTTGTGTCGCTGCGTGGTTTTACCATAGACAGGGTTTTACACGTGAGTTGTCCTCGTGAAAACGTGAGCATAGCCTACATGACGTTAATCCCCGAGACAAGAAGAAAGCAAAGAATATATCTTTTTACTAAGGACAAAAATAGTAACGCACAGTGACTTACATAGTAGCGCGTTAGATTACTCGTTACCGAAAAAAGTGGTCAAAATAGACTAACGCGTTACTAAGTAAAGCGTCACTGGCATCACTGCAGACAAGTTAATAGAATGACTATTAACACGATGAGTGATGAGGGGCATCCGTAACAGTAAGCAACACAGGACACAACAGTAAAGTAGGAAAGTTGAAAAGTGCATGTAACAGACCTCTTAAGAAGAGTGCATGTAACCGACCTCTTCAGAAGAGTGCATGTTAGGGACCGTTCGGTATTTATGGAATGGACCACCGGAGGAAAATAGAGGAGGGTCATGTCTTTTTATTCTTTGTTGAGGGGAGGGTCATCTGTTTTTTTTATTCTCGGAGGGAGGGTCACCCAACTTTTGTATTCATGAAAACAGCAATATTTGGGCAGTCGCCCATGGCCTCGCGTCTGATGGGCCTCGCACCTGGCTAAAGATGACACTAAGCGTTTATTGTTCATTAACGCCTATAGCCTAAGCAAAAAGCTTAACGTGGCTTAATGTCCTAAAACAACAATCAGTGATCACCAAATTTCTCTCATATCTTTAGGTTTGTGACTGCATGTTTCTTCAATCTCCTTCACTGACACATATGGAAGGCTTAACATCCCAAAACAATGATCAATGATCATCAAATTTCTTTCTCATATTGCTCCTCATAACCATCTAT
The DNA here is from genome assembly GCF_046254945.1 of Alosa pseudoharengus. NCBI lineage: Eukaryota > Metazoa > Chordata > Actinopteri > Clupeiformes > Clupeidae > Alosa > Alosa pseudoharengus. The sequence goes on along the minus strand of NW_027468609.1, from coordinate 2,823,629 downwards.
AAAATTCTATTCCAAAGTTTTTTTTTTCTTTTGGAGCACGTCCAAATCCCAGGACATAACGCACTGTAGGCTACCTCATAACAGGCTCGAGATATCATTCAAAAGTGGACAGATAGGCCTATAGGCTACTGCACTTAAAACTTAAAAAGATGAACCTTCCCGAACTTTTAAATTGCGATCAGTGACTGGCATCGGGTGAACAAAGCTTTTCGAAGTTGAACAGGCTTTTAAAAACTGTTTGCGCACGTCCATGTCACAGAAGAGACTAGTGGGCTCGCCCTTCTATGAATTCAAAAAGACGTTAGGCTAGCTTGCAGGTATAGCCTATGATTTCATGGCTGAGTTTGCGGCAAAGTAAGCAAGAAAATGTTTTTTATTCTGAGTCAGGATATGGCGAGTATGCCATTTAGGCCTATTTGTCCAATTTATTTTGCCAATGTAGGCTATTTTAGCCTGGTGTTACCATCCTATGTACTTCCGGCCAAAATTTGATTTCAGCCTCGCACGTAGTCTGGCCCAACCGACAGTATGCGGTTCGCGTACGACCGCGCCAATCAGCGAACAGTTGAGTGATGACGCGGAACTTGCCTGCCGAGTTGCTTGTAGTCCAGCGAAGCTTGTAGTTCAACAGCATAGCAACAATGGCGACGGAGGAAGAGACGCTAGAAGCTATCCACGAAGTTGTCTCAACTCTCGAGGGTATTACGCAATTAAAGCAGGAACAAGAGGCTTGTCTTGTCAATTTTATAAATGGCAAGGACGTCTTATAACTCTCCTTCCAACTGGCTTTGGGAAAAGTTTGATTTATCAGATGGTGATAGCTAAACCTAAACGCACAAGTGTAGGCTACTACATGCATCACTACTTATCATGTTTTCAAATAAACGTTTGCTGCTCGTTATTCTTCCCCCTACTCTCAAATTACCTTAACAAAATCAATGAGGCATAGGCCTAGGCCTACTTAAGGAATGGAATGTTAGCTACCCTACCGAGCGGGGCTCAAGGCGAGGCGGTGTGTCTTGACGTGAGCTAGCCTGTTACCGAGCGGAGCTCAAGATAAGGCTGCTGTGATTGTGCTTGACTGGGACTAGCGGTTACTGAACTGGGCTCAAGGTAAACCGCTCCGTGTTTGTGTTTGACAGAGGCTAGCCTGTGGCCGAGCTGGGCTCCAGGCGAGGCTACCGTGCTTGTGGACAGTAACGTTAGCCAGTCACCGAGCGTGGCTCAAGGTAGGCTGCGTTGTTTTATGCCGAGGCAAGCTCCAGGTTAAATAACACGTAGGTCGTCAGTACAATCCAACTTATCCGAGAGTGTAGTCTGAACAGCCCGTGGAGAACAAAGTAAGCTCCGACGAAGTCACCGGGCTGCGTAGAATAACAATCGTCTGATAAGCGGCGAGAAGAGATAACAGGGAAAACTGGCGTGTGACAAGAGCTGATATAATCTCGGCGACGTGACGCTTTTGGTATACAACTCTCGGTCTGTGGCTGGCGCAAGTTAGAGATATATCCACTATGAAGAGACTGCCCTAGCGGTCAGGTAACCTGCATACTAGCCAGCGGTCTGTTTACTACTGAGAGCAGAAGAGCCTGAAGCGAAATGGTAAGCGTAAAAGCCTGAACTCCGGCGCACAGCACACGTCATTACCAAACGTTGCTGATTGGTTAAGGGAACTCCAATGATTTTAAACCTCAAAATAAGCATCCGCCCATTACGGAGACAAATTATTATTACTTTGTTCCAGACTGTATGACGAAGAGAATTCGTAGTCACAGGCGGTAAGGGCCAGGCTAAGGCTATTTAGCCTACAGACCAGTTTCCATAGTGCACATCTTATCAATAGTTTGAATGTCGAGTGTGTTTCTGCTCATTGGCAAATAGCGTTCAGCACAATGATTCATGTCCAATTAATTCCCCCTGTTAAAGTGCTTTGTTACACTAGTTTAGTTTTGTGATGTAGCCTATGATAAATGGCTTATGGCCAAATAGCCTATGTGACTCAGCTAATGTTATAGGCCAATGCCAGAGCCAGTTTACGGAGAGCCGGATCACTCCCTATTAACTCCATTGTACCTGCAATCTGTTGCAGTTCCGCTAGGAGCGATCACGAATAAGTGCAAAAACAATGGGGGTATATGGAGCTAGACGGCTAAATGTGTCTCTTTCACCTGGTTGTCGTTGAAAAATCGAAGATTTGATTGTGGTTTCTGCAAGATCAATATGGATTATAGGTCAAAAGTTGAATGAACGAGTACTTACGTCCTTTCGATTTCTTACAGGTTGGGTCGTTGTTGCCCACAACACACAAGCTTTCTGCTAATGAATGACGTCATTGACGCATTTGAAAGGCTTTTTAGAACAAATAAGTGACTCAAAAAATATAACACTCAGCGGTGTGTATTTTCTCTGCCCCCTCTTTTGCATGCAACATTGAAATTTCTGGGCAAAAAATTATATCCCGAGAAAAGTGGATTTGAGGGGTACAGCTTCATAGACCTCCATTCATTTTGCACTTATTCGTGAGCGCCCTCATGTGGAACCAGAACAGGAACTGCAACCAGTTCAGAAACCGGAAGTTTCCCGAGAGTGGCGGTTCTCCCCTTATTAGACATTCTCTGGCCTAGGCTATACAATTCACCCTCTTAGACAAGCTGGTGTAGCCTATTAGCCTAGGCCTACTATTAAAATGCACCGACAGGTAGGCTACGTGTAGTAGGCCATCGCATGATTTCATGCACGTAAGTGAAAAGGGCCTCGCACCTCTCAAGTTCACGACGGCCCTGCAGCTCCTCCTAAGACAGCGGGAAAAAGTTAAAATACGTGATAAACCCGGAAAAAGTTGACAGGTATGTTTCGGTCCCGTGATTATTTGTGAAATTTTGCAAACGACAGCCTTTTCAAGGCATTTCAAGGAAGGAGTGGTAGCATGCAAGCTCCCTAATTGACCCAGTAGGCTACAGAAGGCATCAATACATTGTTGGGGAGGGTCATGTGTTTTTTTCTCAATCACTTTGGAGGGTCACGTCTTGGAGGGAAAAATTTCTTGCTGGCGAGGGAGGGTCACGTCTTTTTTGACTAACGCTTCCAAAACTCCTCCAGTGGCCCCTTAAATAAATAACGAACAGTCCCTAACCGACCTCTTCAGAAGAGTGCATGTAACCGACCTCTTGAGAAGGGTGCATGTAACCGACCTCTTGAGAAGAGTGCATGTAACCGACCTTTTGAGAAGATGTAACCGACCTTTTGAGAAGAGTGCATGTAACCGACCTCTTGAGAAGAGTGCATGTAACCGACCTTTTGAGAAGATGTAACCGACCTCTTGAGAAGAGTGCATGTAACTGACCTCTTGAGAAGAGTGCATGTAACCGACTTTCAGTTTATGAACTACATCTGTATTCTCTCTCAGTCTCAGTCAATATTGAATAGTAGCACAAAGTACAGTATAAAAACACACATAAAAACACACAAATAAATAAATAAAACATAGGATTTGCTTTGCCTTTTCTCTATTCTACAGTGTATTTGCCTCTATATTTCAGCATCCTTGCACACACACACACACACATACACAAATGTTCAATGCGATTCACAATTGGCCTTGCGTTTGCCTGATAGATTTCCTTTATTTTTAAAATGATATTTTTTGAGCTTTTGTTTAATTTTGTTTCATTTTTGTTTGTTTAATTTTTTTCTTTTTTCTGATGACTGTGTGTCAGTGTTTACTTGAACTGGCTCCAGATCTAGCAAGAGGCTCGTGGGGGGAACATTGGTTTTAATTGAGTTGGATACACAAATGAATGCAGCTGCGAACTGCTTGCCTTGTGTAGCAACTGTTGGCAAACAGAGCAGGCTGCTTGCAGGACTTTGATATGAAACAGCACAACAAAACAAGCCGTTTGATTACAAAAAGGCTTACGCAACTCCACACCAACACTATTGCAGTTCTTTCTAACTCTGTGGACGGGATTTCTGTCCTTCCTCTACCACCAAAGTGACTGTAAAAATACATAGATATTTAGTGGCATGCAGTTAAAGAGTGTGTGTATGTGTGTGTGTGTGTGTGTGTGTGTTGGGGGTTGGGTGGTCTCGTTGAGGTCTTATATGGTTTGCTTGTCTGTGTGTGTGTGTGTGTGTGTGTGTATATTTTGTCTCATAGGTGTGATGCTAAGCCTGAGAGAGTATGATTATATTATAAAGATATAGAGGTCTATATAACAGAGGATATTGAGTTCTTGTACTCGACAAATTGATCTCCTGGTCTTTGATACATACACTGCCAATTCGGAGATATGTTTTATCTCTTGGTCTTTGATACATACACTGCCAATTCGGAGATATATTTTATCCCCAGTTACTGTTCTCTCTCTTGAATTACAATTTAATTGACTTAACTGAATTAATTTCTTGGTGAAACACCAAGTTGCACAAGCCAAGCCATAAAACAGCTGGGACCTTAAGCATCCGTGTTGGGTCAAAGGAGTATGGCTCGACTGAGTGTGTGTTTGTCGCATAACTCATGTTACTGTACTGTACTGTGTGTGTGTGTGTGTGTGTGTGTGTGTGTGTGTGTGTGTGTGTGTTTGGTCAAAGGAGTACAGCTAGACTGAGTGTGTGTTTGTCGCATAACTCATGTTACTGTACTGTGTTTGTGTATGTGCGTGCGTGTGCGTGTGTGTGTGTGTCAGTGTGCGTGCGCGTGTGTGGTTATGTGTGTGTGGGTGTGTGTGTGTATATTTGCGTGTAGGGACGGACTGGCCATCTGGCATACCGGGGGTTTTCCCGGTGGGCCGACGCACCTTTTGAGCCATAAAAGGTATAGCCAATAATAATGTTATTTTTTTGGCCAATGATCGGCCCAAAGCAAGGACAGTCAGCGGCCCATTGGTTAATTTTCCATACTGACACTGGAGTGATCCAATAACAGCTCTTGTCAGGCCCCAACCTCCCATTTTGGCTCAGAGCCAATATTCTGTGAGCGCATCAAAATTAATTGAATTTGTGGGTGGATACCAGTAGTGCCAATTATACAAAAATAACACCAACGTAGAAGCTTCAACAGTAGCCTAGCCTATACAATATTGCAGGCTAGACTATGTCAGCAACAGGTTGACAGTCGCTGAACTTGAACAAGGAGATGTTAGCTGTAGCCCACAGAGCAGGGAGAAGCAGCTGGAGTGGAGAGTGTACAGTAGTCGAGGCTACATGATAACACAAACTCAATGATGGAGCAGGTATGTGTGACATGCCATGCTGACGATGATGATTATGATGACAATTTAATTACGATAAGATAATATAGGCCTAATGGTATGGTAATGATAAAATAAAGTAAGACCATCATCCACAGCTGTGATCACACAAACAAATAGCGCAACATAAGTTTGCTATGTGAATGAATGTCTTCAGTTCACGAATTAGTTCATATAGCTTTACTGTTCAAAAATGTACCAGCAATGTAGGAAGTATATCCTACAAGTAACATATTTCCAGCAACAGGCCTTATTTATTTTGCGTTGTTTCAGTTTCCCAGTGGTAACTGGATACGGTTTAAATTACTGTAAGGCCTACCGCAACCTGTAGGTAATTTAGCTCTTTACAAATGCAGTAATTATGTGGTGTTGTTATCAATTGAGCATTGTACCAAGTGTTATCAATTGAGCATTGTACCATTTTTTGAATAATATGAAATGACATTGAATTCTAGCAGAGACTTTCAGAATTGCTTGTAGGCCTGTTTTACTTGAATATGGAGATCATGTGTTTCATGGCTACCTCTGATCAAGTCAGAGAGATAGCGAGTGAGGCCTACATTTGTCCCCTTTCAGTGCTCCACGACACTTAGTTCAAAATATACGCATATTTAAAGGTAATGCAAAGATTTTTGTATACGGTAATTAGGTGTGCCGGGCCGAATTGAGGGCCGCTTGGGCAAAATTTGCCAGGGCCGATTTTTTGTCCCAGTCCGTCCCTGTTTGCATGTGTGTGTGTGTGTGTGTGTGTGCGCGCACGCGTCAGTGCGTGTGTGTTAGAGCTCTGGCGCTACCTCTAGGATGTACTGTATATCATTTAAAAGATCTGTTGCCATACAGATTGGGTGTGTTTTTGCTGCATCTTGCTGTGTTTGTTGCCTCACAGAGATGTTTCTACCATTAATACTGTATGTCTGTAGGTGTGTGTGTGTGTGTGTGTGAGTGTGAGTGTGAATGTGTCTTTGTGTATGTGTATGTGCGTCTGTTGTCCCACAGGCCAAGGCTGAGGCGAGGGCAGTGAAGCGTGTGTGTATGTGTGTGTGTATGTGTGTGTGTGTATTTGTGTGTGTGTGTGTATGTGTGTGTGTTTGTGTGTGTGTATGTGTGTGTGTGTGTGTGTATGTGTGTGTGTGTGTGTGTGTGTGTGTATGTGTGTGTGTGTGTGTGTGTGTGTGTGTGTGTGTGTGTGTGTGTGTGTGTGTGTGCTCCCTCCTCTCGTTCTCTTCTCCTCCTCTCCCACTGCTGCCTGCACACTCTAATCTTATTCCCCCGTCTGTGTGTGTGTGTATGTGTGTGTGTGTGTGTGTGCGTGTGCATGTGTGTTTATCCTTGTGTGTGTGTGTGCCTGTGTGTGTGCATGTGTGCATGTGTGTTTATCCGTGTGTGTGTGTGTGTGTGTGTGTGTGTGTGCCTGTGTGTGTGCATGTGTGCATGTGTGTTTATCCGTGTGTGTGTGTGTGTGTGTGTGTGTGTGTGTGTGTGTGCCTGTGTGTGTGCATGTGTGTTTATCCGTGTGTGTGTGTTTGATTATCCTACTTTATGCAAATAATAGTCTTAGGTCTTGCTATGCTTTCACAATGTATTTCACAGACATCTGAAATATTAAATTGCTCAGGTGTCCATATCGACACAGTGTGTGGCAGTCAGGTGGCTTATTGAAATGACTGTGGAGAGCACGCCATGTTTGCATGTGTCCTAAGGGTTTCTCCTGTGTGTGTGTGTGTGTGTGTGTGTGTTTGTGTGCATTCACAGTGTGTGTGTGTGTGTGTGTGTGTGTGTGTGTAATCACAGTGTGTGTGTGTGTGTGTGTGTGTGTGTGTATGCGTGTGTGTGTGTGTTGTAAAACACAACAGCATTATCAGAAATTGCACATGAATGGAACAGTATCGTATTGTAGAGCCGATGTCCTCCCTGCACCTCCCAATTGCAGTGTGGAAAAATACACAGAGTTGCCACAACACAGAGATGTTTCTACCATTAATATGTCTGTAGGTGTGTGTGCGTGTGTGTGTCTAACCACAGCGTGTGTGTGTGTGTGTGTGTGTGTGTTATCACAGTGTGTGTGTGTGTGTGTGTGTGTGTGTGTGAATGTCTAATCACAGCGTGTGTGTGTGTGTGTGTGTGTGTGTATGTGTGTGTGTTCTCACAGTGTGTGTGTGTGTGTTATCACAGTGTGTGTGTGTGTGTGTTTGTATGTGTGTGTGTAATCACAGTGTGTGTGTGTGAATGTCTAATCACAGTGTGTGTGTGTGTGTGTGTAATCACAGTGTCAGAAAGATTTGTTTCACCGAAGTCCACTGAAAGTCATCAGACCTTTTCTTCAATGCTGACATCATCTCCTACCCTGTAAAATCCAGAGTTCTAGCAAGAGCACAATTTGAATTGTTTCTGCGACACTCTAGCAATGAGTAATGATGCACCTTTCTAGATTACCAGGGTCTGGAATCTCCAGGCTAATCATCTCCAGAATCTGAAAGTGAAATATACTAAGGAATTAGAAGGAGTGCTTTATCTTTTCCCTCTTTTATCCTCTTTGATTTCTTCTTCTTCTTCTGTTTGTCTTCGCTACTTGGGCATGGTGTAGAAGTGTGTGTGTGTGAGTGTGTGTGTGTGTGTGTGTGTGTGTGGGGCTACTTGGGCATGGTGTAGAACATACCTGCCAACACTCCTGTTTTTCCCGGGTTTCTCCCGTATTTTAAGGTCATCTCCCAGCACCCTCCCTTTTTGTTATTTCTCCCGGAAAACTCCCGTAATTTGCATGAACATCAAACTTAATTTTTAAAAACACTGATCCATTCATTTTTTCTGTTAGTCTGACATTTCCCAGGTTGCCAGACCATGTATGAAATACACCCTACTCAAAGTATTGTGAATCAGCATTATACCTGTGCATGTCCTGGTTTATTTCTTGTGTTTTGTGACGTGTATTTCTTGTGTTCATATGTGATGTAGTGCCCATGTGTACCCTGTGTGATGTGTATTTCTTGTGTTCATATGTGATGTTGTGCCCATGTGTACCCTGTGTGATGTGTATTTCTTGTGTTCATATGTGATGTTGTGCCCATGTGTACCCTGTGTGATGTGTATTTCTTGTGTTCATATGTGATGTAGTGCCCATGTGTACCCTGTGTGATGTGTATTTCTTGTGTTCATATGTGATGTAGTGCCCATGTGTACCCTGTGTGATGTGTATTTCTTGTGTTCATATGTGATGTTGTGCCCATGTGTACCCTGTGTGATGTGTATTTCTTGTGTTCATATGTGATGTAGTGCCCATGTGTACCCTGTGTGATGTGTATTTCTTGTGTTCATATGTGATGTTGTGCCCATGTGTACCCTGTGTGATGTGTATTTCTTGTGTTCATATGTGATGTAGTGCCCATGTGTACCCTGTGTGATGTGTATTTCTTGTGTTCATATGTGATGTAGTGCCCATGTGTACCCTGTGTGATGTGTATTTCTTGTGTTCATATGTGATGTAGTGCCCATGTGTACCCTGTGTGATGTGTATTTCTTGTGTTCATATGTGATGTAGTGCCCATGTGTACCCTGTGTGTCAGTGGTCTGTGTGCAGGGTCTCCGTTGTTGATTAATATTCAATAGGTGGCTGTCTACAGACATTTTGCTTATCACCAGGTGTGAAACATCAACATTTGTAGAAACAGTATGGGGCCAGGCCTCAGTAGCATTGTGTGATATCTGTTGACTGCCTCAGTAGCATTGTGTGATATCTGTTGACTGCCTCAGGAGATTGCATGTGCTGACGACACCCTTGGGTGCTCAGTGACTGAACACACTGCTGTGGATGAACACACTGCTGTAGATGGTTGGAGCTCAGCAGGGGGTCATTTCTAGAAAAGTTAGCAACGACGTTGCTCAACCACCATGGTACGACGCAACTTGCGACCAAACAACGACACTGTTACACCTGTTTCCAGAAAGCATCGTACCTGTGTCGCAATTCGCTACCTCCGACGTTCGAACACCATAGTTCCAACAACGTTGTTGATGATGCAGCGATACATATCATTGGTGGAAACAGTGGCAACGTGTAATACCCCACCCCCTAGAAATGTTCTGTCACGGCCTATGTCGACATGTTTCTAATCTAAACCGAGTGATTAATGCTGGTATTGTCATTGCCATCAGCCAAAACCTAAACCTATTGCAAGCATAGAAAACAGTTAACTTAAGCAGACCAATATGAGTCATTATTTGTGTTATATATCTGTGTTGGAAAAAATATATAGCCTGGACAAATACCTGGGTATCCCATAGGTTATTAACTGTCTCGTGGCTTAACGGCAGCGCGTTGGTGCACTGCGCGCTCGGCCGGAGTTCGCATCCTATCTCTTCTTTTCATCTCTGAGTAAGAGTAGGCCTACGAGACACAACAATAGGTTTTGACCATACATATTTATGTATATAGTTACTCTACATCGAGAGACCATAGGTACAATACATCAGTCAAAAACAATTGAATCTACGTGTCACACTAGTTCATCTGCAGGTAGCGAGAAGCAAGAGGACAATCTCACATCATAAGAAAATCGAACCTACAACGTTGGGATAATAAGTCATCTGATTTAGCCACTACACCATTTAACACTGCTGCTGTTAGGGTCTGTGAAGATTATAATACTAAAATCAAGGCAATACTTTAATTAACATAAATAGCAAGAATGAGCCCAGTAGAGGAGCAGTGTCTTAATCAAAATTAAGCTACAGGATAGATCAATCATTGAGTCACGAGATAAACATCCACTTCGCAAATTTTGGTTAGGCGGTTGTGATTTTTGGTTAGGCGCTCCAGACACCAACAGGAACTACCAAGGAACGACACAAGTGCGACTGCCTAGGGGCAGTAGTTCAAACGACCAAACTTTGCGTCCTTGTTTGCGATTGAGAGTTCGAACTACCCTTTCTAGAAACACCAAATCCAAGAACGATGGAGCGTACTACCGAGGTTGCGACGCAAGTTAGCAAACGATGCTTTCTGGAAACGACCCCCAGAGCGGAGTCCCATGTCCTGCAGCACACGCAGCTCCCCCCCCCCCACCACCACCACTGTCTTGCCACACGCAGCTCCCCCACACTGCAGAACACGCAGCACCCCCCCCCCCCCACACTGTCTTGCCACATGCAGCTGCCCCACACTGCAGCACATGCAGCACCCCCCCCCACACACACACTGCCTTTTCACACGCAGCCCCCACACTGTCCTGCCCCCCACCCTATGTTGCCCACCCCCCCACCCACCACTGTCTTGCCACATGCAGCCCCCCCACACTGCAGCACACACAGCCCCCACACTGTCCTGCCCCCCACCCTATGTTGCCCCCCCTCACACTGCCTTGCCACACGCAGCTCCCACACTGCCTTGGCCCCCACCCTATGTTGCCCCCCCCACCACCACTGTCCTGCCCCCCACACTGTCCTGCCCCCCACCCTATGTTGCCCCCCCCCCCACACTGTCCTGCCCCCCACCCTATGTTGCCACCCCTCACACTGCCTTGCCCCCCACACTGTCCTGCCCCACACCCTATGTTCCCCCAACCACCACTGTCTTGCCCCCCACACTGTCCTGCCCCCCACCCTATGTTCCCCCCCCCCACCACTGTCTTGCCGGTGTCATTATGTGCTTGTTAGTGGCGCAAATTGTCTGCTGAACCTGAGGATGAAGATGGGCGCCGAGATGCACAGAGGAGGAGAGGAGGAGAGGAGAAGAGGAGAGGAGGAGGAGAAGAAGTGGAGGAGAGGAGGAGAGGAGAAGAGGAGAGGAGGAGGAGAGGAGGAGGAGGAGAAGTGGAGGAGAGGAGGAGAGGAGAAGAGGAGAGGAGAAGAGGAGAGGAGAGGAGAAGAGGAGAGGAGGAGGAGAGGAGGAGGAGAAGAGGAGAGGAGAAGAGAGGAGGAGAGGAGAAGAGGAGGAGGAGAGGAGAAGAGGAGAGGAGGAGAGGAGAAGAGGAGGAGAGGAGGAGGAGGAGAGGAGAAGAGGAGGAGAGGAGGAGGAGAGGAAGAGGAGGAGGAGAGGAGGAGGAGGAGAGGAGAAGTGGAGAGGAGGAGGAGAGGAGAAAAGGAGAGCAGGAGGAGAGGAGAGGAGGAGAGGAGGAGGAGAAGAGAAGAGGAGGAGAGGAAAAGAAGAGAGGAGGAGGAAAGGAGGAGGAGAGAGGAGGAGGAGAGGAGAGCAGGAGGAGAGGAG
>NW_027468609.1:2804918-2811981 GCF_046254945.1 Alosa pseudoharengus | reverse complement strand
GCCCCCCACACTGTCCTGCCCCCCACCCTATGTTCCCCCCCCCACCACTGTCTTGCCGGTGTCATTATGTGCTTGTTAGTGGCGCAAATTGTCTGCTGAACCTGAGGATGAAGATGGGCGCCGAGATGCACAGAGGAGGAGAGGAGGAGAGGAGAAGAGGAGAGGAGGAGGAGAAGAAGTGGAGGAGAGGAGGAGAGGAGAAGAGGAGAGGAGGAGGAGAAGTGGAGGAGAGGAGGAGAGGAGAAGAGGAGAGGAGAAGAGGAGAGGAGAGGAGAAGAGGAGAGGAGGAGGAGAGGAGGAGGAGAAGAGGAGAGGAGAAGAGAGGAGGAGAGGAGAAGAGGAGGAGGAGAGGAGAAGAGGAGAGGAGGAGAGGAGAAGAGGAGGAGAGAAGAGGAGAGGAGGAGGAGGAGGAGAGGAGAAGAGGAGGAGAGGAGGAGGAGAGGAGAAGAGGAGGAGGAGAGGAGAAGAGGAGGAGGAGAGGAGAAGTGGAGAGGAGGAGGAGAGGAGAAAAGGAGAGCAGGAGGAGAGGAGAAGAGGAGAGGAGGAGGAGCGGAGAAGAGGAGGAGAGGAAAAGAGGAGAGGAGGAGGAGAGGAGAAGAGGAGAGGAGGAGGAGAGGAGAGCAGGAGGAGAGGAGGAGAGGAGAGGAGAGCAGTAGAGGAGAAGAGGAGAGGAGAGGAGAGGAGGAGAGGAGAAGAGAGCAGGAGGAGAGGAGAGGAGGAGAGGAGAAGAGGAGGAGGAGAGGAGAGCAGGAGGAGAGGAGGAGAGCAGGAGGAGAGGAGGAGAGGAGAGGAGAGCAGTAGAGGAGAGCAGTAGAGGAGAAGAGGAGAGGAGAGGAGAGGAGAGGAGGAGAGGAGGAGAGGAGAGCAGTAGAGGAGAAGAGGAGAGGAGGAGGAGAGGAGAGCAGGAGGAGAGGAGGAGAGGAGAGCAGGAGGAGAGGAGGAGAGGAGAGGAGAGCAGTTAGAGGAGAAGAGGAGAGGAGAGGAGAGGAGGAGAGGAGAGGAGAGGAGGAGAGGAGAGGAGAAGAGGAGAGGAGAGCAGGAGGAGAGGAGAGCAGGAGGAGAGGAGAAGAGGAGAGGAGAGGAGAGAGGAGAGGAGAGGAGAGGAGGAGAGGTAAAGAGGAGAGGAGGAGGAGAGGAGAGGAGAAGAGGAGAGGAGAGCAGGAGGAGAGGAGGAGAGGAGAGGAGAGCAGTAGAGGAGAAGAGGAGAGGAGAGGAGAGCAGTAGAGGAGAAGAGGAGAGCAGGAGGAGAGGAGGAGAGGAGAGCAGTAGAGGAGAAGACGGCGGTTTCTGACGTCTTTCTCATGTTTTTTTTTATTGTCCCGGGCTTCCTCATATGTGTAGCACATGTAGGAAATAAACTATATCTGTATCTAAATAAACAATAAACTATATCTGTATCTAAATAAACAATAAACTATATCTGTATCACTTAAAGTCCACATCAACGGGGCCTACTGCTAAGGATTTCTGATATGTTGCTGATTGGATCATAAACGGCCACAGCAACAAAGAGGAATGACTGATAATGACTGACTCTTCTCTATTATTGTGTTACATGCTCCAAATGTAAACCACTTTGAGCTGCATTCTGTGTATGAAAGGTGCTATACAAATAAAGCTTATTATTATTATTATTGTAATTATTATTATAAAGTGAGGACACACATGTAGGAAATAAACTATATAGTGAGGACACATGTAAACTATATAGTGAGGAACCACATGTAAACTATATGGTGAGGACACATGTAAACTATATAGTGAGGACACATGTAAACTATATAGTGAGGACACACATGTAAACTATATAGTGAGGACACATGTAAACTATATAGTGAGGACACATGTAAACTATATAGTGAGTAAGCGTGTGACAGATGGGTCATGTGAGCGTCTGCTCATCGCACTGTTGCCAGAGGACACCGCTCATAGCCATTTAGAAGGGTGAGATGAGGCAGATGTGAAACAAGTACGGAGGAGAGGAAGAAGAAGTAAATATGTGACCTTTAAGTGATGATGTTAGTAGTATACCTTTAAGTGATGATGTGAGTAGTACACCTACCTTTAAGTGATGATGTTAGTAGTATACCTTTAAGGCGAGACACGGCAGGTGAAAACATCGTTTTTTCATGCACTGGTCAATTTCGAGATTTTGAGCTAGTCTGTTACCTTAGCATGTATTCTATCACACTAATACAACAAAAAAGTCCGATTTACACATTTAGGTGTTTATTTCATTATATTGTGTCTACTCGCGCCTGTATATTTATCCTAAATTCAGCAAAAGTTAGCATTCTAACCTTGCATGCACTCCCGCGACTGTGACCCAAAACATATCGTGTGTAGTACCGTTGGAAAGCTCTGTTTTTCCTGTATCACGCTATGTGATCCATATATGGACACTTCCTTTGTATCAGCAACCAATCGCGAAAGTTCAAAGACGAGTCTAGGCTGAGAACGGAATCTCATTGGCTGTCTTTCAAGGCTGTTTTCCCAAAACGAGTTTCCTCTCCCACTCTGAGCAAGGAAACTCCACTTCAGAAGCACTTACATACACCAAACTTTCTAGACTTATGCCTAACTATATTTCGAAGATATTTACAGAGGGGTTTGTTGATATATTATTCCTAGCCTGACTTACATGACATTTATGCCTAAAAACACGGCGATTTTTTAGGGCTATTGACATTATATTCTGATTTACAGGATAACTAAAGTAGATATTCATAAATCCCTCTGTACATTTTTCAACATCTATTATCTGAACACAATAAAAACATAATTTTGAACCTGGCTGTATCCAATGCTCAGGTTTCTTGTTTTAAAATGTATGCAAATTAGCGCATATTTAATTAGATAATGCCTAATTTGCATATGTAAACATTAAATTACAGAAAACTTGTTAAAAAAAAATTCTCATATTAATGTAAGTAATCAACTGGGTAAGTTTCATAGTGATATCTGCTTGTTAAAAATGTTACCCTATTCACCTGTAGTGTCTCGCCTTAAGTGATGATGTGAGTAGCATACCTTTAAGTGATGATGTTAGTAGTATACCTTTAAGTGATGATGTGAGTAGTACACCTACCTTTAAGTGATGGTGTGAGTAGTATACCTTTAAATGATGATGCGAGTAGTATACCTTTAAGTGATGATGCGAGTAGTATACCTTTAAGTGATGATGTGAGTAGTATACCTTTAAATGATGATGTGAGTAGTATACCTTTAAGTGATGATGTGAGTAGTACACCTACCTTTAAGTGATGATGTGAGTAGTATACCTTTAAATGATGATGTGAGTAGTATACCTTTAAGTGATGATGTGAGTAGTATACCTTTAAGTGATGATGTGAGTAGTACACCTATCTTTAAGTGATGATGTGAGTAGTACACCTACCTTTAAGTGATGATGTGAGTAGCATACCTTTAAGTGATGATGTTAGTAGTATACCTTTAAGTGATGATGTGAGTAGTACACCTACCTTTAAGTGATGATGTTAGTAGTATACCTTTAAGTGATGATGTGAGTAGTACACCTACCTTTAAGTGGTGTAGTGGTGATGTGAGTAGTACACCTACCTTTAAGTGATGAGGTGAGTAGTATACCTTTAAGTGGTGATGTGAGTAGTACACCTACCTTTAAGTGATGATGTGAGTAGTATACCTTTAAGTGATGATGTGAGTAGTATACCTTTAAGTGATGATGTGAGTAGTATACCTTTAAGTGATGATGTTAGTAGTATACCTTTAAGTGATGATGTGAGTAGTACACCTTTAAGTGATGATGTGAGTAGTACACCTACCTAAAAAGGTTCCATCCTTTGATACAAATAAGGCACCCTAAATGGTTCCAAATGGAAAAAGGTTTTAAAAAGGTTCTATATGATGAACCATCAGGGGTGCCATTATTTTACATTCTAATGGTTCTAAATGGAACCATAACTACCAGGTGTGTTTTATTACTACTAGGCCTACTACTACTTATTATTATTACTATTATTATTATTAGTAGTAGTAGTAGTATTACTTTTATTAATTCATTATTATTCATATTCATTCATTGTGCTAATTAATGAGAAGTAGCGTATAATGTGTACAAAATGTTAAATACAAATAGACAACAACAATCAAAAATTGACACATCAGTCAAATATCATTCAAATACTGTATTCAGTATTTCTACATTAATTTACATATTCATTGCTTTAGCATATCTTTTATATTACTCGCAAAAAAATTTGTGTCATAAGACACTCAAAACAACAATAGATACATATTTACATTAATTTACATATTCATTGCTTAAACATATCTTCTATATTACTTGCATAAAAAATGTGTCATAAATACGCTCAAAACAGCAATAGTTACATTTTTACAAATTAATACATTTCAAATGATTATAAAACACACGTTATGATAAAAAATTTTCCACACGCAACACTGGAGTGGAGGGTTTAGACATAGACAGGTTAAGACGTCTTTCAAAGAATAGTAATGTGTGGTGGGCCTCTTTTGGGTACTGAACATCAAAAAGAAAATATAAACAAAAAATACAGACAAGGCCTAAGGAGGCATCAATGTCAGGGGAGGGGCCAATGACAAATTCGCATTGGAGGGCATGTGGCACATCCATCTCTCCACTTGCTATTGTGATGCCATCCATCTTTATGGATGCTCTCCTGGCAAGGAGGGGAGTATCGCCACCCTGGAAGATGATGGTTGGAAACACGCTCAGTGGTTCCTATGCAAATGAGAAATGTACAAGGGATCTCCTGTAAGAGTCTATGATGTGAATTGACAACATAAAGCAATGTTAATTGTAATGTTAAAAACATCAAATACCTCGTCTAAACAATACAGAAACTTGGCATCCTCCTTACAAAGGGCAGGCAAAATTAGGACAGCAGCACTTTTTTGAAGGTCTGAAATGTCAAAAGAAACAAAGAATGATTTCATTAAAACATAGTTTAATGATCTTATTATTATTAAACAATTGAAGGGTGCAAGGGAAAAGAAGAAGCTGGTGACTTACCATCTGTGTTAGTATCTCGTAGGCTTGACAGCATCTCCCTCTGACTCCCACTGTCAGCCACTCTGATGACGTTAGGGGTCAATATACTGAGGGTGTAATGCAGGCTTAGCTTGAAGTCCAGTCCAAACCGCAACTTCATTTCATGATGCATCTACAAATGAACAAACAAAACAAAACAGAGGAAATTGTAGTTACCAATAAATGGTTATAGAACTTACTACTGAACAGCACTGAACTCACATTATAGTAATACTACTATAAGACTTTGCTACTCACCAGCTCTGGCACCCAAAGAAATGGGAACATCTCCATCCCCTCCTCAGTTGGCTTTCCCATTTGCTCTACCCTCTTATAGACAGTTTGCCTCATCCTGTCCATAATATGACTAATATCTGGCTGACGACGGCACAACTAATTGTTTATGGCGTTTATATGCTCTTGAAAGCTGTGGTAGTCCTCCCCAACTGCTTCAAGGACCAACATAATCTGAAAAAAAAAGACATGCAGAGAATGCAAAACGTATGTGAGCAATGATAATATAAATTTTCTCAAGCCAGATAGTCTTTCATTCAATCAGAAATAAATAAATAATGTAGCCGGACCTAACTGCTGTATGATTCAACATTTCATTCACAAACATATTAAAAACCTCTTGTGTTGGCTCGTAATCAGAAGACATCTGGACCCCCACTCTGTACTTTTTTGCTCTCTGAAATTAGCAAAGAGAAATGTGTAATATTAAGATATCTGTACTGACAAACAGTGGCTACTGTGACTAGCTAGCACATACAGACAAGAAAACAAACGGACTAAAGACAAGCAAGAATGTAAAAATGGCACCTGATGTCCAGGTGGGTCCTCCAGAGGCACATGGTCCACAATTCTTTGTCTTCTGACACCAAACTTTCTCTTAATCTCCTGCACCGTCATCAAGTTTATCAAAGGAGACCTTTCCTTTTTGAACTTATTCTTAAGACACTCCAGCAGGGTCTCCTTTGAGTAAAGACATGAATTATGAGACTCAGACAGAGTCAGAGTAGTATAGGAATTCAATTGAGGAATAATGTTTTCCATAACAAAACGTTAAAAAATAACATACATAACCAGATTAGCTGTGGTCATTAAGAAATGGATATCTAGTGATCAGACACCACAGGACATCAGTGTATTTTTTATGGTTTGGGTACCTGAAAGAACAATCATTGGAATTAGAATTTTCCTACTCATGGTTTTAGTAGCAGAGGAGATGCTGAGCGTTATTATATAACTTATAACAATATGCAGGAAAAAAATAACATGTGGTCCTAAAAACCTTCATGAAAAAAATTATTGAATTAATGAAGTATACTCACCGAACCAACGATGATTTGTGTAACTTTTCCACCTCTCAAAAACAAGACTGTTTCATCAGAGGAAACAGTTGTTCAACCATCCTCTCTGTCAACCCCAGCAGTCTCCCCATCAATTTGCTGTTCTGTTAATGCAAGTATGACAATAGACTTTCATTACATTAAATATAATGCAAACAATGCAGAAATCAGGAAGATGCTGATGAAGTAGCTGTAGATGTTGCAAATATTTGGGAAGGTAAAACTTTACATCACAAATTGGACACTTACAGATAGTCAGAGGTAATGGATACTATCTTTTTGCCATCAATTAAATTGATGGACTGAAGCCATTGACAGACATCTTCATCTAAAATGAAAAATAAGACATAGAGACATTAAGTACATATTGTAGTGAGTTAGTGAATTCCATCCTCTTTTAGATGCCTGTATTGTCTTACAGACACCAGAGCCGTAGCGTTAGCTATACAGATGTACTAAATACATTGTAATTTGCAATGAGCCCAGCATGATACAAGAACGAGGTTCAACTGGTAGCTATCTGTATGTGTTTCAGAAGTCTGTTATAGCACTATGCTACTGTTAGCTATCCTAACTTGTTGGCCCTGTAATTTAACTAAACATTCTGCTAATAAAGTATTAGTTATTGCCAAATCATTTGCATCGTATGTTAGCTGAC
>NW_027468609.1:2777418-2797418 GCF_046254945.1 Alosa pseudoharengus | reverse complement strand
CAGTTGTCTGAAGCTCCAGTACTATTCAGGCTACGTGTGTGTGTGTGTGTGTGCACCCGTGTGTGTGTGTGTCTGAAGCTCCAGTACTATTCAGGCGACATCCGTGGAGGCGGAGAGAGTGTTTTCTATCTGCGACCAATCTGTCACGAAAATCCAAAACCGAGATATATCGACGCTCTATGCTTGTTGAAAGCACAATCCCAAAAAAACAAGAAAGAAGGGCAGGGTGGGAATGAATTGTAAACTAAAAGAAATATGTAGCCTAAGTTGTCACAAATTTGATGCAATGCTGATAGTGAGTGTTTGCAGCAGAGTGTTTTAGGTATTTTATTTTTCAATTCAGTTTTACATAGGCCTATGGCCCTGTCTTTTTGCAGTGCAAAGTTGTACATTTCTTTGGGTCGTTTTCTTTAATTTAGTTGAACATGTATGTGTTTAAAATAGAAATATGCTTGCCCTTCTCTAATAAAGAAATATTTGGTTAACTTTGAGTGATTATTTCAGTTTGCAGTCGCTTACAAATCTCAACAGCCACATAATGGATTTCATTTAAATAGTTTAGAAATCTTTTAATGGTTCAGGCCTACTTTAGCAGATTTCGCTAGTCGTTTTTGTTTCTCAAATGTGCTGAATGTGTTTCTTTATTGTCTTATACAGTATGAGGATATGTATTTTCTCATATCTTCATTTTTTCTGCTTATATTTATCTCTCTCAGGGCCTGTCCACACGGAGACGCTTTTTAGGTTAAACGCAGAGGTTTTGCTTCGTCTTGGCCGAGCATCCAAACGAATCCTGTAAACGCACTGCCCGAAACCGCACTTTTTTGAAACCTGGTCCCAGAGTGGAAAAATCTGAAACCGTAGCCCTTTTGAATTCGTTTAGACAGCAAAACCGCACATCCTGCTTGCGTTTCGATGAGGTCATCGCCACACCTCAGCTGCCCTGGACTTGCACTTATAGTATTGCCTAACAATACTAGTTTTCATACATGACATTACCTACGATTACACTCCGTAGGATAAATAACACAACTGGTGCTGCACAGCGCCGATAGCTTATGACTTGGTGGACTGAACACTGTTTTTCCCGGTGTTTTTTTGTGCATTCTAGCTACTGTCAGTGACGCGAGAGAACTTAAGTTATTAGGAAAGTGCGGTGTAAGTTTAGGCTACATTAATTTGTGCGTAGTGCCAGTGTCATTCATTTATTTGACATGTCTTACAACATATATAAATGCATTCACAGTCAAGTGAAATCAGATACAATGACGCTTAGAACTCACGTTAAGCCGATGGTAGCACACTGAATGCGAATGCGCGATTTGATGCAGGCAAAAGTATTGACTGTTACTAACGAAGGTTTTATAGCAATATTATAAATGTGGCGACAGAATAGCCTAGAACTTGGGTTAGCCTTGCGTTTAGTAGCCTAATTGCGGTCATAGCCAAAACTAATGTGAATCACGGACTATCCTACAACCAAAGAAAGTAAAGGTGATTAGTAGGCCTACCTGCGTTAGCCAAATAAAGGACGGGACTGCACCCTTCACAAACCGTAAAATAAAGTTTATTAGTTTTACAGTTGACTACAGTGGACAGTTCACCATCAGTCCACACAAACAATTCTGGTTTCCTTGCACTAGCCATTTCGTCGTAGCCTATTCTGTCTGTTTGTAAAGCGCATGTTTTGGTCAATTTCTGTAAAGAAACAGTGCCATCTATAGGCCTGGGGTATGAAGTAACGTGTTGAGTCGTGTTGAGATGGATCCGTTTGGACGCAAATATTCTTGATACGGTTCCAGGGAAGACGGAGGAAAAAAAGATCGGTTTGGTACGTGTGGACTAGGCCTCAGTAACCTGTCACAACATTCAAATGTATGTGCAAGATCAGGAATGCAAGCTTGTTTACTTCGACACGTTGACCAATACAGGGATGGAGTTTGGCCTCCTCCAAGGCCTCGTCTTTTAGTGACATCGGGCAATAACCAATTCTGCACAAAAAGCTTAGACACTGTAGTGTCATGGCATTACTGAGGTCATTTGTCAGTACAGTAAAACTGTCCCTGCGGTCATCAATCAAAGCTCCATCATGCCACAGCGATGACAAGATAGGAGGCCCAGTACCTTGTTAAATCCATCCAGGTTGATCCATCTGATTTTATGTCGGCCTGGCTGGGTTAATGCATTTATTTTCACTCATCTTTATGAGTTTTCCAATAAAGCTGGCTATTACATCTGATGGAATTATTGCTGTTTCTCCTCTTGCTTATCAATTGTACAGCAGCCTCCATCTCACCCTCCAAAGCACAAGCAGTTTGCGTTCCGATGCTGCTGTCTGACACCAAGGGCCTCATCTGCTCAGTTTCACCTGCTTTGCTGAAAAAGGGACCTGACAGTAGTTGTCATAAATAAGGTACCATTTGCAGGAGAGAAACAGTCATAAAATTAAACAGCGTAACCGCTAACTCTTCATCTAATGACCCATATACTTTGTTTACGTGCTTTGATTGCACACAGAGCCATTAGCCCTTTCTGGCACTTTCCCCTTATTTTTAATTGCATGTCATAAAAAAATGACTCATTATGCATCTTGTCAGCATCGGTGCACTCCCGAATGTGCACAGCCATATCTGATGCCCCCCCCCCCCTTCCCATTCCCTCCCCTCGCATGCTTATATATAAAACAATTATGTCCATGTCTGTGGCCTTACTGCCATGTGTGTGACTGTGTGTGTGTGTGTGTGTGTGTGTGTGTGTGTGTGTGTGAGAGAGAGAGTGAGTGTGTGTGTGTACATGTTGCAGTGTGATAGCAGGTGACGAAGGGGAGGATCCTGCAGCTGGTGATGCCCAGGTAACCTTTGCAGATGAGATTGTCTCTCATTACGGTGTCTGGAGAAGGCCACCCTGTCTACGCCTCCATTCCTCTCTGGCTGCTGGCCACCGGATCTGTCTCCATTTATTGCCCTTGTAGCAGAGAGGGGGGAATCTTCATGCAAATATAATGATGGATGCACCTGCTGACTGTGAGGACATCTGTCTCTTCCTCCCCGACTCAGCCAGGGGGCTGAAAAAAAAGCTTTGGCATGTCAGTTCTAGCGAGTTGACACAGAGGAGAGGGACATTATAGTGAGTTGAAATAACACAGAGGAGAGGGACATTATAGTGAGTTAAAAACACACGGAAGAGAGGGACATTATCTCCCGAGCGCAGGGTCTGTGCCTAGCAGAACTGACATTAGGAGGCTGTCAGTGCGCTGAACACATCTGCCTGCGAGATCTGCGCTGGCAATTGTCGTGCTGAGCAGCGTTATTTGCACTGTGTCGACTTCTCAAGCAGTAGGATTTCAAGGTAGTGACGGTTTGGTGAGCGTTTTGTTCACGGGAATGTTAATGCTGCATGCAGGTGTTTGATTAACACAAGAGGAGCTCACTGTATCTGGCACACTGACTCCTGGCCACTGCTACATTGGCTGACCGACTATATGAGCTGGAAAAATGTGGACGTTTGAAGCGGTTGGCATAGCAGATCAAAGCCAAGCGGAGACACTCGGCGCATGTTAAAGGGATACTTAAGCTGATCCATATGTCATATTTAATTGAGAGTTTTTTCAACCCTTATCTAACCTTGTGTTTGTGTGTGTGTGTGTGTGCGCGCGCACATATGCTAGACCCTGTGTGTGCATATGTCGGGAGTGTGCAAGTGTGTGCGACAGATAGAGAGAGTGGAGAGCGAGAGAGACAGAGAGAGAGAGAGACAGAGAGAGAGAGAGGGAGAGAGAGACAGAGAGAGAGAGAGAGAGAGAGAGACAGAGAGAGAGAGAGGGAGAGGGTGCATTGATAGTGAAACTCCAGCACCATGGATAGCGCTCTAGTAGTCTCAGGCTGTCCGCGGTAGAAGCTTCCAGTCATAGAGCATGCTGTGCTACAGTGTTTCAGTTGCACGGCAGAGAGTGCCTTCCTCTGAGGAGTGCGATCATATAGTCCGCACGTTTGCATTCATACACGGACATGTATGCCTATGACCTGGGGAAATAAACAAACAAGCACAAAATGTTAATTATGCCGCTAATAATTGAGTATTTATTTAATAAATAAGCGATGACCCTTGTCGTTGTAGTTATAACAACAAATGATACCAAATCAGTCATCAGCATATTCACAGATACGTAAAGGCACCTAGCGGACAACTACGAGAGTGGAGTTCAGGAATAGAATAACTGCTTCTCAACCGAGGCTTTCTTCGTCCCTGCTCGCGCTCCCCCTCTCCGCTCCCCACTCTTGATGTGGTCCAGTCCCTCCCCTCACTGTCTGGCGGAGCCGTCCTCTATAATACAAAACTGTATTCTCAGCGCCTCCCCCTACTTTTTCTCCGTTTTGCGCCTTCTCTCTCTCCCTCTCTCTCTCTCTCGCTCTCTAGTCTGCGTGTCTCCGTCTCCCTTCCTTGACATCCTCCACCCTGCGCTCGTCCACCTGACCGCCGACGCCTTCTCCACGGACTCCCCAGGTCTTGATCGAGGCTTGGCGATCATTTTGAGAGCCATCGGGATATTTCACCGCGATCCGCTGCCGCCCTTGTTTCCCTCCGGACATTTTCAGTTCAGTTGCGGCAGGCGCTTGGAAGACCGATGGTGAGAGTCTAGCCGAAGCCACGGATTTCTCTCTCCCGAGCATGAGAGGGGCTGCCAACTCATCCGCAACCCAGAATCCGAGACCGACAGAGCAGCATGAACCTGGGAAACGTATGCTCCAACAGAAGTTTGCCGAGAAAATAAACCACCTCGGACCACAAATACCTGCCACGGGGAAACATCAGTTTTAGGTAAGCGCAGACTTGGCGTTTGCAGAAGCCGTATGGCAGAATTTCGAGTGGATAATTGATTTTGTTTTGAGCTATTCTGGACTGAGCAGGAACCCGCGCGTTAGTTATGGCGATGTTGCACGATCAGCAAGGTGCAACGCGATCAGCAAGCACGCGTTTTGGCTTCGACTGACCTTAGGGCAGTTTTGTGCTCAAGGTAATTCGGTAATGTGTCTGGGTGTGTTTGCAGTCCACAGTCTACGGTTGACATATTAAGTTGGGGCTTATATATATGATGCAGGTGCTGTCCATTTAAGAGGCTTCGTAAAGAGAAGTGGTTTATATCGACATTTACTTCTCTGTAGGACGCGAAACAAATGGATACGAATGGGTAAAGAGAGGGGAAAGCTGCTGCGGAAAGACTGTGAAAGAGGTAGTGGAGAGAGAAATAGAGAGAGAGAAAGATAAAGAGAGGGAGCGAGAGAACCACAGAGGGGGAGCATCTGTTTTCAGTCCACGCGCAGGTCCTTTCCTATCCACGCGTAGTTCCTTTTCCGATTCACCGTACCGTTTTGGGTACACCATTAACATATGTGGTCCCGACTCGCAACTGTACAGTAACAGGGCTAAATAAGTACTGGGACAGCACGCAATACACAAACAAACATTACGGATGCAGTACACTATACGACGGTGCACACATATTCCTGCCTCTGCTTTAGCCATTTAACATTGCGCTGGTGTATAGTAACACTTAGCAGGTAAACAAACCAACGAGACAAACATACAAACATGGCCAGGGTACTTGGAAATAGATACATATGCTGGATTACTCTCTCTCTCTCTCTCTCTCTCTCTCTCTCTCTCTCTCTCTCTGCATGCAGCATCTCTCTTTCTATGACACTCTATCTGGGTACTGTCCTAAAACTTAAATGGTTCTTGTTTTGATTATGCAAACAATTTATGTCCGTGGTAGCAGGCCAGTAAAACAGCAATGTTCTCTAAATAAACTTCAACTTCATCTTTAGTTTCACCCATCCTTTTCCACCGAACTTGTGTCCATGCGCTTCTGACGTCTAACTGCGGGGGGAGCTCGCGCACTTTTGCTTTTAGGCGTCCACTTGGACTTTAGAAACTAGCTAATTGAGCGATGATGATAGATACAAACTAGGTGCAGTCTTGCCATGAGATGAATTGTTTTTTTTCTCCAGCTTGATTACTTTTTTTAGATTACTTTTCACGCCATTGACCACGTGCCTTCTCTCCCTGAGCAGTGCCATTGCTGTGTTACTATATTCTAGGATTCCAGTGATTCATAACAAACTAATTTTTAAATTGACCATTGCTGAACATTTCATGCTTCGGGGCGGTGGTAGTGTAGTGGTTAAGGAGCTGGGCTAGCGTTCAATAGCCTGAAAGTTGTCTGTTCAATTCCCGGCTTCCACCGTTGTGCCCTTGAGCAAGGCACTTAACCCCAAGTTGCTCCAGGGACAATGTGATCCCTTGTAATATAGCTGACATATGTAAGTCAATTTGGTCAAGAAGTGTCTGCTAAATGTAATGTAATTTAATGCTTCACACTCAATGTTGCATAATAGGCTCCTGCATTGCATGCCGAGTAACTGTGGTTTCCACCCTGATAACCGCTTTTTTAGAAGAAAAAAAAAATCCCGTTCAGTGTTGTTTATTTCAGTAGTGTGTGTGTAGTGTACACATGTGCACATGGTTAGCTTGGTGGGCCTGTTTGGCAGTGGGCACAGTGCATGATGGATGTGCTTATGTGAGTGTGTCGCACATGCGTATGGTGTTAATACTAAATAACACATGGATGGCAAAACAGCATACGCAAGCACACTTCCCAAAGAAAATGCCAGCCACCGCTCCAGGCTACCACCCTGCCCCATTATTGCTGACCCCGTGCATGAGAAGCCTTTACAAAGGACTGACAAGGTGTAGCGTGCTCTGTGTGTGTGTGGGTGTGTGTGTGTGTGTACACAACAGCATCGTGTTACTCGCAGGTTTGTGTGGTGTACCTCTGTGATGGATTGATTGCTTCCCCATGTTGCTGTGATGCTCGGAGGCTGAGCCCATGGTGGTGGTGTTGGCGATGGTGGTGATGGTGGCGCTGGTGGTGTTGGTGATGGAGCAGGCTGGCTGAGGACAGAGGAGAGACAGGCAGTGGAGTGACTGGGTGGTGGTGGTGGTGATGGTGGCGCTGGTGGTGTTGGTGGTGGAGCAGAGGAGAGACAGGCAGTGGAGTGACTGGGTGGTGGTGGTGGCGCTGGTGGTGTTGGTGGTGGGGCAGAGGAGAGCCAGGCAGTGGAGTGACTGGGTCTGAGCTCACTGTGGCGTGGACAAGAATATCAACGACAGCCCTCTTTTGGCAGGGGGAATAATAGCCCCTGTTTCTCATTGGCAGGAACAGGCCCTGTGTTGAACCCGGGGAGGATGTGGAGTGTGTGTGTGTGTGTGTGTGTGTGTGTGTGTGTGTGAGAGAGAGAGGCTTGCAGCTGTAAGGGCCAGTTGCGGCTACATTGCTGTGAACACTCTTATTTTTGTCCTCACACTCCCTCGGAAATGGGTCTCTTTTAAAAGCAGAGCCACACACACACACACACACACACACAGCCACAGACACATGCGATGCTTAAATCATGCGGCTTGTGCGCTGCTGATCTTAGAGCAGGACCCAGCTGTGGGTTAATTATTTGTTCGAGTGTGTGTTCAGTCTTGACTGACTCAGAGTGTGTGTTTGAGTGTGTCTTGACTGACTCAGAGTGTGTGTTTGAATGCTGATAGGAACTGTGAGGGGTGACTTGATTGCTGTTTGGCAGGCAGGCAGAAAACTCTTGTACACAGTCGTTCAACAAAAAAAAAACTCCTCTCTCTTTTGGAATGCTTAAATATGGACTTTGCGAATTTGATTTTACTGGCTCTGGAAAAATATGAATATGCAATGCAGCAAAAAGCTTGTCATCCCTGGTATCAAAGGGGCATTTTTTTGGTTAATGTGGTAACCTAATATTTGTGGCTGTTCACTCCGATGGGTGCCTGGGCCTCTGCTATTGTGGTGGTGTGTGTAATGAGCGACACACACATCTGGAGAAGCTCAGCAGGACCTGTGCCTTAGACCCCAGGAGGGACCAGTGATCAGTGGATCAGTGGATTCCTCCATGAATTAATCATGTCATGCAGCAGAAAAGTAATAGAGACGCGCAGATCAATAATTTACTGACCAAGTGCATGAGCCTCACTCCCAGAAAAGCCGTCAGGAAGAGAGAGGACTGTTCTCAAGAGGTGTGACCAGACTACTGAGAGATAGAGGGAGAAGGAAAGAGAGAGAGGGGGATAGAGGGAGAGAGAGAGAGAGGGAGAGAGAGAGAGAGGGAGATGTATGTGGTGAGGACCTGCAGTTGTCTCATTTTGTTTCATCACTTCAAGCCACAGTCTAATGTATTATGTGTACAGTATACTCTCTCTCTCTTTCTCTCCCTCTTTCTCTCTCTTCCTCTCTCTCTTTCTCTTCCTCTCTCTTTCTCTCTCTTCCTCTCTCTCCTTCTCCCTGTTTGTGGGCATGTTTGGGAGAGAAGATAGATAGATAGATAGATAGATAGATAGATAGATATAAATAGTATATTGGGGAAGCAAATAAAAGATTGTGTGAGTGGTCTTCAGGAAAAAGTAAAAGGATGTGCAGACAGGAGGAGGTCAACGATGAAATGTAAAGCTTCTACACTACTGGGTTTTGACTCAAACTTATTAGCTATCCTACACTACTGGGTTTTGACTCAAACGTATTAGCTATCCTACACGACTGGGTTTTGACTCAAACTTATTAGCCATGGGATGCAAAATGCAATTAAATGGATTAGGGATGAAACAGGAAGCCGACGCTCTATTGGGGCAGTCGTGGTAGTCATGGTGATAGTTTTTAATCTAAACTCAGTTCTCTCTCAGTTGAGTTCACTCAAAGCTAACCAATGGGAAGTCATTCTCTGATGACGTATTGATCAAAACTGATCAAACCGATCACCGATCAAAACCGATCTCCACCCACCTGTTTAGGGATGTTTTCTGGGCTACTGCCTATTTATAGCCACACTACCAAAACATCCAGTTCTCTTTCATTGCAACGATCTTGGAAGCAGCACTTTGAGACAAGCCTCCAACCCAGCGGCGAGTTTGGAGGTCCCTCAGCACCATCACTCCAACCCAGCAGCTAGTATGGAGGTCACTTGGCACCATCATTCCCCTGAACAAGCCTTGGCCACTTCAAGTCTCGGCAAAACTGAATGTTTTGTAGCCTTTTCAAAGGCTGCCGAAAAAGCTGTTCTTTTAGCTTTCTTGAAAAATCCATTGCAGGTAAGTATTTTAAGATTAAGATTCTGTCGATACCCTCCACCATGGCCCTGGGCTGTCTGCGTGGTGGACGAGCGTGTCCGTGTGTAGCCTACCTTCAGTAGCCTCTCTGCTCTCCGGAGTTCTGCCCCCCCCCCCCCCCCTCCTCCCCACTGCACTTGGCTGGAGCTCTGTAGGCTGTGGACCTGCACCATGGTGTGCAAGTGTGTGTTGTAGAGCTCCCTAGTGCACCGTGGTGTGCAAGTGTGTGTTAGAGAGCTCCCTAGTGCACCATGGTGTGCAAGTGTGTGTTGTAGAGCTCCCTAGTGCACCGTGGTGTGCAAGTGTGTGTTGTAGAGCTCCCTAGTGCACCGTGGTGTGCAAGTGTGTGTTAGAGAGCTCCCTAGTGCATGACGCTGCCTGGCGCGAGTTTCTCCGGAGTCCCAGCCGTCGAGAGTGGCGAAGTGCAGCTGGTCGAGTTGGGGCTTGGAGATGATGTCATGTCGCTCCTTGCCTCGGACAGCGAGGTGGAAATTGAAGTGGCGGTTCTCCCGTCTCGAGGGGCGGAGGTCGTGCCTGGCCTCAGAGCCAATGCCAGCCTGCCGACTCACTCACGCCTCCTCTGGGAGCACCATGGCGTGCTGGACCGAGCCGCTGCAATGCTCAGCTTCCTGCAGCCAGAACCAGAACCAGAACCACTGCTGATACCATCTTCGGGGCTGGCCCTATGTAGCATGACCGGTCACTCCCAGCGCTGTTGGATTCACCTGAACAGCCGGAAGGTGGTGGGCAACAGGTGTCCCTTCTTGCACTGTCCAATCACAGGCTTTCTCACTGGCTAGTGGAAACTATCGCTATGGCGTATGAGGCAGGTAGACCTCCCCCTGTTCGTTTGAGGGCCCACTCTACAAGCGCTGTGGCCGTGCGTCTCTATTGGGCAAATGTACCGTTAGTAGCTTTTGCGTCAGTAAGCGTGGAACGGGTTAACGTCTCATGTTCTCCTTCAGAGAACCGAAGTTACATTCATACCGTTTTATTTAGTTAATGGTGTCTTCACGGGGTTGGTCTCCGTTTCCTGTGAGAGAATATTTAGGAAAAGAGAGAGAGAGCGAGGAATATTTAGGAGAAGGAGGAGAAGTCCATGGTGTACAGCAGCCGCTCTCCTGGAGAGAGAGGAATATTTAGGAGAAGATAGAGAGAGAGAGGAATATTTAGGAGAAGGAGAGAGAGAGAGAGGAATATTTAGGAGAGGAGAGAGAGAGAGAGGAATATTTAGGAGAAGGAGAAGTACACAGAGGCGAACTTGGCCATCTGGAAGTGCGATGGCTCTTGCACGAGAACCCGAGCATAAAGAGATGGAGTATGTGTGTGTGTGTGTGTGTGTAGGAAGGGATGAAGAAAAGGGCTTATTCTTGGGCCTTTATTATCTTTTAATTCCTCTACTGTTCTTTGGGGATGATAAGTAGTTGTAGGATGAGATAAAAATTCTTTTTTTTTGACAAAGTCATGAAATATTCCTCAGTTCTGGTTAGAGACAGTGGCTCTTTTGTCCTAGCTTTGAAATGAGGTGAAGCAAATGAGAAGTGAGTAAAGCCTGAAAGACAATTCTGGAAGAAAGATTTAATATGGTTTTAATCAGCCAGAACTTACATCTAGCGGCTAGCATCGCACAGGCCAAGTCTGCACTCAAGTCTGCTAATTTTTCATATTGTTAATATCTCTAATTGTGAGATAGAACACGTAATGTGCTTTTCATGGTTATGGTTAGGGTTGGCTATACGAGGTGAGATCCTTTATATGTTTTGTTTATTTTGTATGGTTAGTTTGCTCGTGCTAGTGAAAGTTGTGGTCTTCTATAGTGTGTGTAGAGCGTCCACTTAAAGAAGGAAGTGCTCGTGCTAGTGAAAGTTGTGGTCTTCTGTAGTGTGTGTAGAGCGTCCAGCTAAAGAAGGAAGTGCTCGTGCTAGTGAATGTCTTCTGCTCCTTCGCTCCTCCAGTGTGAAGTAGTCTTTGGTGAAAAATGCTCTGCGACAGCCACAGAAACGCTGCGAGCCAGTTTTAATTAGCCGACCATTGACTGTACACTTGTTGGTCATAAATTATTAAAAGCATGGTCATTTACAGTGATTAACCTCAATAATTCATACAATTATGCAATTAGGGGGCTGACCAAAGTGGCTACCTAGAGGCTAGCGCCTGTCCCCTGGTGCCCCTGTTTGCCTGGTGTGTTTGCTTTGGGGGGGCGAGGGGGGGCATCTTAGTTCAATAGCAGCCCACCAGCTGTGCTGGCCCCAGCCAGTGCCCGCAGAGGCGGTGGGAATTATTAATAAACAATGGCAACCTGGTGGGAGGAGGCCTACCCTGCCAGCTGGCGACTCCTCTGGTCCTCCTCATCCACCGCTGCCTGGAGCCCGTGCCTGATGCAGCGCTCCCCAGTGCCGAGGCGCTTGCCAGGGCCCTGAAAAATGAAGAAGCTGTGCTAAGAAATTCCACGTGTCTGTCTCACTGCCTCCTTCTCTCTCTCTCTCTCTCTCTCTCTGTCTCTCTCTCTTTCTCTCTCTCTCTCTTTCTCTCTCTCTGTCTCTCTCTCTCTCTCTCTCTCTCTCTCTGTCTGTCTGTCTGTGTCTCTGTTTTTGTCTTGTGTTGTCTCTCCTTCTCGGCAGTGTTAAAGCATTAGCGGCGTCTTGGTCTAAGCCTGCGTTTGAAATGCAGCTGAGTAAGCTCACTCTTCTCTCAGATAGCAGCACTGGCTCGGAAGCGGCCCTAATCTGGCCCTCACCCGGACAGATCCCATTCACAGACAAACTCTGTTGATATTCCCTGTGTGTGTGTGTGTGTGTGTGTGTGTGTGAGAGAGAGAGAGAGAGAAAGAGAGAGAGGGAGACAGAGAGAGAGAGGAAGAGAGAGAGTGAAAGAGTGTATTTGATTCCTCGTGGAATCCTGTAAGCCCTTTACCTTTCCACGTGAAACAAGAAAAGATGAAAGAGAAGAGCTCATCTCCACGTGAATTCACTCTTCAATAGCACCTGTCAGCACGTCCTGAAATGACACAAGACACTTTAGACATCTATCCTCCTGCCTGTGCCCTCTGCAAAGATCACTTACTTTGAATCATTCCATCACAGTCGTCTGTGTGTGTCTGCTTTGAGCTATTTTGCATCCACGTCATGCCTCAGAGTTGCACATGCCTGAAGGCAGCAGCCAGGCCTTACTGCCTCGGAGTTCCTGCCTCAGAGTTCCACAAGCAGCCAGGACTTACTGCCTCAGAGTTCCAACCTCAGAGTTCCACAGGCAGCCAGAACTTACTACCTCAGAGTTCCACAGGCAGCCAGGACTTACTACCTCAGAGTTCCAACCTCAGAGTTCCACAGGCAGCCAGAACTTACTACCTCAGAGTTCCACAGGCAGCCAGGACTTACTACCTCAGAGTTCCACAGGCAGCCAGGACTTACGGCCCAATATGTGGAGGGGAATCATACAGTCCCAAAGGCTGTTTAACTCCTCTAACATGTTCCTATGCTGAGGCTGGACTGCAGTAGTCAAATGAAAATATATAATGTCCGCAACTCTGCTTTTGACTCCTATTTAACGTTTCAACCCTGCTGGGTCTTCTTCAGGCAAAATGTTCTGGGTTGAAACATTGCCTTTTGTATATTAAATATATGGGAGTCAAAAGCAGTGTTGTGGACATTATATCTTTTCATTTGAGTAAGTCTGTTTTTGTCCTGCACCTGCCAGAAGGTGGGATGTGCACACAATAACTTTTTGCTGGACTGCATTAGTCCTCAGTAGTGTTGCCATGAGGCTCTGCATAGGTTCATTTGGCTCATCAGCAGTTCTGAATGTGAGTGTTTGTGTGCGTGCGTGCGTGTGTGTGTATGTGCGTGTGTGTGTGTTGCGTGTATGTGTGGTGTGCGTTTGCGTGTGTGTGCGTTGGTGTGTGTTGGCGGAGAGAGGGCTTCTGGTGGTGGAGAGCTTCATGCCGGTGCATAATGAGGGCAGATGGATATGGAGACGCATCAACAGTGTTTTGCCTTTTCACTGGTCTTCATTTCCTCTGTTTAAGGAGATTTCTAGAATGTTCCATGACCTTCTCCAATATACAGTTACATGCAGTTACTGCATTGGAAGGTAAAGGGAAATTCTTGGAAATGTGTGATGTGGACCAAATGTACACCAAGTTAATCTGATGTGGACCAAATGTACACCAAGTTAATCTGATGTGGACCAAATGTACACCAAGTAGGAATGTAACGGTATGAAATTTTAACCTCACGGTTATAGTGACCAAAATTATCACGGTTTTCGGTATTATCACAGTATTTTTAAGTGTGTTCAATATGTTCAGAAAGCACTGATAGGCCTACACAAGCTGAAATAGTTTCAAAAAGTGTCCTGTTCAGTTTTTCATGTTTAATTGGCTATGTGCTTATCGCTTAATTTACCCTACCATGACTTGGAGGTTGCTATTACTGTTATTTGGATCCAATGAGTGAGACCAGGCTTGGGATTTCACCATTCTGGGGGCAAGGCCACTTGGCCTTTAGTTGGGCATTTTTGCTGGAGGGCATAAAGGCCACATAGGCTATAAAAATTATCAAAGTTGTATAGCCTATTCACTGCAGTAGACCTGCATCACTGTATGAAATATTACGAAAACATGAAACATAACATATTGCATAGAACTGCAAATCATCTGATCATCTAAAATTTACAGATATCTAGGCTATATTTAACATTTATTTTATATTTGGCCTGTTTAACAATTTAAGCACAGTTCAGCTTTAAGAAACTCAATAGCCTAGATGCATGCTTAGCATTTTGTGATCTACTTTCACAAACTCTTAGTCAGCTGTCCTCTGATTTACCGATATCTAGGCGATATTTGTAACATTTATTTTGTATTTGGCCTGTTATGAAATCATGTGGAACATTGTCGGGCAGCCGTGGCCTACTGGTTAGTGCTTTGGACTTATAACCGGAGGGTTGCCGGTTTGAACCCCGACCAGTAGGCACGGCTGAAGTGCCCTTGAGCAAGGCACCTAACCCCTCACTGCTCCCCGAGTGCCGCTGTTGTTGCAGGCAGCTCACTGTGCCGGGATTAGTGTGTGCTTCACCTCACTCTGTGTTCACTGTGTGTTGAGTGTGTTTCACTAATTCCCGGATTGGGATAAATGCAGAAAACCAAATTTCCTTCACGGGATCAAAAAAGTATACTTATAACAATTTAAACACATTGTAAAACTTAAAGCCCAAATTTGCTGACATCCATGCATGCCGAAATTTACTGCAAATTCAAAACTGGATTACTCTGGAACGGAGTTTGTCATGTGTTAAACAAAAGGTTCGTGAAGTATTGCACCGAGAGGAATGGGTAGGGAAATGGACGAAAACCTTCAGCAGAATTTATGATTAAATTTAATGATATTATTTACTTTTCTCGCGAACCGTTCACCACAGCAATTTGCGGCTAACATCGTTTAAAAGCTGAGAAAAAGCTCTTTCATGTGATACTTGTGATGTCTGTGTGATGAGTAGGCTACTTCGCGAGTAGTTCAACTGAGAAGAATAGGTGAATTTAGACGCACTTTCTTTCTTGCGCTGTCACTTTCTCCACTGCGTAAAAGCCTAAATTAATTTGCGCTGTGAATGCTAAGATTATTTTGACAGGCCATAGGCTAAATAAAAATTTCTATTAGTAGGACGCAAAGCAGAATATTGAAAGAAGGGCACCAAGGCCACCGTGGCCTGTAAACCTCTGATTTTCAAAGGGACATCACGGCCAACGCAAGGGGCAACGACGTAGCCGCCGTGAAATTCCTACCCTGAGTGAGACCAAAGTAAGTGTTTGAAATAAAACTTTAGGCTACTGTGTTCTTCTGATAACGTGAGTGGAATGGATTTAATGTGGACGCGAACATAAAAAGACGCAGAGTGGCTAAATGATACAGTGCAAGTTTTGCGGTGGAAATGTTCCGCCTTTTAAAATCAGGTGTAGCCTAATCCAAATCGCAGTTAAAACCATCAATTAGACAACAGAATCAGTAGGGTACCAATTTTGCTTCATTGTACCAGGCCTACTGTATGTCAAAAGCAGGCTCGGATGAAGCTGGGAAGGATTAAACACACGGTTTCAACACCGTGGTAATCAACCGTGATAATTATGATATTTCAAAAGAAAACGGTAATTGTTATCGTCAACATTTTTATCACGGTTTATCGTTACATCCCTAACACCAAGTTAATCTGATGTGGACCAAGTGTACACCAAGTTAATCTGATGTGGACCAAATGTACACCAAGTTAATCTGATGTGGACCAAGTGTACACCAAGTTAATCTGATGTCGATCAAATGTACACCAGGTTAATCTGATGTGGACCAAGTGTACACCAAGTTAATCTGATGTGGATCAAGTGTACACCAAGTTAATCTGATGTGGACCAAATGTACACCAAGTTAATCTGATGTGGACCAAGTGAACACCACATTCTTCTTTGCGGAATGGTGAGACAGAGAAAAGACAGCAGAACAAAATAAGGCGTCGAACACTCTGTTCAGAATTATGACCTATTATTTCCCCTTTCTGACGCTCAGAGTTCCATGTGTTTCTTTGAAAAGACATGAATAAATTATGAAATGTCCCATATATGTTAGGAACTCTTTTTTAGTTCTTTTTTACGCTTGTTATTTTCCTCCTTTGTAGTGGTGTGTTGACCCCAGAGTCCAAGCGTGGCTAATGTTTCCGCACTGGCGCGCACGTGGGTGAGCTCTTGATCTCGTCCCGTCGTGTTTTGGATTTCAGCTGCGGCGGCCTGTCATGTGTTGGAGCGCCTCAACTCAGAGTGAGGATGGAGACTCAGCGCTTGCTCTCCTCCTCCCTCTCCTATCTCTCCTCCCTCGTTCTCTCCTTCTCTCGCTCTCTCGCTCGCCCGCTCACCCTCACCCGCGCCCTGATTTCAAAAACTAAACTGCAACATCAGCGGGGGGAAAAGTGCTATGTGAAGCAGGCTTTAGATTTCACCTGCTGCGACTCACAGAGAGACGTCCGCCCCAGGATGGTGCTGTGTGTGTGTGTGTGTGTGTGTGTGTGCGTATGTGTGTGTGTGTGTGTGTGTGTCTCTGTGTGTGTGTGTGTGTGTGTGTGAGTGTTGGAGGCAGTCTGCCTGATTTAACAGTAATTACCTGCTGTTACTACCCACGTCTTCTCCTCCTGTCAGTGAGGAAAAGTAGCCGTTCTTTAATCCTGTCACTTTGTGATCAGGGGCCTGGGGAGGGGGGTGCAGGTCGGGAGGTGTGTGTGTGTGTGTGTGTGTGTGTGTGTGTGTGTGTGTGTGTGTGTGTGTGTGTGTGTGTGTGTGCGCGCGCTTGTGTGTGTGTGTGTGTGCGCACGTGTGTGTGTATGGAGTGGGGGCAAAGTGTCTATTAGCGGTGGGAAATTGCAGGGGTCTCCCAGTGGATCCTGCAGGGGCGTGAGAGTGTGGAGGAGGAAGGGGGGGGGGGACTGCTGAGATGAGGTGGGGGCTAACACACTCCCAGGAAGGTCTCCCAGGTAACCGCTTCCTAAGCCCATGTTTTGAGGAAGAGACGCTTGCTATGGCACAGCAGCTGCTACATCTGACATCATGCGTAAACATCAGAGATGGGCACAGCCTCAGACACCAGCCCAACGCGATACTATTGCTACTTTAATACTTTTACATTTGACCATTTATCTATCTATTTATCTGCATTTAAACAACATAATTTCCATATGTTTCGGATAAACGTGCATATACATACACACCTGTAAGCATCCACAAGTAGACAACAACAACAACAACGACAACAACAACATGTTACATTTATAGCACTTTTTCTCGACACTCAAAGCGCTTCACAGGGAATAGGGGACCTCAGTAACAACCACCAATGTGTAGCACCGACGGGAGAGACAATGTGGTCTGTAAACCCTGTGTTTTGACTGGTGTGTTTAGAAGGTAGCGTCACATCAAGACTGGGCTTGATTGATTATTTATGGCTCTATAATAGACCAATAGGCAGACACGCTCACTTAGCTTTTTATAAATGTTGTTGGATTCCCAGTGAAGGTGCCAAGAGTGCAGTTTTACAGGCCGGGGATGGGGATGGGGATGGGGATACCTCTGAGAGCCAAGAGCCATTTTATAGACTGCTCAGCGTAGCCTGGCCGACACCTCTGTGCATATGATGCAGGGAGGTGCAGAAGAGTCACAGGGAGCGCGAGCAGAAGA
Organism: Alosa pseudoharengus; assembly: GCF_046254945.1. Classification (NCBI taxonomy): domain Eukaryota; kingdom Metazoa; phylum Chordata; class Actinopteri; order Clupeiformes; family Clupeidae; genus Alosa; species Alosa pseudoharengus. The sequence goes on along the minus strand of NW_027468609.1, from coordinate 2,780,032 downwards.
TGGGAGCATTTGGAGAATGTGTTACACATTTGACAGTTTTGTAGCGTGCTGTATTTCCCAGGAAAGTCTTATATTTTATATGCAAACTTGAGTCGGTGACAGCTTGTATTTCATAGCTAGCGATATACTATATTAGAAATACTATATTGTACTACTTGTAGCTATTACATTGTGCAGCTTATTGTATCATTCATAAGTGTTTAATAGACTAATTATATTTGTGTGTAAAAGCACAGTGATAATGCACTCATAGTATTAAAAGCCTAATGGTCGGTAACTCTTTTCCAGTAAAACAGTAAGAATGTGATATCATTCTTCATTATATTGTGTGCTTATTGGCATAGTTGCTCTATCACAAAGGGTATGTAATACTAGAGTGTGGCCATTGAGTCTCAATCAGAGTTCAGTGATTTCAGCCATGCACTCTGGGGCTTGAGTGTAATTACATCATATAGCTCACAGCAGCTCAAGAATGCCATCATAATATTTTAATCAACTCGGCTTCAACAGTCTCCCCAGGAAGCAGCTGACTGCCGGCACCAGCTGTGGCAGATCAGGGCCAGAACATGAGGGCCTGATCAGAGCCAGATCAGAGCCACATCAGAGCCAGATCAGAGCCACATCAGAGCCAGATTAGAGCCAGATTAAAGCCAGATCAGGGCCAATATGGGGATGCATAAGGGGTGCATCAGGGCTAGATTCTAGATTAGGGACACATCAGGACCAGCTTTAGCAGATATCTGGGCTATCAGCATCACCAGGTTAATCACCAATGCAAGTAGCTCTGCTGTGACACACACATGCATCAAGTGGCCTCATGCAGGCGAACCTGAGGAAATCACATCCTCTGCAGTGTAGTCTGAGGAAATCACATCCACTGCAGTGTAGTCTGAGGAAATCACATCCACTGCAGTGTAGTCTGAGGAAATCACATCCACTGCAGTGTAGTCTGAGGAAATCACATCCACTGCAGTGTAGGCTGAGGAAATCACATCCTCTGCAGGCTATCCTGAGGAAATCACATCCACTGCACTGTAGGCTGAGGAAATCACATCCACTGCAGTGGCCTCATACAGGCTATCCTGAGGAAATCACATCCACTGCAGTGGCCTCATGCATTGTTAAGGTCTGATCTGTTGTTTCCTAGATTTACCTCTATTTATGCCGACTGTATTCAACAGACACGTCGCAGAGAACAGAGGAATGAGCTGAATCTTTAATAGGAGACGCCTGTGAAAGAGCTCCTGGATCTTTAAACATTCATAAGAGATGCTTGCAAAGGGCCAATTTGTTCCGCTCTCCCCCCTTGTGGCGCTGTCAAGGGGTCCAGTCTTCCAGAGACAAGCCTGACTCATTCTCTTAGTTATTTATTTATTTACTTCCTTTTATTTTGTATTTTTTGTTTGGGCAGAACCCATGAATGACGGGCAGGGGTGAGAGGTGAGGAACTCGCCCTTTGGCCCTGCCACGGTCCACAGGGATTTCTGTGAATAAGAAATGCTAAACTCCAACAAAATAAAACAAGGAAAAAAACCTCCTTCAGCCTCCACACCACTGGAAGCTGACACATTGTGAGGGGGGGAGGGGAGGGGGAGAAGGTCGTCCTTGATGAGTGACAGTAGAGAGCTGTTTGAACTCATAAATACACACACACACACTCACACACACACTCACACACACTAAGACACACAGGCACATAGACACTTACTTAGACCCAAGTGTTGGAATTACAGTTTTTTACAACTGTTTACACATTTTTCAAAACTCTACACACAAAACCCATAATTGCTCACACAATTTGCCTCAAATCTCCATCAAAATGACACACAACATTCAAAATGTCATAAACACATCTCTAAATAAAACATTCGGCTCACTTATGACATTTTGGATACATCATGTACACACTGTTGCTCAAAACCTAAAGCTCTTCTGTCTTTCATGGGCTTCTATGTATATTTCCATACAAGAGTGAAAGTCATCTACAGAGAGAAGTTGAAATACATAGTAAACATGTAAGCAATATAGTGGGGTTTTTTTTTCAAATAATTTGCCTTTGTGAATACAGTATTTTACAGCCAACAAGAAAAAAAGAAGCAAAATGCAGTGACCATCAGATGTACAGGTACATGGAGTTTTGAAAAAGCTGATTTGGGCAAAGACAGAAATGACTGTATTCCCAAAGAAAGAAATGACTGACTACTATCAAATTACTTTGTTTTTTCCAAAGAAAATGTAGTGCTGTTTGTTGCATATTCATAGGCTCAAGACTCTATCAACTGCAGAAACAAACATGTGCCTTCCTAAGGCATTTCCGGAGGCACAGAAAACAATATTGAGCTAATGGTAACTTGGGGACAAAAGACAAGTTTTTACGTAAAGTCAAGTTTTTATAGAACATTACGCTAAAGTCCAACTCATTTACGCTAAAGTCCAACTCATTGATTGAAAGGGTCTATCCTATATAGAGAGAATCTATTCATAGGCCTATACTAAGGCAATGATCGGATGGTGTTCAGCAAAGTAATGAGTGTTTGTACATTGAGGACTGAGTGAATGTGGCAAATAAGTGTGGCATGTTGATAGGTTGTGTTTGATAACCGAAATCAAGGTA
>NW_027468609.1:2752418-2774918 GCF_046254945.1 Alosa pseudoharengus | reverse complement strand
GGGCATACTTACCTTTTTCTATTTAAATACTGAACAAATCAATGACTTATCTGCCTCACTGGTTCTCATTGGGAAAACCGGTTTCAGTGCAGCACTTCTGCACTCCTGTTGTTATAAAGAAATGAAACTTGACTCAACATGAGAGTTAGCAGACTGAAATAAATATTTCTAATTTGCTTAACTTTGGATTGGCCTTTCATTTCATGCAGATTGACATAGGGTTATCATTAAGATGAGAGAGGATCAGAAATGTCTTAGCGCTAATTCCTTATCTCGTACGACAGCTCCATGCTATACCTCTGATAAGCTCCTTGGAGCGCAGCACTTTACCTTCCTCTCTCAGATGATAACATGCAGCAGGCGCAGCCCTGGTTGAGATTCAATCAGGCTAATGCAGGCCAGTCGGCTACCTCACGCCGTGTGTTTGAACGGAAATCGCCATGGAGATGTTGGAAGCGTCGCTGGACCAAACAGGCCTCCCACTGATCCATGTATCCGCTTAAACAGGCAGCGTTTACTACAGTGATAGCAGTGCTTAGGTTTATGGTCTTCTTATTGAAGAAATAGCACACACACACACACACACACACACACACACACACACTTCCCCTCAATAGTGTAGTACACACACACACACACACACACACACACACACACATAAACACACACACTTGTCCTCGTCCACCCTCCCAACCCTAGTCTTCCAATCCTCTCCCACCATCCAACCTGGCAGGCAGAGGCTGCATCTGTTGTTCTCTGGTGCCAAACTGTCTTGGTAGATGCTCCCAATGATAATTATTTTTTGTCCAGATTCAAGTTGAGCTGAGGATGATTATCATTGCCAAGGGACTCGGTGACACCAGGGTAATCACCGCACTGAAAAGCCTTCACTTTTTATCAGATATCACCATCCAATTACTCTGGAGGGGAGAGAGACGAAGGCACGCAACGGCCACAACATCAGCGCGTCCTTTTGAGGCCTCCATTGAAGACAGCCAGTGAGCATGGCTCAGTGAGAGATCGTGAATAATAGTGTTAGGCCTGCTGGAAACAGTGCTTTAGGTCTTCTAGGTGTTACCGTATTACAGTATTTTTGGCTATACGCAAACACCAAGGTCATTTTGCAGCTAGTGCTATCCTTCCCCCTCTTGCGTTATGCGTTATGAAAAAATGGAACTTGTGTGTGAATTCCAAAAGGTAATTTCTAAAAAACATAACAAAGCCCTGGTGCAGATAATACGCAAAATCACACTGTGTTGTACTGTACTGTATTTCCTTGAGGCATTAATATTGCGGGGAGAAGGTGATTTGTTACTGGTCTGACAAACAATAAAACAAATATAGAAGTAATATACATAGCCATCTATCAACCAAGGGGCTTAGCAGTGTATGTAGGCACAGACAGAGTGTTTAATACGTTTTTGTCCTCTAAGTCATTCTGTTGGTTGACCTTTACTGCCCACGGAAAAACAAAAAGTGCCATTTCAGCCGCGCTCCAAGCCGGCTGTCTGAATGTAGACATGGTCTAATGCTTACCTCGGATTGCACGCATCATATTTCACATGGAGGGCTAGTGACTTTCGCAACGCTTCATCTACAAAGAATTGAGAATACAGAGTCATTTTTTTTCACCATCTGTTTTCTCTCCCAGTAGATTTTTCTGATTTATGTGCCGACTGTTTTTTTTATGCTTACGCCCGACGCATTCGCCCATTTCACAAATCACACTTTAATAAGAACAATGGATCGCATGAACGTATACTTAAGAATCCCTTTTGCGACGCTGAAAGCAGGAGGGACTGTGAGCAAGCACGTGACGAAAACGGAGAGAACCACACATAATATAATTGAGGGCTCGCTCCATCTCGGAGAGGCAGCGGCAGCATAAACAGCCGTGCACGGGGAAAAATCAGGTCAGTAAATTCCATTAGGCCGCGCGCTCTCTCTCTCTCTCTCTCGCGCGCGCGCTCGTGTTTGAGGAGTGGAGCCCAGCCTGAAAATAACACTCTGTGGTGGGATGCTGCTCAGCTCCGTGCCACGCTCCAGGTCTCGTCCCGGGAGGGGAGAACAGCTGTTCCACATCTCTGTCAGGACGAGAGAGAGGGAGAGGGAGGGCGAGAGAGAAGGAAAAAACTGTTTTAGAACATGACGGCCAATGTGCCTGTCTTTGGAACTTCACTTAAAGGTTAGCCCGGCAAAATAAGGCAAAACAGCACAAATGTGGGAGAAAGTCACCACCACCACCAATAAAAGTGCTAGCAAAACATTTTCTTTTATTATTTTTGGGGGCAGGGTTTTGATGTATAGCGCTCGCCGCCAGCACACCCTGCTGAGACACGCTGCTTTGCTGAGATCTTTTTTTCGATCATCACCTTGCAAAATTCCTGTGTAGAACAGCAGGGGTGGGGGGGGGGGGGGGGGGGGGCACATGCAGTTTCTGACGGGGAGATGGAGCAAGGGCGCAAGGTGTGTTATCCATCTCTGTTCTGATAAGGCCTAGCAATTTCCACCCATATTTTCTGTGATAAACGGAGGTACTGCATTTCATTTAGAAACCTGCGATTAGAACAAAGACCGTTCTGCCATCCACTGACGCATGCAAACACTAGAACACTTGTACACACTACAGCAATATATTATATATATATATATATATATAGCATATATATATATATATATAAATAACATATATATATAAACATTTATAAATATTAAATTATTACATTTTCACAGATCATTTAAAGAATTATCAACAGCACAGGGTATTTATTTGTATTGATGAATGCCACTCACAGAAAGTGTACTCTGTGCTGTGTGCTGTGCTAACGAAATCAATTGTCCAATCACAAAATTAACAGCACTACCTTTAAAGGTCATCACTATAATTGTTTAAGAATACATTCATAACACGATATAATGTGATCTTAAGGCATTATGATAATTGTTATAATCATTTAAAAAAGCATGATACTCTATAACAATGCTCTTAAATAATGCATTATGAATTGTTGCTTTAATCCATACATGGGCAACATACGGCCCGCGGGCCACATCCGGCCCGTGGGCTTTCCCTGACCGGCCCGCGTAAGGTCCGTGAAAGAACAACAGTCAAGAGCCTAGCATAGAGATAATGCATGCAAATCAATATCGTTGTTTTTATTTTGAAAGCGACTGCTATTTGTACGCCCATATGTGCGTGGATGCATAGCCTACGACGTAAACACCCTCACTGATGTGCTGGTGAATAGAATGTATGCTTCTGCGTCGACACAATGCAGTTGCCTTTACGTCGGCGTAAACCTTTCAAAGTTGTGTGTCTCTTATGTCGCTCACCACCGCAAAAGTTGTTAGAACGAACTCCTACTGCTACTCGTTGGCGATACGAAGTGTTCATTTCAAAACGTTACTGGCAGATAGACACTTTACACTCGGATAACCCCGTAATTGTAACCAAAATATGTCTGAGTTTATTTGCAAAGCTTATGTTAGCGAACTAGTATGATGCTACTACCCACAGGTTGCTTGAAGCAGCCGGCTCAACACACAGAGCGAGTTGACCAATCACAGTTATGTGCATAAAGTTAAAGCAAAAACATAGCCTACATTTTTAAAATAGTTTTCTTTGTGCATGTTGATTAACTAATGACAGCCTACTATTTTCGTAGTCTAATTCTGCATAGAGTTAATTTAATGATGGTAATGATTTAATGATGAAATATTGATGAAATGGTGGCACAGGTCGGTTGTACTGACTTCTTCACATTTTCATGACCTATAGCCTAATTATATAGATATTGTAGTACTTTTTTTATATCAGTCTTTGAAAACTGAAAAAAAATGTCAATGTCAAAAAATAATTTTCGAGAATGAGGATTAAATACTGGACATATATTAAATATTGCTGTTTTTCCTTTGTCTCCCTCACATTTTCATCTGTTCTTACGACTAGTAAACAAAACCATATGATTTACTTAATGTTATACAAGAACAGAATAGAATTGAACAGAATTGAGTTCAGACTTGAGTTCGGTATTTTGGGTCCGGCCCTCCTCAACAGTCCCAGTTTGTCATGTGGCCCCTTGGGGAAATTAGTTGCCCACCCCTGCTTTAATCTATTATATCCCTATGATTATAACATAATGTGAGATTGTGAGATTGTTCTTGCTTTAAGTAAAGTGTAAAAATGTCCATACCAGTATAAAATCTCACAGGCAGACATAAAGCAATATAGACTGCACTTATAATACATGAAATGTCAAAATGCATAATGAACATTGCTATAGAGTGTCATGCGTGTTTGTACGTGATTATAACAGGTGACGTCTGATAGCATTATATTGTGTTGCAAATGTATGCGTAGTAGCATAGTTATTGTGTAACAACTAACAAGTGTTTCCTTTAGTGCAAGCTACTGTATGCAAAAACCTGCCTTATCCACAAATATCCTAAAGTGTCAAGATGAATGCATTTTTTATGCAGTCACACACACACACACACACACACTCACTCACTCATACAGACATATGTGAGCACATCCACACACAGATTTCCTGTTAGAGTTGTTAATACACTGTTAAGGGTGCTAACGTTGACACTATGCTCAGCCGTGCTGGCCTCACGAGCACCGTGAAGAGAACTTGCTCTGTCTTTTACACATGTAATGGTCCGAAGTGGAGCGTTGTCATTTAGCGGCTTGTTCATGCGCTCCCCGGCTGTGTTGGGGCCTCGGGCGTGCGGAGGCCCGGTGGGCGCGGGCTGTACGTGTGACCAGCGCCAACAGCGCGAGCCAGTTTGCCCCCTAACCCATCATGTCACATCATTTCAGGGACGCGTCTCGTGCGCCGCGCAGCCTTTCTGCAGCTGCACGGAAAACCTATTAGCCGGAGTGCTTCTCGCTGTTCGCCTCTCCGCACAGAGCGGCGGGAAAAAAGAAAAGATGATGAAAAAGAGGAAGAGGGGAAAAAGCAAAAAGGCCAAATCGTGGAGGCGCTTGGGAACGCAGTTTTTTTATCTGAAGGTCTTAAAAGTGCTGGGCAGGGGCGAAATGCAGCGACTGAATGGCTTATGTGACAGGATAATTACCAGCCATCAAACACGCTGTATTTTTAAGGAGAGCCTGGTGTGAATGCAAAGCTTCTGTGCTGAACATTCACTCTTTGAGGACAAGGTCTCGTGCTGCTGACGGCATCCTCTCCCCAGTGTACCAAAGCATCATTTGTCTGGGTGCCTCTGTGCGTTTGGGGTTTTGTGCTGACTAATAGAGACACGATGACTGTGCTGTGGGAGTATTGTGATGTCATTGTGACCTTACATTTATATTTATTTTTTACCCGCTAAAAAAATGACCAGCAGATTTAATTTCCTATACTTCATATATTTCACTGACAGACTAATATAGGCAGAAGTGACAGACTAGTTAACGCCGGGGATTCTTCTGTTTAATTTAATTGCGTGCTAACCTCCTGTGCCAAATGTATCTGGACCAAACAACGCAACACCTTGGGCAGCCAAGCTGTCCACTCGTGCCACTCAAACACCTTGTTTATGACTTGGCGTGCTGACAGTGACTCGCTCGCACTGTGCATGAGTCTGACCCCGCACACACACACACACACACACATGACCTGACCCCTGGCGCCCCTCACGTCCGTAGCGTATAGCGACCACTGCTCCTATTGATCCCTCCTCTCAGCGCTAGATCGGAGGACAATAATTCAGTGGCCAGGTAAATTGGGACAATAACTCAGCCCATTAGTGAATTAGTTTGTTTTTTTAAATCGGCCATTGATCCCTGCTCCACACGCCGATTGGTCGCAAGCGCGACGCAGGCATTTAATTATGGAGGCAGACTTGCTGAGCCGTAGCTTTCTGAAGGTCAGAGTGCCACTGCGGCCCTAAATAAGGCAACAAAAGGGAAGAGAATCCGCTACAAATGAAGTTAGGGCCCTGGCCATCCCTCTATGCCGCGCCAGCGATTGCAAGTGGCAGGCTATTAGCAGACCTGTCCAGACCCGTCCAGAAGGGGCTTCAGGCAGGGCAGCGGGGATCATTTGAATAATTTTGGGAGCCTTGTCAGAACAAGAGAAATGGACCTCTCTTCTCTCTCCCACCCTCTCTCTCTGTTCTCTCTCCCTCTCTCTCTGTCTCCCCCCCCTCTCTCTCCCCCCCCCTCTCTCTCTCTCTGCCCCCCTCTCTCTCCCCCCATCTCTCTCTCTCTCTCTATGCCCCCCCCTCTCTCTCTCCCCCCCCCATCTCTCTCTCTCTCTCTCTGCCCCCCCCCCCTCTCTCTCTCTCTCTGTCTCTCGCTATCCTTCTTTCTGTCTTCCCCAAATCTTCCCTCTAGCTCTCAGTCCCAGTCACTGACAATATCAAATGGCAATATGCAAATCCCTGTGCAGGCTGGCTATGGAAATGCTCCTGGGAGTCGCACTAGGAGGTGATTGACACTTGTTTTAGAAGCTGCTTGCTTGCTACTGCTTTTGGAGCCGGGTTGGGTTGTGCCAGCTGCTAGTGTTGTTCAGCATCTTTATTTTCATCCAAAATATACCTGGAAAGTGCAGAAACTGAACCTTGGAAAGATGGTGTATTTATAAACAAGGATGATGTGCTGAAATAACTATCATATGATCATTTGCCATATAGCACTAGTTATAAGATCAATGCCTGTGGGTTACTTTAAAGTTTCCATATATAATACTTATGTTTTCTTAATTTGTATAAAATAAAGTAGGCTAATGTCAATTTAAAAATAAATCTGATCTTTTTTACAAAGTGTAGAGACTATACTCTGGAGAAAGAGATTCATAGCTTGTCCTGTTTGTGTGTAACAGGACGAAACCAGAAGTCAAACGCAACTTCACCAGAGGCTAGGTGCCTGACTAGAGGCTCTGACATCAAGGCACCTTTGGCCCAATCATAAGTAATTGAACTCCTGGATCGTTGAAGCTGGTCTGAGCCCCAGAATCAAAACGTCCGGCTTCAGCTGCTCCTGTTGTCCTCCTGGAACACTGTGTACCAGAGTGGTCAATAACACCCCTCAAAGCTGCTCCTGAACGCGCTCTGTCCTTCTGAGCCCTGGGACCGCTAGCACAAGAAGCCTCTTATTCACACCTACACACACACACACACACACACACACACACACACACACACACACACACGCACACACGCACACACACACACACACTCTCTCACTCCTAATCGTGCTCCATCCCTTAGCGCCTGGAGACCACTAGCACAAGAAGCCTCTTATTCTGGTCAAGTCTTTGGAACAAAGGAAGCCTGGCCTCCCTTAGCTTGGCAGCGCAGATCGATTAGCTTCTGACAAAGCCCGCCAAGTGAAAGACTTTGTAATCAGCCCCCGAAAAACAAGCCTAATGTGAATTTCTGAAGTGTCACATAAGCACTTTTTAGCCTCCCATCTTTTACAAAAAATGTGCTGATTGAATAGAACTTAGCAGCCCGGCAGGAGGGCAGCCATTACTGTAAAAATGTCCCTCAGGGGAATCCAACTCAATCGTCCATTTGTCTGGGGACACGCTGCCGTCCTCTTACATCATGATGGCTTCAAGTAATAGATACGCTGATATTCACTTTATTGTAAGTATGATAATAATAGTGCAGTAGTTCTTCACTACAACAACAACAACAACAACAACAACAACAACAGCAACAACAACAACAACAACAACAACAACAGCACCAATAGTAATACTAAGAATATGAGCATAGAATATCAATGATAGTAATAGTAGCAGCAGTGTCAGTAACAGTCTGTTGTATTTCATCAGATGTGACATGTAATTATGCACCATTGCTGTGGTGGACTTTCAGCTGCCCTGTGTCTCTGAGTCCCTCTTGATCTGCTAACATCCTCACTTAAACACGGCCACTGTGCCAATTCACACTCGAGCCCCTTTGGGCATTGGCATGTGTGAAAATTATTTGAGATTTGCAAACAGTATGCATCCCCCGCTATGAGAGAAGCTCCAAAACAAAGCGATATGGAAAGCAAGCGCTGGGAGGAAGCAACGCTGAAAATTCAATTTGGACTGAAAGGCCCATCAGAAGTTGCTTTTGGCTCCACAGGCAGCTCCTTCTGAAGCGCCCCCGACCTCCTGAGCAGTGTGGTGGTGCGTGACGACCGAGAGATGGGAGACAATAAACACTCAACAGCGCCTCCTCTGGCCCAACGGTGGTATTACTATCAGAAGTATTAACATAGCATAGTAATAACATTCTTTCTCATATGGAACTTGTGGAAATTGATAGTGTGTGAATTTAGTCATGCAATTTATTTAACGATGTTGGAACATTCAGTGCATCATCATATTATCTGGGCCCCAATGATTAACTGACGTTCTATAGGTTATATATTATATTATATTATATTATATTATATTATATTATATTATATTATATTATATTATATTATATTATGATATATTCATACAGGTTTCACACATGGTAATGAATCAATTCTGTAGGTTATATACTGTACATTATATTATAATATATTCATACAGGTTTCACACATGGTAATGATTAGAAATGTTCAGAGCAGGGCCCACTCTAAAGTCCGGACATATTCATTCTCTACCAAATATGAATTGTGTTTGTGATGCTGTGTGTTGCTTTAGAAATCAGCTGTGTTGTGTGATAGTTCTAAATGCACATCACACAAGAAACGAATGGATGACCACATAACCTCATTAGTGTCATGAAGTACAGTGTGTGTGTTATGATGTACAAAACTGACAGAATGTTGCCGAACTGCCAATGATGCGTTTTCGTTTATTTTGTCAGTTCTAAAGAAACTCATCTACGCCTGTATAATTGTGAATTGTAATTGTGCTCCACTTACACATCAGACTTGTCAGGTGGATTGTGAAAGTGTCACCCTTCATCTGTGCCATGGAGCGCTGAACTGGAGATTGCGTATGACAGCTATTTACGCTAAAGCTATCATCAAACACCACCCGCGACCTCCATAAGCAATCTATAGGAGCCAGACAGTGGATTTGAGTTTCATTAAGGGGCTGTCAGACAGAAAGCTTCAGTAGTGGCAGACTCGGCTTTGATGGTCGTATTACAGCTTGAATGACTACTTGCCTTTCACAGAACTCATTTCAACCTCCGGCAGACAGAACTGTAAATCAGCACAATTAACTCTTTATAAAGAGGAAGAACATTCTCTCTCTCTCTCTCTCTCTCTGTCTCTCTATCTCTCTCTCTGTCTCTCTCTTTCTCTCTCTCTCTCTATCTTTCTCTCTGTCTCTCTCTCTCTCTTTTTTCTCCATCTCGCTCTCTCTCCACTGGTGTTGTAACCCCTTGGGGTGAGCGATCAGATTGAATGTGATTTGAGACGTGATGGAGGAGGAGGTGGAGGAGGAGGAGGAGGAGGAAGGCTTCTTTTCTCAGGGGTAGTGGTGATGTCATCTGGGGAGCCATGTAACCTCACAGACCGGCTTTCTGACTGGAAGGGTTGCGCCAACAGCTTGGGAGTGTGTCAGCCGGGTGTGTGTGTGGGGGCGAGGGACTCTGACAGAGCTCGATGGAGGTTGTTGAGTGGTTAGCCAAGACTCTGGTGTGTATGTGTGTGTGTGTGTGTGTGTGTGGGGGGGTTACTGTAAGAGTGTGTGTGGGGGGGGGGTTACTGTAAGAGTGTGTGTGTGGGGGGGGGGGGGTGCTCGATGGAGGTTGTTGAGTGGTTAGCCAAGACTCTGGTGTGTATGTGTGTGTGTGTGTGTGTGTGGGGGGGGGGGGGTTACTGTAAGAGTGTGTGTGGGGGGGGGGGGGGGGTTACTGTAAGAGTGTGTGGGGGGGGGGTGCTCGATGGAGGTTGTTGAGTGGTTAGCCAAGACTCTGGTGTGTATGTGTGTGTGTGTGTGTGTGTGTGTGGGGGGGTTACTGTAAGAGTGTGTGTGTGTGGGGGGGGGTGCTCAATGGAGGTTGTTGAGTGGTTAGCCAAGACTCTGGTGTGTATGTGTGTGTGTGTGTGTGTGGGGGGGGGGGTTACTGTAAGAGTGTGTGTGTGGGGGGGGGGTGCTCGATGGAGGTTGTTGAGTGGTTAGCCAAGACTCTGGTGTGTATGTGTGTGTGTGTGTGTGTGGGGGGGGGGGGGGGCTTCCTGTAAGAGTGTGTGGGGGGGGGGTTACTGTAAGAGTGTGTGGGGGGGGGGGGGGAGAGCTCGATGGAGGTTGTTGAGTGGTTAGCCAAGACTCTGGCGTCTATGCCACAGCTCCTGCTTGGGCTTTGATCACCGAGGTTTGAGACAAATGCAGCCAGCACACTGCCCTCTGTTGGCTGGAGGGCTAAGGAACTCTTAGCTCTCTCTCTCTCCCTCTTTCCCTCTCTCTCTCTCTCTCTCTCTCTCTCCCTCTCTCATCTTCAGCTGGAGGGCTAAGGAACTCTTAGCTCTCTCTCTCTCCTTCCCTCTTTCCCTCTCTCTCTCTCTCTCCCTCTCTCATCTTTAGCTGGAGGGCTGAGGAACTCTTAGCTATCTCTCTCTCCCTCTCTCCCTCCCTCCCTCCCTCTCTCTCTCTCTCTCTCTCTCATCTTCACATCCACAGTCACCCAGCCAGGACACTCACAAATGTCCATATGTTTACAATGACCCAAATATATTGCATGTACAGTGTGTTTTTTACAGACCCGCATTAGGCTATTTCATATTTGAATCACATACACAGTAACCTGATTTATGTAATCCTTGTTCTTTTAATTTTACCCCCCCCCCCCCCACCCCCCTCACCTTTCTCCTTACAGATCGAGTCTGTGTCACAACGCAGTGTGTGTCCATTTATAGCACAGAGGGCATTACTGGGCAGTGTCCCCACCAACGATTTCTCCATTAACCTTTCTAATACTACAATATTAATCTGGCCACCAGCATCTATTAATATTGCAGCCACGCGTATGCATAAATTCATGCGTCGCGCAGCATGCTTGGCCTGCCTCACATGTCATGGGCCCATTGATGAGGAAAACTCCTCCAGTTCCCACAGTACCGTATCTCGCCCAGTTCTGCTTGTGCCACCATGCACACATATCATATCTCGCCAAGTTCTGCTTGTGCCACGATGCACACATACCGTATCTGGCCCAGTTCTGCTTGTGCCACCATGTCTCCTCAGTGTTATGGTGGGTGGCCACGCAAAAGAATGTATCCGTTCTCAGCTCACCTCCCGACATTTCTCCATTCAATTACGTGATGCATTGTTGTGTTCTGACAGGCAGCCTCAAATTAGTCTAAACTAATTATCTTAAAGGGGCCTCATTAGATTATGCTGTCGCAAATTTGTCATCGCCTCAGCAGTGTTGGTTAAGCCAGCCTGCCACTGAGAAGGGGACACCAATTGGCCTTGAGCTCTCAATTGTCTAACTGATGCAGACAGGGACACTGGTGGAGGAGAAACCTTTCACTTGCTGGCTTGCTGTGGATGTTGGTGTGGATGTGCCCTCAACACACCGTAACACAATAACAGCGCAGAACAGCACTTGACAATCCAGCTTTATATATATGTATATATATATATTAGGGCTGTCAATCGATTAAAAAATGTGCTCTGTGATTAATTAATGTAAATTAATCATATATATAATTTTTGCTGTGAAAGTATTTCAAATATTTAAATTCAAATGAATCATTGAATAGTCAGCTTTAGTGACATTAAAGTTCAAAAACTCTTTTATTATTATTTTCACTGTTCAAATAATGGCCATAATAATCTATGATATGACCTAATATGCTGAGTAAATAAATTCAAAAGTGCTTCGGGAAAAGTTTTTTTTTTTTTTCACATACAAGGCATTTCAGGCCACAGATATAACCTAGGGGGCACAATGAAAATAAATTAACACTCCCCTCAATGTCAACACTATTCTTTGCATTGACTTTAGAGTTGACGAACTCCGGTGATATGCAAATTCCTTGCTCCAGACATTGCAGAGGACTTTTATTTTTATCAACAACATCAGGCCATTTTTTAAAAGTAAATATTCCAATTATTGATCTAGGCAGCACATTTTCTTCTCTGTCCTTCATTTAACAGTCTTATGGTTACTGAATAGAACGGCTCGGGGTCAAAGGTCATACGGAATAGATTAATCTTAGCTATTTTTTTAATCAGTTATTTTTTCTCAAATTAATGAATTGAAATGAATCAGTTATTTTGACAGCCCTAATATATATACCATATATATATATGATATATATAAGAGCGATGCAAGGGGCCGCTGTTGAGGAGCAGTTGAGTTGCACAACAAAGCACGGAGCTGGTGTGGTCCAGACTGCTGACAGTACAGACTTGCATTTGATATGTTAAGGGAAATCAGTGCATACATTGCTCTACTGCTTAGGGAAACACTAAAGCATAACAAAGCTTTGATTTCTGTCTCTAAACTAGAGTTCTCTCCAGTAGCCTACTCCATTGGGGGGTGGGGAGCGGGGGCTGAAATCAAGGAATTATTTTCCTAAAGAAAAAAGATGGGATATCTCACTTATGTTTGTCAGGCTGTGCCGTGTACACTAATAAAGCATGAGAGAGTTGCTTTCTGCCTACAGTAGTTTTATTTTAATAGCTCGGCGTAAGGCAGTGTTTCAGCCAGAGGCCAAAGTTCTTAAGCATAATTACTGATGAAAATGGCTGCCTTATCTGAGGAGCGAGCCATGAATCCAGTGGCAAGTGGATAATAATGTTCTGTTGGTGACACAGTCGTGTGTGTGTGTGTGTGTGTGTGTGTGTGCTTTTGGAGTTCCTCATTTTTATGGCCCGTGTCTGTGGATAATACAGAAGAGGGGGAACTAGATGGGGGGGGGGATTTCTCTGAAAAACTCTGGCAGCAGCTTATTTTACAGTCTGACGGATCCATCAGATATGTTCTGCTCACTGCTATGTTTCTAATCCACGGAAATACTGTGCAAACTCTTAGAAAGACAAAGCATTATCAATAGGGCAAGAGGTCCAATTTGATTTTCATGGGCCATCGTAAACAAGCATCATGCCATCTGCTACCACTAGTTTAACAACAGGACTGGAGCCGTCTGCCAAATAGCTGTTGGATATCTGCAGCTTATGGTAGATTACTGTTTATTAATGACCCATTAGAGTAGACTAATATGAATGTGTTCCATTAATTGTTATTATGTTATTAAATGTAATATATATTCATTGTTATTATGTTATATTAATTCTGTAAACTCAATTTATCTGTGTTGCTGTCAGACTGATGTGCATTACATAATACAGTTTAAATATTTACCCTCAACAAGCAGAAATACTCGCCTTGTATTAATTATATCTGTGAAAACGAGAGACACTGTTCTTATGCTCAAACAACTGCATGTCACAACATATGGTAAGGCAGCTTCTTAGCCTTGTCAGAGTGCATCACAACTGCAATTAGTCTGCATAAAGAGAAGGCCTCCCGCGCCCGGCTCTAATGCATTTCCATGTGGGAAAGGGCAGCTGTCCTCGTTAGAACGGAGCCTCGTGCCCTGGGTCCAGCGCCTAGCCCCGAGTGTTTGCACAAAGGTAAATAAGAAGCACGACAGGATATTTATTATTCGCAGCAGCAAAATGGACAATAAAACATCTGAAATAGCTACATCTGCAGGTCCTCCCCTTGTTGGGTTACATCAACGAGATTAGGCTTTGATTCATGGAGTCACTCTGAGTAAAGATTTCAGTAGAACTTCAGCGTTTAATATTTCTGCTCTTTTTGTGTTTCTCTTGTTCTCCTCCTCCTCTTCTTTCATCTCTCCTCCCTCCTCCCTCCCTTTCTCTCTCTCCCTCCCTTTCTCTCTCTCCCTCCCTTTCTCTCTCTCCCTCCCTTTCTCTCTCTCCCTCCCTTTCTCTCTCTCCCTCCCCTCCCGCTCGCTCTTGCCCCCCCTCTCCCTCTCTTTCTCGCTCTCCCTCATCCCTCTATCTCCCTCCCTCTCTCTCTCTCCCTCTCTCTCTCTTTCCCTCTCTCTCTCTCTCTCTCTCTCTCCCTCATCCCTCTATCTCCCTCCCTCTCTCTCTCCCTCTCTCTCTCTCTCTCTCTCTCTCTCTCCCTCCTTCCCTCCCTCCTCAGGTCTCCAGAGAATGGAGCGAGAATGAACAGCGAGCGGCTTGAGGTGAAGCATGAACTGGAGGTTTATTGAGGTCATCTGTATCCTGTTTATATGGGAACATATAACAGTTGAGTCCTTCCGGCCGGACCCGTCCGCTACCGAGCAGCATGTCACCAAGCAGTTCGACTGGCTCATCTCCGACCGGGGGCCCTTCCACCATTCACGGAGCTACCTCAACTTTGTGGAGAGATACACACATGGATTCACCACCCGGTATAAAATGTATAGGTGAGTGGCCATTTTGGTGGCGTTTATGTGTTACTCTACCTTGCGTGTGTGCTCTCTCTTTCTCCCTCTCTCCCCCTCTCTCTCTCCCCCTCTCTCTCTCTCTCTCTCTCTCTCTCTCCCTCTCTCTCTCTCTCTCTCCCACTCTCTCCCCCCGCCCCCCCTCTCTCTTTCTCGCTTATCCCAGTTGCTCTAAAAAGCCTTGGTTTGAGGCGAGCACGTCTTAGTCGAGATTGTTTAATACTTTGGCAGCCTGTGTAAAGCTGGACGGAAGCTTATAAAAAGTACTGCCCTCTGAACTGCCCTCTTTATCAGCTTTCAGCTGCAGAGTGCCTCCACTGGGCGTTATTCTTCCTCCAGATTTAAGCAGGGACCGGTCAGAACACACTCTCACTTCAGCATATGTTGACCTCTCGTCTGCAGGAAATAACACACTCTTATTATAACACACTCTTATTGAATTATTTAATGCAACTCATTTTTCAAGCACAACTCACATCACAAGATATTTTTGGCTACTTTTAAGTGCAGTTGCACAATTACAAAATTCTGGTTTTGCTGCTAATTAGTATTCCCAACAGATCAAGTCAAGAATTACTTTTGACAGAAGTCTGAATTTCACTGTCGTAGACTTTAGCACAAATATCTGGACCAAGGGCCATTTAAGAGTCGGCTCTTTTCTTTGTGCTTAGATACATTGTTTGGCTGGTTTATCACCGTAAAGCATGAACATAATTCAAAATCTGAAGCAGTATTGAAAAACGATATTGAAAAAATGCCCACAGTGCAGCTACAGAACACAAAGCTCTCTGCAGCCTTGTGCTGCATCTGAAGTGGGGATATTGTTATGAAGAGCAATAATGCTTTGAGGCGTCTGGAGACACAATACCCTCACAATCTGCATCACATTGGGATGCTGCCTTTCGCATAAATTGAGGTCAGTTAGGGACACCTGGGCGTGAGTGTTGTCGCCCCGTGGCTGTGGTCATGCGTGGACACACGCTGTGTGCACGTGGGAGGCGAGACGGAGAGCGATAACTCTGAGGTTAATGATCTCTCCAGGCGAGGTCATCACCGAGCTACATAATCATTCTCACTCTCAAACAGAAGCCCCAACCTGCCCCTTCTGCAGCACCTGCCCCTCTCAATCCTGCCCCTTCTGCACCACCTGCCCCTCCTGCATCACCTGCCCCTCTCAATCCTGCCCCACCTGCCCCTCCTGCCCCAACCTGCCCCTCCTGCATCACCTGCCCCTCTCAATCCTGCATCACCTACCCCTCTCAATCCTGCCCCTCCTGCACCACCTGCCCCTCTCAATCCTGCCCCTCCTGCACCACCTGCCCCTCCTGCACCACCTGCCCCTCCTGCACCACCTGCCCCTCTCAATCCTGCTCTTCCTGCCCCTCCTGCACCACCTGCCCCTCTCAATCCTGCCCTTCCTGCCCCTCTCAATCATGCCCTTCCTGCCCCTCTCAATCCTGTGCCTCTCAATCCTGCCCCTCATAATGTTGTCAACACATTTAGTTTTGTGCCTCAGTTCACTTGTGTAACATGCTACACACTATTTTATATCCCATGGCATAGTGTATACATTGTGAAGGATATAAAACCACACACTCATACATAATACACACACACATTCATAATAGAACCTTGATTTACTTCTGTAACATGTTCTGAAAATACTTTAGTAGTATCTATACTTTAGTAGTCAGAGGTCGGTCCTTTTCTGCCTTGAGTCTTCCATGTGTTTTCCCAGTGTGTGAATGTTATTCCCCCCAGCCCTCTCTAGTGAGCTTGTAAACACGTGTGTGTTTGACTGACAAGGTGCAGCAAACAGCTAATGAGACGGCTGCCTCTCTGTCTTCCACAAGGGCACGCTTTGATTACTTGTCTTGTTTGTCCTCACTTCTGGATCCTGCGCTAGAAGATAGTCAGATACATTGTACATATTTGATTAATATACTTGGGGAGCTGCAGACAAGGGACTTTGATTCTTCTCAGCTCTCTCTCTCTCTATTCTTCACTCTCAGCTCTCTCTCTCAATCTCTCCATCTCTCCATCTCTCTCCATCTCTCTCTCTCCATCTCTCTCTCTCTATCTCTCTCTCCATCTCTCTCTTTTCATCTCTCTCCATCTCTCCATCTCTCTCCATCTCTCTCTCTCCATCTCTCTCTCTCTCTCTCTCTCTCTATTCTCCACTCTCAGCTCTCTCTCTCTCTCCATCTCTCTCCATCTCTCTCTCTCTCTCCATCTCTCTCTCTCTCTCTGTTTCTCTCTCCCTTTCACACACTTGTCTACTGTGTGAATTGCCAGAGAATAAAAGCTCCCTTTAGGTTTGCCTTTGTTAGGTGTCAACAGCATGTTTTGATGATGTGAAGTCTGACAGGTTGCTATGCATTGTGGGAGCCTGCGGTGTAGATTAGGAGGCTCTGGCAAAAGGATCCCCCATCGGTGTGTGGACAGAGTACGCAACAGTCAGCGTGCAGTGCCAATGGGAGGCTGTGCTGTTCTGGTGCCTGGTGATTACACGCCACTACACTACACATTACACGGTGGTGAGACGTGCGATGTCCCCGTTCTGTCCGAGTGTGTGTGTGAAACGAGACGAGACGAGTGACGTGAGGTGGGATATGTGTGTGTGTGTGTGTGTGTGTGTGTGTGTGAGGGGGGGGGGCTGCTTCTGGAGAGAGGGGGGGGGAATTCAGTCTGTCCGTCTGTCTGTCTGTCTGTCGGCTCAAACAGATGGAGGCATCGAATTCAGCCATCAATGCAAGATATCGCCTTGCTTGTGACAAGACAATTAAATCGCTCGTCGATACAGAGCAGAATACAGTGCACTTCTCATTAAAAATTTAATCAGAAAATCTGCCTTCACATCTGTCAGACATATGCACGACTGTCAGAGCACGGAGTGTGACTCATCCGTCAAATGTCCTGCAGAGGAACCGAAATTCTGTTTCAGTCCCA
This sequence comes from Alosa pseudoharengus, assembly GCF_046254945.1. Classification (NCBI taxonomy): domain Eukaryota; kingdom Metazoa; phylum Chordata; class Actinopteri; order Clupeiformes; family Clupeidae; genus Alosa; species Alosa pseudoharengus. Next base: position 2,757,607 of record NW_027468609.1, on the reverse strand, counting down.
TCAACACCCCCCCCCCCCACCACCACACACACACACACACACACACACACACACACACACACACACACACATATCCCACCTCACGTCACTCGTCTCGTCTCGTTTCACACACACACTCAGAGAGAGATTTAAAGATTTTAGCTTCCATGGCTCTTAGCATGTGTTAACAAAAGAAGTCACAGCTTTCAGGCGCCAAGTGAATTCTTATTCCCCTTCATGTTAACACCAGTCTGTAGAACAAAGCAGACAGCAGACCCCTCTCAGAGCCAGCCACTACCTACACTGTCTCAGCCACTACCTACACGTCTCAGACACTACCTACACCAGCCACTACCTACACCAGCCACTACCTACACGTTTCAGCCACTACCTACACCAGCCACTACCTACACCAGCCACTACCTACACCAGCCACTACCTACACGTTTCAGCCACTACCTACACCAGCCACTACCTACACCAGCCACTACCTACACGTCTCAGCCACTACCTACACCAGCCACTACCCACACCAGCCACTACCTACACGTCTCAGACACTACCTACACCAGCCACTACCTACACCAGCCACTACACCAGCCACTACCTACACCAGCCACTACCTACACGTTTCAGCCACTACCTACACCAGCCACTACCTACACCAGCCACTACCTACACGTTTCAGCCACTACCTACACCAGCCACTACCTACACCAGCCACTACCTACACCAGCCACTACCTACACGTTTCAGCCACTACCTACACCAGCCACTACCTACACGTTTCAGCCACTACCTACACCAGCCACTACCTACACCAGCCACTACCTACACGTCTCAGCCACTACCTACACCAGCCACTACCCACACCAGGCACTACCTACACCAGCCACTACCTACACGTCTCAGCCACTACCTACACCAGCCACTACCTACACGTTTCAGCCACTACCTACACCAGCCACTACCTACACCAGCCACTACCTACACGTCTCAGCCACTACCTACACCAGCCACTACCTACACGTCTCAGCCACTACCTACACCAGCCACTACCTACACGTCTCAGCCACTACCTACACCAGCCACTACCTACACGTTTCAGCCACTACCTACACCAGCCACTACCTACACCAGCCACTACCTACACGTCTCAGCCACTACCTACACCAGCCACTACCTACACGTCTCAGCCACTACCTACACCAGCCACTACCTACACGTCTCAGACACTACCTATACCAGCCACTACCTACACGTCTCAGACACTACCTATACCAGCCACTACCTACACGTCTCAGCCACTACCTACACCAGCCACTACCTACACGTCTCAGACACTACCTACACCAGCCACTACCTACACCAGCCACTACCTACACGTCTCAGCCACTACCTACACCAGCCACTACCTACACGTCTCAGACACTACCTACACGTTTCAGACACTACCTACACCAGCCACTACCTACACGTCTCAGCCACTACCTACACCAGCCACTACCCACACCAGCCACTACCTACACCAGCCACTACCTACACGTCTCAGCCACTACCTACACTGTCTCTGTTAGAATCGCTTGCCCATTGTGTCTCTGTTAGAATCGCTTGCCCATAGTGTTTTCTGTTTGCATTGCAGGCAAGATCTGGGTTCTCTGATGTAAATGGTGTAGAGGGCTGGGTGCTTGTAGTTGTAGTTGCCGTGCACTTCTGATTGACTCAAACTTGGTATCTGTGTTTTTATTTAACCTTTAAACACTGTTTGTTGCTACCCCCCTTAATTTACTGTTCACGGTCAAATTTGACCGGACAGTTTTAACTGCTCTTAAATACCACTACCATGACAAAAAGTATTATTTAATAGAACATTTATTGTAAACAGAACCTTATTAGATAATTAACATCTACAACATGTGTGTTTGTGTGTGTGGGTGTGTGTGTTTCTGTATGTGCGTGAATGTGTGCAAACACTCACTGGTGGTTCACATGCACAGTGGCAACATGACAACATGAACTGACAACATGAACTGTGTGTGTGTGTGTGAGAGAGAGAGTGGGTGTAAATGTGTGTGTGTATGTGTGTGTGTGTGTGTGTAAGTGTGTGTGTGTGTGTGTGTGTGTGTGTGTGTGTCTCTGTGTGTGTGTGTGTGTGTGTGTGTGTGTGTGTGTGTGTGTGTGTGTGTGTGTGTGTGTGTCTGTTTGTGTGTGTGGGTGTGAGTGTTTCTGTGTGTGCAAACATTGGTGGTTCACATGCACATGTGGCAACATGATAACATGAACTGACAACATGAACTGTGTGTGTGTGTATGTGTGTGTGTGTGTGTGTGTGTGTGTGTGTGTGTGTGTGTGTGTGTGTGTGTGTGTGTGCCTGCTTGCATGTGTGTGGGAACATTGGTGGTAAGTTGTAGGAGTGTGTGTAAGGAGATGTCTTTCATCTCCTGGATGAAAATTATACTCTTTCCCAATCATTTCCTATGGCGGTCATTTTTGACGGTGAACAAAAAAAGTGTTTCTAAGTAAAATAAATCACTCAAAATTCAAAGAAAGTAGTCCTAATCAATTATATGTGTTCAAAAGCCTTTTGAGGCAATCTGATGAAAAAAGCTTAATTTATGGTACAGGGAATGTGTAAATCGATCATTTTTGACCGGAACAGTGTTAGATTATAAATATAAATAACTCTGTGGCAGTCCCTGTCTAAGTGTTTGTGGATTCAGAAGTGTGCATTATAGATGTGTAGATTACTCCTCCGCAAGACACGTATGGTGCTGTTTATTTATAATCAACCAAGCAAAGCCCATCTGTCCTTATACAGGATACAGGAAGTTTTGAACTACAGAACTGAAGACTTTTTAAATGGTTTTAAGCTCTCAGCCTTACTGTCTTTTATGTAGTTTAATTTCCAAAGTTAAAACATTTAAATATCTTCACTGGTTTTGCTGGATTCAACAACAATGTCACCCATTTTAGATTATAAAAACATCAACAATTATCATTTGACTGCAGAACCACTGTTACATTTTAAATTTTTAATTCAATTTCCCTTTACAATTTAGATTGACGCTCTTGTTGCCAAGGTAAAAATGAGCAGGAATTCATACTATATATCTCGAGCCAAGTGTGTATGACAAACAAACAACATCATCAACAACAACAACAACAACAAATGTCTCCTGTGGACATCATTTGTGTCTGATTTAGACACCGTGGCTGTTCCTATTCAGTGTGGCCATGTGTGTGTGTGTGTGTGTGTATGTGTGTGTGTGTGTGTGTGTGTGTGTGTGTGTGTGTGTGTGTGTGTGTGTGTGTGTGTGTGTATGTGTGTGTGTGTGTGTGTGTGTGTGTGTGTGTGTGTGTGTGTGTGTGTGTGTGTGCGTGCGTGCGTGCGTGTGTGTGTGTGTGGTGTGTGTGTGTGAGTGTGTGTGTGTGTGTGTGTGTGTGTGTGTGTGTGTGTGTGTGTGTGTGTGTGTGCGTGCTCGCCGATGCTGGCGTGGTCCAGCCTGCACCAGGGGTCGGCGTAGTCCATTTCACATGCACAGGCTCTCTTGGAGCGGATTAGCCGAAAGGTCAGTGTCACTTTGAAGAAGACGCGTGGCAGAGTCATAATTTCCGTCCCCAGCCGCGTGTAGGCCGAAGAATAATGAAACAAGTTGCCATTCACATCTCTGGGCTTTGATTAGAATGATTGTTGCTGTTTCTGAAGGCGTTTTCAAACTAAATAACACAACAGGTAAGTTGTATTTTAATGCTGCATTTCTTCAAATGACCAGGTGTGTCTTTGTCTCTTTTGATGGGAGCAGTTGCTGTCTCTGTGCCCGTATTGTGAAGGGTATATGTGGACGTTGTGTTTATAGAAGTCTTTGTGGTGCTGGAGCCTCTTGTTGCATAAAGAGCATGAAGGGTCCAAAGCGCCGACTTGCATGTGGGCGGCCGGAAGGCGACATAACCAGCGGGGAGACGCACGGTGTGTGTTATGCATACTCCATCAGGCGGATGCACTCCATAGCCTATTTGGCCGATGATGTGCGCTCCGTGGTCATTGTTGGGAGGCCCTTGTATCTCGAGCACTTTTTGTAGATGAGAAATCCAATATAAATGCAAATCTTTCTATTAATGCATTTCTCCTCCTCTGAATGAGCATTGTGCCTCAATCAGAGAGGGACAATGGCAGGTATTATTTATACCCGATTTATGAAAATGGGCTGCAGTGTATTGATCAAGAGTTTTATGTGTGGTCGCGGACCGATTAAACGAGTTTGGTCTGTGTAGCGGATAACACTATTAACATACTGTTGGCCCTTTGGATCAATGTGAACTCACAATGTTGCCAGGCAATTAAAATAGAAAGTTCTTAAAAGACCCTTTCTGTATGTGTTGCATATTAAAACAATCACCGTCCTTGTATTAAAATCCCAGTTTTTATGCCAACATTTCCAATGCAAAATTCCTTTATAGACGGCAAGCTAGTTAGCCAATCTGCAATCCAAATGTGTGCCGTACCGAAACAAGTCCTCCTTCCCCAGGATTGAGATCAGATTAGTATGACACGCCATCCGCTCAGTTTCTACAAACAAAAAAACATTGCAGAAATTGTTCTCTTCACCAAATGCTTACAAGTCAGAAATGCCCGGACTGAAAAGTGCTGCCACCGTCAAAACATTTAAGAGGCTTGGTCAATAAATCAAAACTGGCCTGTCAGACTTCACCCAGTATTTCAACAGGTGTCAATTTACCCAGAAGTCCTTGCTCTGGACTCAACGACGCTTTTCAGTGGAGACTCAGCATTTTCCGACCCCAGTGTCACGTCTGAAGAGATATTTCATTGAGATCGGAGACAGCTAAGGAAGCCCTCAATCTCTCCCCTCACAAATCACACCTGCGTGCAGACATATTACTCTACCCGGAAATCCACTGGCTCTTCCACCCAAATTGCATTGGAGGGGTGTGTGTGTGTGTGTGTGTTGGGGTTGGGGTTGGGGGGCTGCTGCAGCTGCTTGTGAGATTTGTGAAAACAATCCCAGGCCTCAACTCATTGCTGTCGCCTCTCTTAGTTGTAGCTGTCATCTTTGCAGATAGCATCTCCACAACTAAATCAAATGGAACTCAAATAAAAGGCATTTTTTATATCTCAGTAGGCTGTCAGAACCTGGCTTGTCATTCCTCTCGCCCTGATTGCATTGCATGGAGTGCTATTTCCATGTACATAC
>NW_027468609.1:2734918-2742418 GCF_046254945.1 Alosa pseudoharengus | reverse complement strand
ATCCCCCATCTCTCCTCTCTCCTTTCTATCCCCCCATCTCTGATCTCTCCTCTATCCCCCATCTGTCCTCTCTCATCTCTCCTCTCTCCTCTCTCCTCTCTATTATCTCATCTCTTCTCTTTCCTCTATCTCTCTCCTCTCCTCTCCTCTCTCTCTCCTGCTCTCCTCTCCTCTCTCTCTCCCCCCTCCTCTCCTCTCCTCTCCTCTCTCTCTCTTGCTCTCTCGGTTGCCTTGGCCACAGGGCCTGGTGGAAAGGCAGTTTTGGCAGATGGGCTCAGCAGGCATCACACACATGGTGTGGTGTCACATATTGGAACAGTTGTCACTGTGATCCAGCGAGAGGGAGAGAGAGAGTGATGCTATGGAGAGAGAGAGAGAGAGACAGACAGAAAGAGAGAGAGAGAGAGAGATGCTATGGAGAGAGAGACAGACAGACAGAGAGAGGAGCACTTCCATAGTGCTCACAAAGACATAGGGGCTGGTCTTCATTGTGTTGTTTACTATGAGCCCGTCTGGCAAAGTCTGTGAGTCATGCATTAGCAGGATAACGATGCATCATAATGCGTAATCAGTTTAGCCATGCATGATTGCATGACCGCACGTGTTTACTTACATACCGTTGTGAGGTTCTGAAATGTATCTGCAAGGCATAATTGAGTGCATATGACTGTCCATATACTTATATATTTATATACTTCCCCTTTGGGGATCAATAAAGTATCTATCTATCTATCTATACTATTCTAATATTTAGTATTAATATTTACTAATTAGTGCTGTCAAACGATTAAACATTTTAATCACGATTAATCGCTGAATTCCTATAGTTAATCATGATTAATCACATATTTTATCGCATGATTAAAATTCTATTATTTTGCATTTCTGAACTTTCCAGGAGTCCATGTTAATAATATAAAGCAATTATTGTGTATCTTGATTAGAATTCAAATGAAAGCAAAGCAAGTTACTTCATTAACTTAACTTTAAGACGTAGGTCTATTTGATTATTTCAAATCAAATTTCAAAAGATGTGCAGCAGACCTGAGGCAACACAATATATTCTTCAGAAATATAGCTAATAAAGGGCATAACAAACATAAAATACTATATTCATTATCTTTGAGTTCAGTTGAAAATAAGGAACTTTTCAACATGAGTGCACTGCCATTTTATAGGCCTACAGTCTATGGTGCACTGTCACTTGCCACACACATCAGCGCCAACGTTTTTAAAACGCAAACACTGGATGAACAATGGATTTTATGGAGCGGCGTCGACCAAATATAACTGAATCGTGATTTACACAGCGGCAAAGTGCGATGCTGGTGTGCAGAGTTGTATTGAAAAGAATGGAATCTAATGTACAGTAAATGAATGTCGAAAGCAGAGTGCATCGCACTCATGTCGGCATCGGTGTCCACAGCAATTTAAAACACCATTCAGCTGACCGGGAGTTTAGAACTGCGTCGGTGTTTATTGTACGAATCTACTCTTTGGCCAGCTCGTAAGCCCAAACAAGTGTGTGCAGCATGCCTTTACGTAGCCTACTAAAGGCGCATCATCATAAAGATACATTTAATCTGCATCACGCCCCATTTTAGCGGAAAACAAGTTAACATACATATATCATTGATTCTAATGGGAAAGACAGATAGCCTAATCACACCTTGACGTTACATCTAGTTATTAATTTACAGGCCATTAAATCATTTTACTAACACGGCAGTTATAAAGAATTATGTGTATGTAACTTACTCATGTCGAAACGATGTAGGCTACATTACAACCCATTCAGCACGTACTAGCTACACTTACCATATCCCATGTAAAACGGTTAGCTTGCTAGCTAACTGTGGAACTTAAGTATAACAGGCATGGGCGGATTATGAACTTTCGGGCCCCTGGGCCCAGATGTATTAAAGGCCCCCCACTAATATATGTGGGAGGGGGGATTTGGGGGTCCTCCCCCAGAAAAAAATGTATTTGTTTGCTGTGATTTCCTGTATTCTGGTGCATTTTGGGGATGGCCAATACTAAATTCAATCAGACTCATAGCCTACATCCTGATTTGTTGATATTGAGGCAATGATTCCATGCAAAGGCTTGGGCTTCAGGGCCCCCTGACCCCTTGGGCCCCTGGGCCTGGGCCCGGTAGGCCCGTGCAGTAATCCATCCCTGATAACAGGCATAGCCAATTATCTCACCTAGTTGTAGGAAAAAGGCTACGTTCATATTACAAGTGATAGAATTAATGTGTGACTTATGTTTAGTTGATGTTATGACATGTAAAGTTAAGCTTGCCGAACTTAGTTATAGTCAGCCACGGGCAGTTTGACTGTGCCTACATTCGTGACACTCCTGTTAGTAGGCTAAACTGGAAAGAGCTAAAAATAGGAACATAATGGTCACATTAATCCCATAAACACACAGATAACTCTTACACCAACCTTATTTTGTGCCTTTTATTCACGTTTGTTTCAAGATTTAGTAAGTATAACCCCTTTTCGCTCCCCACTTCTATGCAGCATAGGTTTCCATTATCCAAACAGCTCCCGACCCTTTCCCCTAAAAGGGGGCGTGTACGCAGCATGGTCTAGCTAGAGCCAGTGTGGTGTTGTAGTTGTTTTAACTTTTCTAGTTGTTGCAACAGCTTGTGAAAAAACTACAAAGTTTGTTACACCAAAAAGAACGTTAATCTCGCGATAAAAAAATTGACGCCGTTAAAATAGGTTTACGTTAACGCCGTTAATAACGCGTTTAACTGACAGCACTATTACTAATACTAATATATACCAATATTTGAATTCAATAGTAGAATAGTTTATGAAATCGGAATATTTCAATGTTTAGACATTAGATACGACAAACCTCTACAGGATTTCAATAAATGAGCATATTAAATGGATGTGCTTTATGCTGGAGGTCTGTCTCAGTGATGCCAACACAATAATGATAATTAAAAAACAGAATGTACTTGCAGAGATGGGCTCTACTGGAACAAAGCAAAGATGGAAATTAGCCCTTGTCACTGGATAGCTCACGTAATTTCTTTGGGGAGAGAGGAAATGCTTCCATAGCACATCACCTAGTCTCCATAGCGACAGGCATTAGATGTCCTTGCCAGTGTATCAGGACATAATTCTGCATCTCTGTCCAAATGCTCCTCATATTAGAAACATGGCACTCGGCTCCGAGGGAAACACACTCTTTCTTCCTTCTCTTCAAACTCAGTATTTTTGGAACTTATGAGGCATCTCAATTAAATCCTGTTTGCAGTTTGTTTTGCGTTTTTGAAGATTAGCTGGCAAATGTGCCCCTGAATTCATGTTCCACTATATCTTTGCCCTCTGAGGGATTGAAGGCTGAGATAGCACAGATAGCGCTCTGCTGGTGAGGTCTGCGCATCACATCAAACCCCCCTCATTTGAGGAAAGAGCCTCACCTCCCTCTGCCCTGAGGACTATTATAGCTCCTCCCTCCTTCTGCCCTGAGGACTATTATAGCCCCGCCCACCCTCTGCCCTGAGGACTATTATAGTCCCGCCCTGCTATGGCTTCCTCCATTAGTTGCCTCTTCTAGGGATGAATCACAGTGTGCGCATTAAAAATAGCAGCGCATTTTGTTTTCCTTGGCTTGCACACCTCGACCTGTAGTTTGCAGGCAGGACTCGGCACACATTCACCTGGCAGATGAGAGGAGAGGAGAGGAGAGGAGAAGAGAGGAGAGGAGAAGAGAGGAGAAGAGAGGAGAGGAGAGGAGAGGAGAGGAGAAGAGAAGAGAGGAGAGGAGAGGAGAGGAGAAGAGGAGAGGAGAAGAGAAGAGGAGAGGAGAGGAGAGGAGAGGAGAAGAGAGGAGAGGAGAGGAGAAGAGAGGAGAGGAGAGGAGAAGAGAAGAGAGGAGAGGAGAGGAGAGGAGAGGAGAGGAGAAGAGAGGAGAGGAGAGGATAAGAGAGGAGAGGAGAAGAGAGGAGAGGAGAGGAGAGGAGAGAGAAAATAAAACATTGATTTTCACATAAGCTTCCCTCCTTCCATCGCACAAACACACTCTCTCTCTCATTCCATCATTCTCTTCATCTGCTCTCTCTCTCTCTGTCTCTCTCTCACTCTCTAACTCTCCTTCTCTCTTCCTCCCTCTCTCTCTCTCTCTAACTCTCCTTCTCTCTTCCTCCCTCTCTCTCTCTCTAACTCTCCTTCTCTCTTCCTCCCTCCCTCTTTTTCTCTCTCTCTCCCTCTCTCTCTCTCTCTCTAACTCTCCTTCTCTCTTCCTCCCTCTCTCTTTTTCTCTCTCTCTCCCTCTCTCTCTGCCCTGCACAACACAAGGAAATGGAAAAACAAAAAAACAAAAGATGAGTTGGGAAGGAGCCTCTAAGATTTATGCTATAATCCGTTTACGGGGCCAGGCGGTTCAGAGGCGTTGAGGAGTTTGATTGTTTATGTCTGGGTGATTTATGACTGCGCCTCCGATGGCTGCTGATTAGGACGGCTCCCATTCCGGTTTGTGCCGGCCGGGCCGCTGAGGTGCGCTGGCCAATGGAGGAGTAGGAACGCGAGTGGAGCTGAGGGAGAAATCACTCCACAGAGCAGCAGCCAATCTGTCGCTGCCGGGCCAGATCAGGCCCAGCTGTGGACCGCAGGTGGGCCACATGTGAACCCTGGAGTGGCCTGTTATCTGCAGAGGAGCTGGAGCCCAGATGCTATCACAGGGTTTAGCACGCCACACTGCACCTCAAGGGCACAGTCCTGCTGCCGCCTGATTGGTTTATGACAGAGAGTGATAGGAGGGAAAAAAACACACACACACATCAACACACACACACACACACACACATCAACTCCGCCTCCTCCTCGCATCCCGGTGACATCTCCTCACACACACCTGTAATTAAATCACTTTTACAGTGCCATTATTATCAAGAGCACTTTACACGCACCAGAGATGAAACACTGATTGCTGTGTGCACGTCTCTGTCACTGACGAGGAAAGTGAGATGCTATTTAATGAGGAGTGTAGCATTTCACATCTTACTATCATCCTCTGCAATAATGGACACTTACCATTCATGGTGATCTTTTCCACAAATTATCGCCTGTTAGTACCTGCCTGTTTATATTCGTAATCCACTTATAAAAACAACTTATAAAAACGACTTGAGACCTTCTCACTTATCATCCTTCTCATGTTGAGCATCAAAGCTGTGTTTTCTACTGGCTCTCTTTGGCAATGCTACCGAACTCATCATCATTTACAAGGATGAGTGTTTTAGTTTTTATGTATTCATTTAATAATTATATTGATTTCATTTAAAAAATTCTTTTTTTTTCAGTTACATACCTCAAGTAGAACACATCTTCACTTTAGCTGATGCAATGAGCAGACTGTAGTCATTTATCAAACTTGGCCTAACGCTTATATGGCCAATGTATGCTCACTATGTACTGTAGCTTAATGCTTATATGCTCACTATGTAGTGTAGCTTAATGCTTATATGCTCACTATGTAGTGTAGCTTAATGCTTATGGGCTGTATTTTGGGCCACCAGCGCATGGCGTAATACTCGTTATTCACCCGCGGAAAGTTGAATTCGTTATTTTGCACGTTTATTTTTTAAGCATTGCCCCCAGGGGTGTGGCAATTAACAACCTAGGGAGGGACCTAGCGCGTTGTCTAAAAATCGCTATCATACACCACCTAAACCTGGTCAGAAGTCAATGGCGAGTTGTTCATATGCTATTTTAAGAACGCATGTCAACAGTCATATTGGCAGGTGCACGCACCATCCTTCTATCATTCATGAACGCACACCAGCGCACGTCCATGCAAAGCATTACAAATTGAACAATTACAATGGGAAACATAATTAGAATAAAGATATTACGAAATACTGTACATCTCATAATGAGTAGTTATTCACCATCATTTGCAAATTGGTAATGACGGTTAAAAGTGATTAGGGGAGAGGCGAGAGACACGTATGGAGCACAGCTGAAGACGCACTGTCACGAGATATAAGCAACTCCTCTGCAGGATAAATGTTGTTTTATTCAGTCATTTGAGCAACATTAGGGTAAGTGTTGCTTTTTCCAGCCTATGTTTTCGATGGTAACCCATTGTCAGTCAATAGTGAAAGTAACTGCATATAACTGTCTTGTCGTTGACTGACTCCTTGGTGAAGTTAGTTTCACTTTGCCAATGAGTTCAAATAATAGACGAGTGCAAATGCGTGAAGGCTATGCTAGATTTTAGTAAAGCATGGTTTAAGAATGACTATTCCATACGGTCCTGCAAGCAGCCTCCTTCAAATGCGCCATTGAATGCCAAAATACCGATGCATTTATTTGACATATCGCGCGTTGCGCCGTTAAAGGGAATGACAGATGTCATTCTCATTGGTTTAAAATTATGTTACGCCCCAAACACACCCATATAACTGATTAAAAGACCTAGGAACACCTTGTTACGCCATGCGCTCTACTTTTGAGAACGAAACCCCTCCCAATGTGAACTGGACATCCTACTAAATTTGAATAGACTTTTGACGAGTGACGATGCACTTTAGAATGTCATGATAGGGCCCTATATGCTCACTATGTAGTGTAGCTTAATGCTTATATGCTCACTATGCAGTGTAGCTTAATGCTTATATGCTCACTATGTACTGTAGCTTAATGCTTATATGCTCACTATGTAGTGTAGCTTAATGTGTATATGCTCACTATGTACCGTAGCTTAATACTTATGTGCTCACTATGTAGTGTAGCTTAATGCATATATGCTCACTATGTAGTGTAGCTTAATGCTTATATGCTCACTATTTACTGTAGCTTAATGCTTATATGCTCACTATGTAGTGTAGCTTAATGCGTATATGCTCGCTATGTAGTGTAGCTTAATGCTTATGTGCTCACTATGTAGTGTAGCTTAATGTGTATATGCTCACTATGTAGTGTAGCTTAATGCTTATATGCTCACTATGTAGTGTAGCTTAATGCTTATGTGCTCACTATGTGCTCACTATGTCGTGCATCCATGTTTTGTATTATTCCGAGCAGTCTCAGTTTCTCTGTGATTTTTTTCATGTAGTTCTCCCACAGGTCCTCTCCAACACTGACTCTTCTATCTGCCACATTTCTCACTTTGATATGACAACACCCTGGGACTGCACAGATGCATCACAACAGCAAAACACCCTCCACTGCCCCAAGCTCTCCTACAGGGGACTCCATTATTGGACCCCGATCTCACCAAGCCTGGGATTTGCCAGAGGAGTCTACTAAGGGGGGGGGGGGGGGGTGACAGGGAGAGAGAGAGAGGGGGAGAGAGAGGGGGGGTAGAGAGGGAGAGAGAGAAAAAGAACAAGAGAGAAAAGCAGAGAAAGAGTGAGAGGGAGAGAGAGAAAATAAAGTAAGGAGAGAGAGAAAGATGGAGGGAGAGAAAGAACAAGAGAGAAAGGGAGGGAAAGAGAGAGAGAGATAGGAAAGAGAGACAGGGAGAGAGAAA
>NW_027468609.1:2719918-2727418 GCF_046254945.1 Alosa pseudoharengus | reverse complement strand
TGTATAGAAAACACACACACACACACACATACACATCCTCACACACACAGACACAAGGTCATAAGCACATGTACAGTTATGCCCACCCACACACACGTGGAGATGTCCTTTATCATTCGCCTGTTCTGTGCAGAATGGCTCTTTGACGGAAACACTGGGAGGTGGAGGAGGATGTTTTGATGGAGTTCTGGGGTAAGCCAGAGGTATATAGGTGGAGGAGGATGCTCCTCACAACAGTCCCCTTTGTAACTAGGACAGATTCCGCTGTTGATGGGGGGCCAAGATCTGACGTTATCCAACCCTACAATACACACACACACACACACACACACACACACACACACACACACACACACTAGGACAGATTCCGCTATTGATGGGGGGCCAAGATGTGGGCTCCAATGAGGAGCCGGTACATGGTGCACAGATAAGCTCAGCTCTGAAGCCCTATATTGCTCACACATGACGTCGTCTGAAAAGCACATGCACAGACAGTGTTACAGTATGTACACACACACACACACACACACACACAAACATGCACACACACACACACATACAAACATGCACACTCAAAGAAAACCTTCGCATAGTCATACAAAACTGTAAATGACTGAATACTCTTCCTCACACAAACACACACCTACCCACACACACACCCACACACCCACACACCCCAGAGATTTCACATGGAGACTTAATATGCCTCATTATCTGGTCCACTTTACCTTGAGCTGTGCCTTGAGATGTGTTGATGCAAAAGCAGACACAATGCAATCTGCATACATTTGTTCCCATTCCCTTGAATAGCAGCAATTAGAAAAAGCACTTAGATACATTTCAAACAGCAGAGACAGCGAGAAGCAGTCGTCATGAAACCACTGCCTTTACAGCAGAGTACTGTATGAGAGAGAGAGAGAGAGAGAGAGAGAGAGAGGGAGGGAGGGAGGGAGAGAGAGAGAGGGGGAGAGAGGGAGGGAGAGAGAGAGAGAGAGGGGGAGAGAGGGAGAGAGAGAGAGGGGGAGGGAGAGAGAGAGGGAGGGAGAGAGAGGGGGAGAGAGGGGGAGAGAGGGAGAGAGAGGAAGAGAGAGAGAGAGAGAGGGAGGGAGAGAGAGAGAGGGGGAGAGAGGGAGAGAGGGAGAGAGAGGAAGAGAGGGAGGGAGGGAGGGAGAGAGGGAGTGAGAGAGGAAAAGAGAGAGAGAGAGAGGGAGAGAGAGGGTAAAAAAAACATGTAGAATGCAGTAAGACAGAGGACAGCCTGCACAATTGAATTCACATTTAGCCAGTGTTTCCAAAGGTATGCCGTGCCTAGAAATCCTCTTATATTGCCAGAGGACAAAAACCTGTTGAGAGCGATTTGCAGACCTGCCTCCTTAAAAAGGTGTCAAAATCCAAAATTGCTCTGGCACCCTCGGCACAGGAAGGGCTGGCCCCCGTGCAGGTAGAGGCTTAATCGCATGTAGATGCACACTGCTCCCTACTGCCAAGTGACATTTCCATTACTGTCCCAACCCCTTGGCCTTCCAATTTTAACAATTGTTTTGCAAGTCCCTCCTGCTAAACAGCTTTGCGGCGTTCCCGGGTGAGTCCCGAGGCTCGTCTCGGCTCCAAATTAAAGGGACAACTGCGCAGCTCGTGGGATTATTTCAGACAATGAATACAAATCAAAGAATTACTCTCCCCGGGATGTTGGGATTTCACAATGCCCCTGACCACTGAAGGCTTCCTGCTGAGGCCTGGCGGTGTGCTCACGCATGTGCCTCCTCGGGGGTGGTGTGTGTGTGTGTGTGTGTGTGTGTGTGTGTGTGTGTGTGCATGCGTGTGTGTGTGTGTGTGTGTGTGTGTGTGTGTGGGTGTGTGTGTGTGTGTGTGTGTGCGTGTGTGTGTGTGTGCGTGCGTGTGTGTGTGTGTATTTTACTGAATGCACGCAGGGGGACAGGATGCCCAAATGAAAGGAGAAATCACAAATGAGAGCTGGCTAGCACATATCGCCTGGTGAGCACCCGAGACTACTGGGTCTGCATGAGTAGGAGGAAGGCAGACAAAACGCAACAAAAAACACCTCTAGATGACCTTGGGAACTTGTGCTTATTTGCTTTGGAGAGGACTGTAGTGAATTCTACCATTTGATATATTTAATCAACCCTCCATGAGTAAGCTGAGGTGTTGTGTGTTTTGCTACAGAATATGCACAGACCTGAGACGCTATAAATAAACATGCATCATATAAATAAACATGCATACATCATAAACATTCCTCACGGTCTCTCTCTCACGGCCCAGAAGGAAATGAATGCAGCTTCAGCTCAAACACACTCTGTTGTATTTCTATCACTCATGTGGCAGCCTCTGTGTTTCTCGTCTCTCTTTCCTAATCTGTGGTGGATTGCTGGTTGTGTAGTCTGGCGAGAGGAACAGAAGGCCGCGGCTGACTACGGCGGTACAGACGACAGACACATGACGCGTCACCGTGTCCGCCGCGGGGCCCAGAAGGAGCCTCTCTCTGTCTCGCACGCCGCCCCCCCCCCCCACTCCGACTCTGACTCCCTTAAACAGCCGTGCTGATTACAGGCGACGCGCACACTCGAGTGCTGACAGGTGCTGTCCATGGTACTTCTCACTTCAGTTAGGGAGAGGGGGGGGGTGCTGAATGGACAGCTCTTGGGGCTCAGTTAGAGAGAGAGGGGGGGGGGTGCTGAATGGACAGCTCCTGAGGCTCAGATTGCCAGGATGCCATGTCAGCCCGCTGCCCATGAGCCCCAGCTCATTTCACCGGCTTCATGCAGCTGCTAGTGGGTCTATTGTTGTGGCGTCATTGGGAGGCTTTATGTGATAGAGTGGGTAATCACTTTTCACATTGAGCTCAGTCAATTTCTCTTTTTGTTGTATCTCCATTGGGCTTCAGCAGTCACTTCATTATGGAGGGGGATTGTTGAGAACACATAGTGATTCGGATACAAATGTGATGTAATCTATGCCAACTGGCAGATTAGTGGGCAGAGAAATAGCCCCTGGCGCAAAAATCAGTCAGTTTCACATCTTTTCTCTCTCTCTCTCTCTCTTTCACTCTGTTTTTCTCTCTTGCTCATTGCTTGCATTGCATAAACAAACACACACACACAAAACAGCAACACAAATACACACACACATGCAGAGAAAAACAGATACATACTTAAAGCAGACACCATCAGTGCACACAGCTTTGGCGTCAGCTGCAGCTGGCAATAGTGCTGATGAGATATCATTGTGGATGCCTTCATTTGCGTTGTAGATTCAGCCTGAGATTCCTTTCCTTCTGCGCCTCCTCTCACACCGGAGGGCAAAAACAAGGGAATGCCACTTCTCCCCCCTTAGCTTAGCTTCTGCTCTCTTCTGCTTCTGTTATTCAAGTCTATTCTTATCTCTCCTCTTTTCTTTTCTTTTCTTTTCTTGTCTTCTCTTCTCTCCTCCTCTCCTCTCCTCTTCTCTTCTCTCTTATCTCCTCTCCTGTCTTCTATTCTCTTCTATTCTCTTCTCTCCTCTTCTCTCCTCTTCTCTCCTCTCCTCTCTTCTCCTCTTCTCTTCTCTCCTCTTCTCTCCTCTCCTCTCCTCTCCTCTTCTCTTCTCTTCTCTCCTCTCCTCTCCTCTCCTCCTCTCCTCTTCTCTTCTCTTCTCTCCTCTCCTCTCCTCTTCTCTTATCTTCTCTTCTCTTCTCTCCTCTTCTCTCTCCTCTCTTCTCCTCTTCTCTCCTCTCCTCTCCTCTCCTCTCCTCTCCTCTCCTCCTCTCCTCTTCTCTTATCTTCTCTTCTCTTCTCTCCTCTTCTCTCTCCTCTCTTCTCCTCTTCTCTCCTCTCCTCTCCTCTCCTCTCCTCTCCTCTCCTCATCTCTTCTCAGTTTGAGATCCACCTCTAACTGTGTCTCTTCTCTCATAGGGAGTTTCAGATCCACCTCTAACTGTGTCTCTTCTCTTCTCTCCTCATCTCCACCTCTAACTGTGCCTCTTCTCTCATTGGGGGTTTGAGATCTCTAACTGTGTCTCTTCTCTCATAGGGAGTTTGAGATCTCTAACTGTGTCTCTCCTCTCCTCGTCTCTTCTCTCATAGGGAGTTTGCGCGTTGGAAGGTGAGGAATACTGCCATTGAGAGGAGGGATCTGATCCGTAACCCCCTGCCTCTCATGCCAGAGTTCCAGCGGAGTGTGCGGCTACTCGGCCGCCGGCCGTCCACCCAGCAGTTCATCGACACCATCATCAAGAAGTACGGCACCCATATCCTCATCTCCGCCACGCTGGGAGGTGAGTGGGTCCAGGAGGGGTCAGGGGTCAGCAGGGGTCAGCAGGGGTCGGGGGACCATATGGGCTTTGGCCGGTTTGACTAAATCAGTGGAGGCTCATGCTCATGTTCTGTTCTATCAACCGATACAAAATGAGTCTGACAGAGTCCAGACCACCGCACAGTCCACAGAGCTGTGACAGCCAGCCAAACAGCAGGACGGACAGGGGATTTCACGTGTGTGTGTGTGCGTGCGTGTGTGTGTGTGTGTGTGTGTGTGCGTCTGTCTGTCTGTTTGTGTCTGTCTATCTACTACGGCCAGCAACTTCATAGACTAGGGCACAGACAACAGGATATTTGCATTTTATATTGTGTGTGTGTGTGTGTGTGTGTGTGTGTGTGTGTATGTGTGTGTATTGTAGGGTTGGATAAGGTCAGTGGGGCAGATGAACACTTGGAGGTAAATACCAGTATGTCTGCTCACCTCCTGTGACACAGGAGTGCAGAGTGCAGCCTTCACACACAGTGACCAGGGCTGAGCTGGACAGAGTCAGGTTAGACAGGCGGCCATGTTTGGGAGGTCAGTCGGACAGCCTCATGGTAAGAGTCAGGTTAGATAGGCGGCCATGTTTGGGAGGTCAGTAGGACAGCCTCATGGTAAGAGTCAGGTTAGATAGGCGGCCATGTTTGGGAGGTCAGTAGGACAGCCTCATGGTAAGAGTCAGGTTAGATAGGCGGCCATGTTTGGGAGGTCAGTAGGACAGCCTCATGGTAAGAGTCAGGTTAGATAGGCGGCCATGTTTGGGAGGTCAGTCGGACAGCCTCATGGTTAGAGTCAGGTTAGATAGGCGGTTAGACAGGTTGGACATACTCACATAAAGGCACATCCACACTCTCTGTGTTCAGCTGTGCAGGGTTGACATGGGAAAAGGGGGAAAGGGGAGGGGCATAGAATACATGCAATTTAAGTTGCCCATGAATCTCCTCTTAATCCTCTTAGAGACATCATAGTCAACATGGGGTAAAAACGTGTTATTTTTTAGCTGACTTTTGGGCATCAAGCTTAGCAGCCAATAATGGCCTTTTCTCCCAAGAGACACCAATGTGCTGGATCCGCTCTCTCATTGGGTAAAGATCCACTCACACGCCGCTCTCTCATTGGGTAAAGATCCACTCACAGGCCGCTCTCTCATTGGGTAAAGATCCACTCACAGGCCGCTCTCTCATTGGGTAAAGATCCACTCACAGGCCGCTCTCTCATTGGGTAAAGATCCACTCACTCGCCACTCTCTCATTGGGTAAAGATCTACTCGTAGGCTGTGGATAATTAGGTTTGAAATGCGAGCGCAAGCTACGGATGTTGTTCTAAGGCTACAGAGGTTGTTCTAAGGCTACGGAGGTTGTTCTAAGGCTACAGAGGTTGTTCCAAAAGCGGGATGAAGCAATGATTGCCTCTCGTTACAACGCTTCTCTGACACAGAGCTGTCAGACTCAATAAGTCCAACAAGCCATATTTGGTTTTTGGTTAAAGGCCGCAGGGATGATGTAAAGGCGGATGGCTCCAGTTGCCGTATCATGTGCAGTGGCCTGTCAGGCAGTTCAAATGAATGAACTAATTATGGCACACAGAAATGTAATAGGCCTGCTGAAAGAAGACGCTTAAGGAGCTCGTGTTTAATAAAAGTCAACGCCACAGCGAGGTGGACTAAAGGCTCTGGCCAACACGACGGTTAGCGCCACATTAGAACCTGCGGCAGATTCCTGGATCCCAAGGTCTCTGATGTGGTTTTGGGGTCAGCCCTTTTTCACCCCCCCCCCTCTCTCTTTCTCTTTCTCTCTCTCTCTATCTCTCTCTCCCTCTCTCCCTCCTCTCTCCCTCCTCTCTACCTCTCCCTCTTTCCGTCTCTCCCTGATCGTTTTTTATCTTTCCATTTTCCTATCCTGTGACACGAGAGCAGATCGGGTTGAACCCCAAGGGTGAGCGGGAGAATGATGTCCCTGAAGTCGCTGGTAGCAATCTGCCCGCTGCGCATTACAGTGGGCCATTATGTGGGCAGATAACGCTGGAGAGTGGGGAGATCACTGAGAGCTGGCCCACAGCTATTAGACGCTAAGCGGAGAGTGGCCGTGGAGAAACGAGGACGCTCCGTTAGCCGCAGCGTCCATTCTTCTTCCTTCTGCTCCACCCATCCCCCACAGAGCAACTTAAACAGTGCAGGGTGTATGCTAACCCTCGTGTGTGTGTGTGTGTGTGTGTGTGTGTGTGTGTGTGTGTGTGTGTGTGTGTGTCCGTGTGTGTGTGTGTGTGTGTGTGTGCGTGCGTGAGCTGTTGCTGACGCTGAGGCGTTTCTCAGGGCTGCAAATCCATCCGCCTGCAGCAGCATCCGCCTTGTCTCTGCGTTTAATACATATTAAAATTTTCCATTTGCCTAATTGGCCGATGACTGCAGGCTTCCTCATGCCAGTGATGCATATGCTGATGTGGGCCGAGGTGCCGTATTTCACCGCGCAGGGTGGCAGCTTTATTTTACAGACGGTGCCATGTCCTGTGAGGGTACTCCACTGACTTTTAAATACAGACGTCCTTTATGAAAAGTGTAATGTCACTAAGAGGGATGGCTCTGTTTGCACTGCCCTGGCACATTGGCGTTCCAGTAAGGTTAAACATATTTCAATCAGCAGACACACACACACACACACACACACACAATCAGCAGACCTTCAGGGTACACAACGCAGCAGGGGAGCCGAGGTTCTAGTCAGACCCAGGATGTGGCGGCGGCTGCTGTTTACAGCACAGATCTTGTCCTTAAAGCAACACTGTGCAGGTGTTTTACCTTAATACAAAAATGTCAGATCCCGTCGATCCGGGTACATCTCGAGAGAATCGTGAAGCATTACCTGGTTAGTAGACATAGCTCTTTGGAGGTAGTTAATTACCTGGTTAGTAGATATAGCTCTTTGGAGGTAGTTAATTACCTGGTTAGTAGATAGCTCTTTGGTGGTAGTCAATTACCTAGTTAGTAGATAGCTCTTTGGTGGTAGTTAATTACCTAGTTAGTAGATATAGCTCTTTGGAGGTAGTCAATGCCTGTTGCTATTACCTGGTTAGTAGATATAGCTCTTTGGTGGTAATCAATGCCTGTTGCTATTACCTGGTTAGTCGACATAGCTCTTTGGAGGTAGTTAATGCCTGTTGCTATTACCTGGTTAGTAGACATAGCTCTTTGGAGGTAGTCAATGCCTGTTG
>NW_027468609.1:2704918-2707418 GCF_046254945.1 Alosa pseudoharengus | reverse complement strand
CAAGTAGGAAAGTTTAAGTGAATGACGTAAAGTGAAAGTAAGACATTCGAAAGGCCAACGAAAGTTAATGTTGCTTTTGATAGTACAGTACAAAGACTTACAAAACTGGTGCTCTAAATAGCAATTCTGTTGTCTTTGAAAGGTTCTCTATAGACGTGCGCTTTCAAGAGCAGTCTTTTTTTTTTTTTTAACCCACCACCACCCCCCCTCATTGGGGGACTTAACTTTTTGTTTTGTATTGTTTTTTTTTTTTTTTTTTTCTACAAGCATTATTCAATAACAATTCATAACAATTCAAACATCAAAACAAAAGACATATATTTAAAGAAAAAAAAAAGAAAAAATACCTTACATATTTCATTTAGTTTGCCCCCACATGCACATTTTAAATTATATATTAACCCCTACCAAATCGCCCCCCTCCCCAGGAAGAGAGTATATTTTTTTCCGCTTCTATATATAATATTCCTAAGTCCACCCTTCTCTTTCTTTTACTTTAACCCATCTATCTGCATATAATGTTTTACCATCTCATGTGCCATCTCATGCGCCATCTCATGCGCCATCTCATGCGCCATCTCATGCGCCATCTCATGCGCCATCTCATGCGCCATTATACATTCTGTTTTACCATCTCATGCGCCATTATACATTCTGTTTTACCCATCTCATGTGCCATTATACATTCTGTTTTACCCATCTCATGCGCCATTATACATTCTGTTTTACCCATCTCATGCGCCATTATACATTCTGTTTTACCCATCTCATGCGCCATTATACATTCTGTTTTACCATCTCATGCGCCATCTCATGCGCCATTATACATTCTGTTTTACCATCTCATGTGCCATTATACATTCTGTTTTACCATCTCATGTGCCATTATACATTCTGTTTTACCATCTCATGTGCCATTATACATTCTGTTTTACCCATCTCATGTGCCATTATACATTCTGTTTTACCATCTCATGTGCCATTATACATTCTGTTTTACCCATCTCATGCGCCATTATACATTCTGTTTTACCCATCTCATGCGCCATTATACATTCTGTTTTACCCATCTCATGCGCCATTATACATTCTGTTTTACCCATCTCATGCGCCATTATACATTCTGTTTTACCCATCTCATGTGCCATTATACATTCTGTTTTACCCATCTCATGCGCCATCTCATGCGCCATTATACATTCTGTTTTACCCATCTCATGCGCCATTATACATTCTGTTTTACCATCTCATGCGCCATCTCATGCGCCATTATACATTCTGTTTTACCCATCTCATGCGCCATTATACATTCTGTTTTACCATCTCATGTGCCATTATACATTCTGTTTTACCATCTCATGTGCCATTATACATTCTGTTTTACCATCTCATGTGCCATTATACATTCTGTTTTACCCATCTCATGCGCCATTATACATTCTGTTTTACCCATCTCATGTGCCATTATACATTCTGTTTTACCCATCTCATGTGCCATTATACATTCTGTTTTACCATCTCATGTGCCATTATACATTCTGTTTTACCATCTCATGCGCCATTATACATTCTGTTTTACCATCTCATGCGCCATTATACATTCTGTTTTACCCATCTCATGTGCCATTATACATTCTGTTTTACCCATCTCATGTGCCATTATACATTCTGTTTTACCATCTCATGTGCCATTATACATTCTGTTTTACCATCTCATGCGCCATTATACATTCTGTTTTACCATCTCATGCGCCATTATACATTCTGTTTTACCCATCTCATGCGCCATTATACATTCTGTTTTACCCATCTCATGCGCCATTATACATTCTGTTTTACAGTAATATCTAATATAATGTTTAAATCTTCTTATGTTCAGTTTTTTTGCATCTGTCATTTTCTTGATAAACATTTTACCTAGCAGAAAAATTATATTTTGAAGTGATTGACTGCCACTTGTCAAGTCACCCAGAAGTACTGTGGACAGATCTAGGTGTAAGTTTATATCACATTGCCGTAGCCAGCTTTGAACTTCAAGCCAAAATAAAGCAGTTGGAGAACAATACCAAAATAAATGATCAGTAGTTTCCTCTTCTTCTAAACAGAAATGACAATATGGATTTGTCTCTATACCCCAAATATGTAACATCTTTTTAATATTTAGATATTTATAAATTAGCTTATACTGAAAAAAACGTACTTTTATGTCTAATGAAGAGTCATACAAAATGTTAAAGATACATTTCCATGGAACTGGACAATCTATCATTTTTTCCCAGCTATCAAAAATTTTGTATGGAATTTCCACCAGTTTATCTGTTTGTAAGTAAAATCTATATATATCTTTATTAATTTTTATTCCATTAAGCCATTTATACTGCTTTATGTTTGGTCTACATACTAAATTACTTTTACAGTTGGCTTTGATTTTTTTTTTTCAATCTAAAGGCACTGATGCAAGTAATTGATTGTACTGTTGTATGGTACCTATATTTCCATA
>NW_027468609.1:2697418-2699918 GCF_046254945.1 Alosa pseudoharengus | reverse complement strand
ACACACACACACACACACACACACACACACACACACACACACACGTTGGGCTTTGCACTTGAGCATCAAACACACCACACACACACTCACTCACACACACACACACACACACACATTTTGGGCTTTGCACTTGAGCATCACACACACCACACACACACACACACTCGCACACACACATTGGGCTTTGCACTTGAGCATCAAACACACCACACACACACTCACTCACACACACACACACACACACACATTTTGGGCTTTGCACTTGAGCATCACACACACCACACACACACACACACACACACACATTTTGGGCTTTGCACTTCTCTCTCTCCTCTTCTCTCTCCCCCTCTCTTGATGAGTGGACAGTGTCCTTCAGTGCACTCTGCACACTACTTTCTGGTGCTGGGTCCTCCTGGACCTTTTGCTCCAGACTGGAAGATAGACACACACACACACACACACACACACACACACACACACACACACTCACACACACACACACACACACACACACACACACACACACACACACACACAGACACATACACACACAAACAATATGAAACAATATGAACTCGCTTCCAACTACAGAACAGAGTATGGCATGGATACATTGATGATCCACCTCATGTTCATACAGAGCATGTACAACTTTGACCTAAGTGAGCAGGATATACATTTGTAAGTGTGTGTGTGTGTGAGTGAGTGAGTGTGTGTGTGTGTGTGCATGTGTGTGGTGTGCGTGTGTGTGTGTGTATGAATCAAGTAAGTATTGTGAGGTCTAGAAGGCAATGGAAGCCGGAGACAGGATATAAAAAGGTTATAAAAACATAAACCATTTATTCATTCTCTCCAGCCCTCAGAGACACGTCAGATCATAACAACATTCGCTCAGACAACGCAGCACACAGAGCGACAAGCTCCCAAACAATTACAACACGTAGACCTACTGCTGTTGGTACAAACAGGCTACTGCGCATTAGTAGTAATACCCACCCAATACAATAAGGTTCCCTCTAGTGCCCGATGGGCCTCTCAATAATATAACCCACCCGCACACCGATGGGCCTCACAATAATATAACCCACCCGCACACCAATGGGCCTCACAATAATATAACCCATCCGCACACCGATGGGCCTCACAATAATATAACCCACCCGCACACCGATATGATGCACACAACGCAGTAAGCTTTGACACGGACTATGAAACGGGAGACATAAACAGTGGCGTACACGATGCCCAGCTTCTCACGCTATGAAATGGAAGACATAAACAGTGGCGTACATGATGCCCAGCTTCTCACGCTATGTCGCTCACACCGCTCACGATACACACCACAGCTCTCTGCATAAACTTGGACCCCAACGGGGCTATATCCAGGTGCACTGCAATCAGTGGGGTTCCCCCTACGTCACTACAAGTGCCACACCTCCCTACGTCATTCCTGGGGATACCCCCTGACTACACCACAGTATCATTTCCTTGAGAGAGGTTTTGGTTCTTGGTTCTGCAAGCTACCTCTGGCTGTTAGCGATCATGAAGAGCATGTTCAACCCCTAAAAGCATTTCTACTTTTACTGTTTCAAACACCAACGTTGGGGTCTCTGAATGGCACTCTATAAACTAGCATAGAGTAGAATAGAACTGGAATATCCATTAGCATAGCATCGCTACCCATAGCCAAGAACTTAATAGATGAATAATAAAAAGTGTTTGTTGTTATGGCGGGATTGCGGAGTGAGTTAGCTGAAGAGAGTTAGTGTCCTGCTGACGTCCTGCTGATTGTGTTGCAGGTGACTGAGACCCGCACTGGACCGCTGGGCTGCAACACCTACGATAACCTGGACTCCGTCAGCTCCATCCTCCTGCAGAGCCCTGAGAACAAGCTCCACCTGCAAGGTAAGCACCCTTCCATCCGCCCCCAGAACTAGCTCCACCTGCAAGGTAAGCACCCTTCCATCCGCCCCTATAACTAGCTCCACCTGCAAGGTAAGCTCCCTCCCATCCGCCCCCAGAACTAGCTCCATCTGCAAGGTAAGCTTTGCCCCCAGAACTAGCTCCACCTGCCGTGTAAGCAGTAAGCCCTCTCCCACCCACATGGCTTCAGATGTGCAGGTGGAGCAGGTGAACCCAACGGGTTGTTTTTCTCTTCAGGCCTGTTTACTGCAGCCTGTAATCATTTCGCCCTGTAATCAGCTGTCTCCGTGCAAGGCGCTGGCTTCTGTCTCTTCTACTTGATTTCTGTTGCATTTCTCATAGTGCGCCAACCTGCAGCAATGATTCTATCCTCCCAAATAATCACTTGTGTGATAAATTACTCCTTCTGTCACAGTAAGGTCTCAAAAATGCTCACTCCACACACACTCAGGTGTTCACCGCAGATTGAAGCATATTTTACACTGGACAAGAGGGACAGCAGAAGTCAGCCAGCCAGAAATGTGCTTCGCTGGACAACACGAGCAATTGTGCTGCTTTCACACACCTGTCAGTGTCT
>NW_027468609.1:2677418-2692418 GCF_046254945.1 Alosa pseudoharengus | reverse complement strand
AGTTAACCCTTATAAGGTGTTCGGGTCTGTGGGACCCGTTTTCAGTTTTTAGCTTAATAAAAATGATACAAATAATTATTTTTTAAAACTAAGATTCATTGGCCTTGGCTCATTTTCTGTGAGGAACATAAATCAGAAAAAATTTTCAATGAACCCCCCCTGCATACCCCCCCTTCACATTTATATTACACACAGGATGTTCGGGTCCACTGGACCCGGAACTAGTTAAAGTGTGGAAATCATAGGTCCTGTGTGTGTGTGTGTGTGTCAGTGTGTCAGAGGGTTTTGATGGTGATGCAGAGCAAATAGTTTCAGAAAGTGAGGATAACATTTCTGAAAAATTAGAGTCCGACACTGAGTTTGAAGAGGAGGATAAGCATCAGCCAGCTCCGAAATGTAAAAGAGCCTCAGGACTAGCCCTTCAGCAGCCAGGACAAGCCTGCAAGCAGCCAGCCCCAGGATCATCCAGTGAGCAGCCAGGACCAGCCCGCAAGCAGCCAGGACCAGCCTGTGAGCAGCCGGGACCAGCCCGCAAGCAGCCAGGACCAGGACCAGCCGTGCAAGCAGCTAGCCCCAGGACCATCCCGTGAGCAGCCAGGACCAGCCCGTGATCAGCCAGGACCAGCCCGCAAGCAGCCAGCCCCAGGACCAGCCATGCAAGCAGCCAGTCCCAGGACCAGCCGTGCAAGCAGCTAGCCCCAGGACCATCCCGTGAGCAGCCAGGACCAGCCCGCAAGCAGCCAGGACCAGCCTGTGAGCAGCCGGGACCAGCCCAGAAGCAGCCTGCAAGCAGCCAGGACCAGGACCAGCCCACAAGCAGCCAGGACCAGCCCGTGATCAGCCAAGACCAGCCCGCAAGCAGCCAGGACCAGCATGTGATCAGCCAGGACCAGCCCGCAAGCAGCCAGGACCAGGACCAACCTGTGAGCAGCCAAGACCAGCCCGCAAGCAGCCAGCCCCAGGACCAACCCGTGAGCCTTAGGACTGGCCCGTCAGCCTACATCGAAACGCAAGCGAACCTCAGGACCAGCCCACCAGCAGCCAGCCCCAGGACCGGCCAATAAGCAGCAAGCCACAGGACCAGCTCGTCAATCAGCTTCAAAACGCAAACAGGCCTCAAGACCAGACCGTGAGCAGCCAGCCATAGGACCAGCCTGTCAGCCAGCTCTGAAACGCAAGCGAACCTCAGGACCAGCCCGCCAGCAGCCAGCCCCAGGACCAGCCGATGAGCAGCAAGCTGCAGGACCAGCCGTTGAGCAGCCAGCCATAGAACCAGCCATTGAGCAGCCAGACATTGGACTCGACTGTCAGCAGCTTGCAAATGACAACATATGGATGTCAAAAAATGGTAGAATTGAATGGTCTTCCTGATCAAGAAATGAACCCCCCTGCATGGCTGCCAATGTGATTTGGATGCTACCAGGACCTACTGTACATGCTCGATGTCTTGTGCATGTAACTCATGCACAAGGCATCAATTCTTCTTTTTACCTTTTCATGCCATCCCCTATCAAAAAATACATATGCAATACACACACAGTGAGACTCTGCCCCTCATGTGTGGTATAGTCTGGTATAAAATTGCCATGTTCAATGGCTTCAATGTGTTGTTCAGACAGATGTTATTGAGTATGTTCAATTTCTAATGAAATTCAAATAAATAAAACTTGCTTCATTTGTACAATTTTCCAGTTATGCCTGTTTTATGATGCATTTCCTTATTTTGTTATATTTTAATACAAAAATAAACAAAAACGAGTGGCACTTCTATTCATAATTGTGATTTAACAAAGGTAAAGGCAACACATTTAACATATGTGTTGTTTATATTACTTGCAATTGGAATGAAGTAACCATCTAGTAAGTATTTTTTTTTTTTAAAGTTTGATTATGTTGAATTAAAAGGCCTAAAATGCAATGGGTCCACCAGACCCAGCAGCACCTCCTGTGTAACAAAAAAACGAACACCCTATGAGGGTTAAGGACATCCTAGTTGCCTCTCTGGGCAGCGTTGTCAGGACTAGTGAAGGTCTAGATGTGTTGTCACTCTGCCGGGTTGCTGCTAAACCGATGTGCTGGCACATGTTGACGCGCGCTGCTGACATGTCAATCAAAATGCTTTGTGTGACGCGGCCGCATGTGGCAGGCAGAAATCATTTGCGGTATTAAAAAAAGGGGGGTTTGGGGGTTATCCTGAGGAACACTTTGTCAAGCCTCTCAAAGCTCTCCAGGAAGTCTATTGGCTTCATTTAATCAATTGCAGGAGCGATAATTATACCGTACATTCATGATGGACAAAAGAAGTGAATTTAATTTTCACTGGCGAATGGCCCCACTGTGGAAGCCCACTTACTCAATAGCGTTTTCACATAAAAGAGCCTGAAAAACATGTTCATTAGGCCAATGTTCAGTTTCTGATTGACTTGAAGTGTCACACTGTGTTCCGGAAAACGGAAAATGAGTATTTTTGCTAAACTCTGTTCTACAGAATATTCCTCAGCTGCGCGCATCACGCCAAGTCAAGACTAAACCTTCTTGGTACTACATTGGAATGATTTAACCGTCTTGGCACAGTTGAGCGCAGGCTTCACCAAAGACAAATATTCACATTTGAAGTTGACAGGATTTGGTTGTTTAAAAAAAAAGAAAAGATAATGTCTTTTAATGGGAAAGTGAGACTGCCGACGAGCCAATGTTTTAGCTGCCTGACATTTGGAAATGGCATTTTTTGGTCTCCCTGATTTATTTATTTCCCTCCAGCAGAGACGAGAGGCTAGTCTTTGTGATCTGATGGCTGGAAAACACAGATAGCAACGGAGGGATGATTCCACACCCCCCCCCCCCCAGCGCGCCATGCCACCGCACGCTCCCCCGCTCCCCCGCTCCCCTTCCATTAAAGCAGGGACGCATAATCAGACACGCGGCCAGGACAGGCTGCTATCAAAGCGCCGCGGCGGCCGCAACTTGAGTGGAGCCTTTCTCAACACCAGCTGAACTGATGCAGCTACCGAACACACAAAGCACTATAGACGACATGGCTCATGTTTATTTGCCTTCTGATAGCGAGTCACAGATGGGGAAAGAGAACCATATGAGGACAGGGAGGGACTGTGTTAGCAGCCCTGCGCAAATACACAAACTCAGAGTGATTCACTTAAGCTTGAAGCCTTCTGGAAGCCCTTCTCCTGCATAACAGGCCAGTCGCATTTGTTCAGCGATTTATATTTAGTCTATTGTGTGTGTGTGTGTGTGTGTGTGTGTGTGTGTGTGTGTGTGTGCTTGCGTGTGCGCGTGTTGCTCACCAAGGTCTTTTTTTTTATATGATCACCAAGGAAACCAACACAATAAACAGGGTTGAAATGGCCCATTAAAATCTCTGAGTCCACAGCGAGCAAATAGTTGATCTTTCCATCAAAAGAGAAAAAAGGGAAAAACAAACCCTGTCATTGTGCCGCCCACCCACAGACACATAAGCAAAGCACACGGGATGTAGGAGGAGGTCAGCGCTGTCTGAAAACATCAGAAGGGGATTGCAAAGCTCCTGCTCGGGATCCTCCATACGATCTGTCTCTATTGACATTATGTAATTATGAGAATTAGACTGCAGAAACACTTCCTTGGATATTTATCTATTTTTGAATGTGAACTAAACGTATTGCACATCATTAAACTGTTGTTCTGAGTAGGAAATACAGTTTGTGCTCCCCATTTGCAGATAGCTTCTCATATTCTATTTTAAATTTGTAGATACTGTAGCTTCTCATATTCTATTTTAAATTTGTAGATACTGTAGCTTCTCATATTCTATTTTAAAAATGTAGATGCTGTAGCTTCTCATGTTCTATTTTAAATTTGTAGATACTGTAGCTTCTCATATTATATTTTAAAATTGGTCACCTTTATTCCATTCCATTTGCGTCCATCTTGCTGTCTTATTGTCTTTGTGGGGAAGGTAAATAACCTTGTGTGTGTGTGTGTGTGTGTGTGTGTGGGAATTGCCTTGTCTTGAGATGCATAGTCAATGTCTCTCGAGGGAACAATAAATACCAAGGCATCAAGGAGAGAGGGGAATTAATTGAAGGTGGGGATTAACAAGTTGTAGTTAAACGGGCCCTACCATTTGTCTCCTAATTCCTACAATAAGTCCGAGTCTACCAGTAAAAGGGAGATGAGAGAGCCAGACTGAGAGATTTATACAAGCTCACCCATCTCTTTCCCCAGACACAATTACCCACTATATAACTGCCATAAATTAACTGGAAAACAAAAGCAAAGTAATTTTCTTTTTTCTTTTTTCTCTCTCTCCCTCCTTTCTCACTCCTCCTTGGTCTAGCAGGAGCTGTGAGCCCGTCGTGCAAGATTTATGAATATGTTAGAATAGCCTGAGCCAACAGTTTTCAAAGTGGTGAAGGGAAAATAAATGAAAGGGGCCCCACAGGCAATTCATCTGCAGCTTGATGGATTACATGCTCATCACCACCTTCCTGATTCCTCAGCCATTCCCGTCGCACCTGCGAAATGTTTGGTAAACAAACGAAACGAATAGGCTCACCGATTTCCACCGCACTGACCATGCTGTCCCAGTCGACTGGCCAGATATGCAGATGGACCACATGTGTGATGAATTAGACCCTGTTTAAGAATGGTTTCAGCAGCAGAGGGATGGATGTTGTCCATCAACCAAAACCGCACACACACACACACTCACACACACACACACACACACACACATCACACATTCCTACCGACACACATACACACACACACACACACACACACACACCTATACAAACTCAGACAGAAACCTATTGACCATACAGTATGCCAGCCGTAGGTCCGATCATGAATTAGATAAAAAGTCACACAGCTGCACCGATCGAATCCAATACAGACAGTATGAGCGATGCTTTAATCAGCCTTTATGTTGTGCGGTCTGCGTTATTGAGGACATAAGCGCGCCTCTGTGGAGCCAATCCTTCCTGCAGGATCTCTCTCTCTCTCACTCCTGACGTGTGTGTCCGATAATGGCGGATCATTCCTCAGATTGACGATGGCATCCTCGCGTGCCTCCTCCGCAGACTTGGCGCAACCTCCAGCCCCGATGAAATCCCCCGTCGCTGACCTCCGAGGTCACCTCTGAATTGGAGGTGGTCAATCAAGGCCGCGTTTCCCGCCCCTGACAGCCCGCAGCCATAAATCTGAGCTCTTTGTCCTCTAAAGCTGCCCGCTGACAGAGGCCATACGGTCTCCAAACACACACACACACACACCCGCCCGCCCGTCCACACGTTTTCTTCCTCTATTGATCCAGCGTTGCCTTCTCTCATGTGAACACACACACACACACTCACACACACACACACACACTCAGAGCTCTCATGTGAGGGCTCATACTGCTGACAGCTTCATACTACGGCACGTGCTCTGGCCGTGTAGATTCAGTCGCCCTGGCGACGCCCTGGTGACCTGCGTCTCACACTCTCTTATTTATTTCCCGTTTGAGAGAGCAGAGGAGCAGAAGCTATAATGCTATTGATTTGAATGGAGCTGTTTTTTTGCTCTGTGTCGACCTTAGCTGAGATGTTTATGTGCTTGGCCTTCATCCGTCAGTCAGCGGAAACATTGGCAGTGGCAACAAGGGTAAAGAACACCTTTGCTGTCCATCATGAAGAATGGCAGGGGCGTTGCTGCAGTTATTAATAAAAGACAATCAGGCTGTTCTAGAACACATTGCATGATATTTCCATAATTCAGAGGTGCGTCATATCCCAGTGTAGTCCGGTCCAGTCTGTGTGATGTCACCGTAGGCAGCATGACCCTTTACTTACTATGACAAGATTTCTGTAGTATAGTGTTATAGTATGGTGGCCATTTTAGCAATGTGTCATGCTCGAAAATGAGCTTTAGGTGAAATGTTGCATTGTTGCCTATAAACGTGTCACGTGTTGACGTGCCACGTGTACATGAAGGCAAACAGCACAATGCACAGTACACAGTACTGTATGTTTCCTTCAAGAGTCATTTTCTGTCTGCCATTCTCTGTACTCTCACTACAAGTTGACTTGTTGAGCTCAGTGACTCACATCAAGTTAAAAGGGACCTGCAGGGGGTAAAGTGTATCTCTGCAGATAGAAACTTGACTCTTACTTTACTTCAGATCTCTTGAGTGGGGACAGGTAGAAGTAATAAGTGTAAAATAAAAATGTTACCTGCAGAGAGAAGAGAAAGCCTTTCCGTAGACCCTTCTGAACCAACGGATGTAGTACTCATAGCAGCTCATATAAAGCAAGAGGGGTATACGAGAAGGTGACATGTGTGTCTCTCAAATGAAAGAATTAGCACTCTGTTTTAACACCCTGCTGTACACCTTATGTGTTAAGATCATTTGAACTTCACTAGCACAAAGCCGGCGTTTTGGCAAAATCCACTTTTTCTGTGCTGGAAGTATATGTTGTTTTTAACCCATTCGCGCTGGATGCTGCATGACACAACATTGACCCTCCTGCTGGATGCTGCGTAGCGCAACATTGACCCTACCGCTGGATGCTGCGTAGCGCAGCATGCTTTTTATTTCATGTTTCTAGGTGCTACAGATTTTTAGTATGTTTTCAGAAAACCCTCAGAAAATAAGGTTATTTAGTCTAGGATTCTATAGGCGTTTTTAGCAGGCATTTTAGGAGTAAATGGGTTAATAGACATTCATGTCTGTGTGTTCTACAAATCTATATGTGTGTATGTTATAGTAGTCTTTCCATATGGCGAGCAATTGAATATGTAATGCACAAATCCAAAAACGATATGCAATGCAGGAACCAAAGGAGAGCCTAAGACTCTATAGGCTATCTAAGCAATGGAAATTAATTGCACAGTTACTCCCAAAAGAATACAATTTCTGCTCTCTCACAGGTTTGTCAAAAAAAATACATTGGCTGTGACTTCATTAAAAGGTGGAGACAAGAGGTCTTAATGTTTTATCCCCCCCCCCACCCCCCTATTCCCCTGAACTGCTGAAGTGGAACAGCAGCCTGGCACAACCTCACATGCCTCTGAAGTAATTCACTTTATTGCACCAGTGCATTAAGTAATGATTATTTTGTGAATTTGTGGGCATACAATGGTCAATTAATCACGGAGGAAACTGATGCTCGCGAGGGGTGGGGCGTGCTTGCCCGCTGGCCATCCGTCCTGCCAAACCCCCAGAGGGAGGAGGGGAGGGGAGGGCGGAAGAGACTGCCCAGGGCTGGGGCTCGGGGGAAGGTGCGTGCGTGCGTGCGTGCGTGCGTGCGTGTGCGTGCGTACGTGCATGCATACATGTGTGTGTGTGTGTGTGTGTCTGTGTGTGTGTGTGTGTGTGTGCATGCGTGCGTGCGTGTGTGTGTGTGCATGCGTGCATGTGTGTGTTTGATTGAAGCCCAGGGGAGAAGCTGGGGAGGGGATAGGCAGCAGCCAAGAGATTTTGTTCAGGAATTTGTGAAAGTGGAGACACAGAGGAAGCATGAAAAATCTGAAGCAGAGTTATCTGAATAGACATTACCAGGCATTTGTGTACACAGCGGAAACATGAAAAGTCTGAAGCAGAGTTATCTGAATAGACATTTCCAGGCATTTGTGCGAGCAACAGGATGCATGCGTGGCATGGGATTGGGTAGGCACCGAGAAGCCTGATGCTGTCAACTCAAGTTCAAGTGAAGGGTGAGCTCCCCTCACATGCACACTCCTCTGACAGTTTGCAGTGTGTGTGTGTGTGTGTGTGTGTGTGTGTGTGAGAGAGAGAGAGAGAGAGAGAGAGAGAGAGAGTCAGAAGCAGTCGGATGCTGATGTTTATTATGGGGTGAGATTAACGTTACGCACAACAATTTATTTCTTCAGGCCCAGGCAGGAGAATTTTTTGCACTGACAGAGCGTGAAGTTAAGCGTTATCAGGATGCAGTGTGTGTCTTGGTATGTGTGTGTGTGTGTTTTTGTGCAGTTGAGTGTGTGTGTGTATGTGTGTGTGTGTGTGCACGCTTCCCCACTTGCATTTGTAACTCTCTAGACGAGGCCCATTAAGTTCTGTGAATCTGCCCCATCCTTCACCCTCATCACATGGTTATATATGGCCATGGTGTCTGCAGACTTCTCTCTCATCACATGGTTGCCATGGTGTCTGCAGACTTCTCTCTCATCACATGATTGCCATGGTGTCTGCAGACTTCACCCTCATCACATGGTTATATATGGCCATGGTGTCTGCAGACTTCACCCTCATCACCTGGTTGCCATGGTGTCTGCAGACTTCACCCTCATCATTTGGTTGCCATGGTGTCTGCAGACTTCACCCTCATCACTTGGTTGCCATGGTGTCTGCAGACTTCACCCTCATCACATGGTTGCCATGGTGTCTGCAGACTTCACCCTCATCACTTGGTTGCCATGGTGTCTGCAGACTTCACCCTAATCACATGGTTGCCATGGTGTCTGCAGACTTCGATACTCGCTGCTCGCTACTTAGCCGGCAGCATATGCTGCTTGTTCCAACTGTGTTTTTCTGTTTTGTAAGCATTTGTGATCCAGCGTCTTTCTGTTGCTGTATTTACACACCGTGCACAGAGCTGGCGAGCGCTGTGTTATGATTTCTGTCTGCTTGTTTGCCCATCAATGTCCTTGCCAGTGACAGCTGGGTGTGCAGCGACTGTGTGTGTGTGTGTGTGTGTGTGTGTGTGTGTGCGTGTGTGTGTGTGTGTGTGCGTGTGTGTGTGTGTGTGTGTGTGTGCGTGTGTGTGTGTCCTCAGCTTGACTCTCTTGTCTCCCACCACAGCGGTCTGACAGCAAGGCATTGTTTCCCTTTAAAGCAGTGCGAGAGATGACGAGCTGGGCAAATATTAGGATGTACCAGAGAGAGAGAGAGAGAGAGAGAGAGAGAGAGAGAGAGGGGGGGGGGGGGGAGAGAGAGAGAGAGAGAGAGAGAGCAAAGCTGTATGAAAAGAGGGAGTGATGCATGGAAAGAGGGAGGGATAAAAAAGACAGAGAAATGGGGGTGGATGTGGTATAAATTATTACTATGGTTTGTAGACATCATAATGAGAGAAAGAGTTTGAAACATAATAACATGTATTTACATAATGTCAATGGTAATCAAGTAATACACTGACGTTTTTCTTACATCCTTTTATAATATTTTTCAATTAACACGTTAACAAACTAATACTATTAACGTACTGAAGCTATTCTACCAGAGTTATCCTCTATGTGCACTCCGTATCCCAATGCCTCTCTGTGTCGCTCTGTGTCTCTCTGTGTCGCTGTGTCGCTCTGTGTCTCTCTGTGGATGGGCGGAGCCTTGCAGCTGCGGACATAAAGACGTCATCAGAGGCGGGCTCTACTCAAAACAGCCAATAAGAGAGCAACGAGTGAACGCTATGTAACCATGTAGGATGTGTGACCTGTGATTTCTGTATAAACCCCTGAACTTTGTGTAAACCTTTGAACTTGTATTATGGAGAAAGGTTCTCACACACTTGGCAGCAACAGTACTGACTAGCAAAAGATAAGAGCGAACAACAATCCTTTCATAGCGCGACCTGTGGGTTTGGAGATGCCAAGCATTGTGTCAGCATCTAAGGAGACGTGTTACAGTGATATTGGTGTTCGACTGTTACAGTGATATTGGTGTTCGACTATTACAGTGATATTGGTGTTCGACTATTACAGTGATATTGGTGTTCGACTATTACAGTGATATTGGTGTTCGACTATTACAGTGATATTGGTGTTCGACTATTCTTCGGGAGTGCGATCGTGCGATCCACTCAGGCTTTGCGCTATGGAAACATTAAACAATATTTTGCACGGAACTCTGCCGGATTTTTGTGCCTTCTTTTTGGGGATAAGTTTTTGACGTTAGCACTTATAATGGTATATTTGGATGTGAATATCCGACACAACATGGGGATGAGAGAAGCAGTATCAACTGGATGGAGAGACAGAGAGGAAAAAAAGAGATGGGAGGATGAATAAAGAGTGAATAGAGAAGGTGGTGGTGTGTGTGTGTGTGTGTGTGTGTGTGTGTGTGTGTGTGTCTATACATGTGTGTGTGTCTATACATGTGTGTGTGTCTATACATGTGTGTGTGTATACATGTGTGTGTGTCTATACATGTGTGTGTGTGTGTGTGTGTGTGTCTATACATGTGTGTGTGTCTATACATGTGTGTGTCTATACATGTGTGTGTGTATACATGTGTGTGTGTATACATGTGTGTGTGTCTATACATGTGTGTGTCTATACATGTGTGTGTGTCTATACATGTGTGTGTGTCTATAGATGTGTGTATACATGTGTGTGTGTATACATGTGTGTGTGTGTCTATACATGTGTGTGTGTATACATGTGTGTGTGTATACATGTGTGTGTGTATACATGTGTGTGTGTCTATACATGTGTGTGTGTATACATGTGTGTGTCTACACATGTGTGTGTGTCTATACATGTGTGTGTGTATACATGTGTGTGTGTGTATACATGTGTGTGTGTATACATGTGTGTGTGTCTATACATGTGTGTGTTTATACATGTGTGTGTGTCTATACATGTGTGTGTCTATACATGTGTGTGTGTATACATGTGTGTGTGTATACATGTGTGTGTCTATACATGTGTGTGTGTATACATGTGTGTGTGTATACATGTGTGTGTGTGTGTATACATGTGTGTGTGTATACATGTGTGTGTGTATACATGTGTGTGTCTATACATGTGTGTGTGTCTATACATGTGTGTGTGTATACATGTGTGTGTGTCTATACATGTGTGTGTGTATACATGTGTGTGTGTATACATGTGTGTGGTGCTTTGATTATACAGACAAGTGACAGTGGCAGAGCCCTCCTCTCTCTCTCCCTCCCTCCTCTCTCTATCTCACTCCCTCTCTCCCTCCCTCTCTCTCTCCCTCCCTCCTCTCTCTCTCTCTCCCTCCCTCTCTCCCTCCCTCTCTCCCTCTCCCTCTCTCTCTTTCTCTCTCTCTCTCCCTCCCTCCCTCCCTCTTTTCTCTCTCCCTCTCTCCCTCCCTCTCTCTCTCCATCTCTGATGTAATAGGAGGGTGAGTGGGGCGAGTGAGCAGCGGCATGTTATTGTGAACTTGCTCCGCTGGCAGCACTTCTGTCGTTGAGCTGCAGCGATCCGTGAAGCCGCCATCTGGATTCAAATCACATTAAAGTTTCAGGCCCAGGAATGCATCAAGCTAAATGAGTATTGGCTCCAGGGGGGCTGCTGGGTGGTGGGGGGGTCTGATGGGGAAAAGGCCCATCGCCATCCAACTCTTTTGTGGTCAGTCAGAAATGATCCATCCCCCCCCCCACACACACACACACACACACCATCCCCTGCCCCTGTGTGGTAACTGGGCCTGGTTATGATGACAGCCTGACCAGCGACCGAGCCTCCTGCACGGGCACAATAAGGAGAGAGAGCTGCTTCCCCCTGGAGGGTTCTGGGTCCAAGTGGCGTAATGAATGGAAATGAGAAGTAATGCCAGGCCCGATCAAGGCCCAGTTACCACACAGGACCAGAGTGTGTGTGTGTGTGTGGGGGGGTGTAATGCCAGGCCCGATCAAGGCCCAGTAACCACACATAACCAGAGTGTGTGTGTGAGGGGGTGAAGTAGTGCCAGGCCTGACCAAGGCCTCCTGGTGGGCGAATCTGCATGATCAACATGGACTCACACATTGAGAGAGAGAGAGTCGTGTGTAATGTGAGCTTTGAGAGAGAGACGTGTGTAATGTGAGTCTTTAGAGAGAGACGTGTGTAAGGTGAGCTTTGAGAGAGAGACGTGTGTAATGTGAGTCTTTAGAGAGAGACGTGTGTAAGGTGAGCTTTGAGAGAGAGACGTGTGTAATGTGAGTCTTTAGAGAGAGACGTGTGTAAGGTGAGCTTTGAGAGAGAGACGTGTGTAATGTGAGTCTTTAGAGAGAGACGTGTGTAAGGTGAGCTTTGAGAGAGAGACGTGTGTAAGGTGAGCTTTGAGAGAGAGACGTGTGTAAGGTGAGCTTTGAGAGAGAGAGAGACGTGTGTAAGGTGAGCTTTGAGAGAGAGAGAGACGTGTGTAATGTGAGCTTTGAGAGAGAGACGTGTGTAATGTGAGCTTTGAGTGAGAGAGAGACGTGTGTAATGTGAGCTGTGAGAGAGAGAGAGACGTGTGTAATGTGAGCTTTGAGTGAGAGAGAGACGTGTGTAATGTGAGCTTTGAGTGAGAGAGAGACGTGTGTAATGTGAGCTTTGAGAGACTGCTGGAGACGGGGTCCTGCCACCTTGGAAATGATTCTCATCTGTCACTTTCCTCCAAACGATGGTGTAAAGAGATATTGAAGCGATGAGGAATTATGGAAGCTGTGAAAGACTTATCAGTCTGCCGCTCTGCCTGTTGGGACTAGTCAAGGTTAAATAAGAGTCCAGTTTAACAGTGG
Organism: Alosa pseudoharengus; assembly: GCF_046254945.1. Classification (NCBI taxonomy): domain Eukaryota; kingdom Metazoa; phylum Chordata; class Actinopteri; order Clupeiformes; family Clupeidae; genus Alosa; species Alosa pseudoharengus. The sequence continues at coordinate 2,679,978 of NW_027468609.1, read as the reverse complement.
ATTATTCTAAAGAACAAGCGCTGTGTAGCATGGGCAGAGGCCTTACGGAGATAGCACCAGGCCTGTTTAACTCTCCTGTTTAACTCTCCTGTTTAACTCTTACACCATAGCACCAGGCCTCTTTAACTCTCCTGTTTAACTCTCCTGTTTAACTCTTACACCATAGCACCAGGCCTCTTTAACTCTCCTGTTTAACTCTCCTGTTTAACTCTCCTGTTTAACTCTTACACCATAGCACCAGGCCTCTTTAACTCTCCTGTTTAACTCTTACACCATAGCACCAGGCCTGTTTAACTCTGGAACTGTAAAGAAACTGCATACATTGTATGTTTGCACAAGCAGTCAGTCACATGCTTCCTGTAAAGTCCCTACTGGTCATACCAATTGTGTGTATGTGGCAAAGCACCTGTATTGACCTGTTCTAACGTGATGTAATCTTCTGTATTGACCTATTCTAACGTGATGTTGACCTATTCTAATGTGATTTTAGCTTCTGCAACTATTTGCCCTTTCTACCTTTTCGATGTGAATCGAGTAGCAGTTTAGTTTTGATCTATTCTGGGCTTTGAGAGGAAGTGAAGGCTTTTTGTGCTCTCACTCTTGTGTTCATGTGGTGAATATGATCGTGTGGTTGAGATATGGGAAGGATAAATGACCAAAGTGGGGAACTGCTTTATCAGCGGCCAAAGACTCTCATTCCACATATGCTCTTCTCTTTGGGGACCAGCAGCCTTTTATGAAGTATGCTACTCTCTCTCTCTCTCTCTCTCTCTCTCACACACACACACACACACACACACATACAGGCACACAGAATGCACAGGCACACAAACACAAATATAAACAGACACACATGTGGGAGTACACACACACACACACACCCCTACACCTACACACACACACAGACACACACAACTGACAGGCATGGTAAATAAGCCGAAACAGATCTAGACAGAATGCATCAATCACTGGCCTATTTTATCCTATTATGCAAAGCCCTCCCACCCAAGAAGGGCAGCTCAAAGTCAGATTTGAAAAACAAACTTTCATACCTCCATTCAGACCACACAAAACGCTTTGTCTATGGGTGTGTTCTTCTGTCTGACATGCTGGCTTTGCAGAACTGTGTGTCTGGGGCTGGATTGAATGATCACATTAGACATGTTCCCCTCATATTATATGAAGTGTACTGTACTTATTCATTGAAAAGTGTGATGTTGACATTCATGTGGTTACTGCATACTCACCTGGAGTTATATTAGGTGCACTTCCTACTGAACTGCAATGTGCTTCTCGTATAGGCAATAAGATATACACTACAGTATGTGTTTATAAAACGTGTGTGTAGTTAAAGATTAATAAGTCAATAAGATATACAGTTTATGTTTATAAAATGTGTGTGCAGTTAAAGAAAGTATTACGTTTAGGGTTACAGTAGTAATGTGTTGCAATTTAAAGTTATTTCAGAAGTACACCTGATTTAGATTTAGCTGTGTTCCAGATGATTCTCCCACAGCACTCAAGTGTTAACCACAGAGCCCTTGTGTTGCGCCCCCTGCAGGTCTCCAGGTGATCTTCCCCGAGTACCTGCAGGAGAAGTTTGTGCAGTCGGCGCTGAGCTACATCATGTGTAACGGGGAGGGAGAGTACATGTGCCGCAACAGCCAGTGCATCTGCAAGTGTGCCGAGGAGTACCCACAATGCAACTGCCCCGTCACTGACCTGCAGATCATGGAGAACACACTGCAAGGCATGGTGGAGACCTGGGCCGCCTCCTACAAGGACTTTGAGAACTCAGGTAACACACACACACACCTGCACACACATACGCTCTCTCTCACATTCTGCCTTTCTGCCTCTGTCTCTCTCTCTCTCTCTTGTACACACACACACACACACACACACACACAACACACACACACACACACACACACACACATATATATGCGCGACATCTCTGATCTCTCTCCTAGCTGAGCCGGAGCTAATGATTAGCATAATTCCCATCTCAGCCCACCTCTCGGCATCATTTGCTCTGAAGGGGCTGCATCCTTGATGATATTATGGCTGTTTTCATATCGCTCATGAGAAAATGATGGCAGCAGCGGAAAAGAAAACGAGAAGGGAAAAAAGAGCAGAAATGCTCACTTTTCTTCGACATAAAAGCCGGCTAGCAGGCTGCTTATCAGCCTCAGACTGGCACAGGCCACAGCCCTAAACAGCGTAAGCTCTAAATTTAATTAATCAGCTGGTTTTTATTCCAAGTCTGTTGTCATTTTACGTGAGTCACCTTCTGGAGAATACGGCACATAAAGCTAGTGTGTTAGCTCCTCACAGGCAATCGGCAATAAAGTGCCATATGAATTATTCAACGCCTCCCCGAACAGCCTTCTGTTTGAGGAGACGGTTCTCCTCTCAGTTAATCGCAACAGTCGATTCCACCCCTTGCTCTCCATCTCTTCCTCTCTCTCTCTCCATCTCTTCCCCCCTCTCTCTCTCTCCATCTCTCTCTCTCCATCTCTTCTTTTCTCTCTCTCCATCTCTTCCCCCCTCTCTCTCT
>NW_027468609.1:2572418-2672418 GCF_046254945.1 Alosa pseudoharengus | reverse complement strand
ACGCCGACGCAGCGCTCGCCAGTGAGCCGAGGCGGGATTGGTGGTGGTGTCGCACAAATACCCTGTCTAATCACATTGTGCCCTGCAATAAAAACCAGTTAGTAAAGTGTGGTTGCTCCCTGCCTGCCTGTCTGCCTGCCTGTCATATGAGCGGCTTTGCATGCCTGTTAATGCCCTTGCTAAGAGTGGGCGCTAATTCTGGTCATTTGTCATTAGCTGTGGCTGATAAACAGTGGGTGGAAGGATGGTGCTGGAAGTGGTGGTGGTGTTGGAGGCAAGGAGGGAGTTATGGTGTGTGTGTGTGTGTGTGTTGGTTAATATGCGATGGCTTCTGAAATGAATGTCTCCTTTTGTTCCACCTCTCCCCACCTGCGTCACCTGGCTGTGTACCCACGCCTGCAGATATGCAGCACATGACGCCATTGTGTTCTCTCGCTCACGATGTGCTAAAAGTAGACCAACACGGAACAAAGACAAAGAAAACAGGAAGATGAAAGAATGTGGAAGTAGAAAACTCATGTTGGTTTGCTGTAATGAGATGTCTAGCACTGCCATCCTCACCACGGACCTCTGAGTTATACAAAGACTTTTATTCTTTGATAAATAAATAAAGAAATGAAATGTGTCGTGACAGTCTATTTTGTACGTGAGCTAGAGGACCTGTGCCCTTAGCGATGACATTACCTTGAAGCTGGCGTATTTCATGTTCATGTTCCCTGCTACTGACAGCACGCTGTGTTATTTAACTAGTCAGGCCGGCTGAACTGATGATTCCAAATCGTAAGGGTTCAGGAGCGAGTTTTCAGTGCCTTTGATTGCGTTTCCAAGACCAATATCCAAACATGTCATTTAATGCATAGAACAGAATTCAGTGACAGAGACTTCATGTGGCATTAAAATCAAATTAAATTCTCTCTCTCTCTCTTCTTTCTTCTCTTAATCTTATTCTAGTTCCTACTTGCTTGGTTGCTCATTTTTCTAGCTTCATTCTCTCTTTCTTGATTTTTCTCTCATTTCTCTCACTGTATCAAACTTACTCATCTCTCTCTCTCTCTCTCCCTCTCTCTCTCTATCTGCATGAATGTATGTCATCAACGCTAAGCGCAAGGGTTGTCTGTTTCCCCATTACAAACATGGAGATGTGCTCTGATTCGTGAAAACAAACATTCATTTCCAGCTATTTCCATCGCGGTCCCCATGGTGAGAAGAAGCCAGCCACTTGTTTTCTGCAAAATAAATAATGATGGGAAAGCAAAACAAGAGGCAGCTCTCTTGTACGCAGTGCTGCGCCAAAGTGCTTATTTGATAAAACATATCTGGGCCTCGCAATTCAAATGGTATAAGTGCTGCATATTTCAAATGAATACATTTGGACAGAATTAAATTACAGAAGTGCTTTGTTTCCTGAATATAACAGATTAAAATGGAGTCAGCTAGATCCTGTGTTTCAGCAAAATGCTTCCTGGGTAAATATGTGGAAAATATATTTTGTATTTTGGTTATATATATTGAATTTATAACCCATAATAGTCAATTTGGCTTATTGAAATATATGCGATGAAAGAAAAAAAGCAAACATGTTATGAATATTAGAAATCTCAGATAACTGATGTTTTTAGGTGTATATGCATGTGATAACTGATATTTTTAGGTGTAGGTGTGTATGCATGTGTGTAAATATCATAGCTATTTGGGCCTGAGCTGATGTGATTAAAGTGACATCCATGGCAGTGTGGCTGATGATGAGACTTGTGTTGTTGAAATCTGTCTGGATGGCTCCCAAATCCGATGCCCAAAGTGTCGTCGCTGTGTCGCTCACCGCCCTTGGCCTGATGTCTCACGGTCGCTGTGTTACTCACCGCCCTTGGCCTGATGTCTCACGGTCGCTGCGGACATGAACACGCGCTCAACAGAACGTATGCACAGACACATAGCACTGAAGGACTCTCCTCTTATTGCTTTGGAATGAAAAGTCTGACAGTTCTCTGTTGAGACACAGACGCATGTGGGAGCAGATGACCGGCAGCCTGTTGAATCAAATTCTGACCAAACTCAGTTGGCCAAGCCATAATACTTTACTGAGGGAGATGGTTTCCATGTCTCAATGAAGTTATCCATGTTATTTCACATAAAAACGGCCCTACTTCATATATCCATTGAGTTTTTATTAATTTACAGCTGAAGGTCTTCAGACCAAATAGTCGGTAACACCAACTGAACTTTGGGAAGTAGCCTGATGAATGCCTCTGGACACTGGGCACGTGCACGCTTCTGTGAGCCGTTGAGAGGATTTGAAGGAAAAGAGATGAGATGATAACCGCATTACCGCAACACCTGGCGTCGCATGTCTGTCAAGTTTATTTATATAGCTCATTTCATACACAGGTCATTCTGTAAACATAAACAAAAGCAAACAGTAATAACAAATAAAAGCATAGAAGGGCAAAAGAGTCTGAGGTCATCACCGTCATCACTGCAAAAAAAAAAAAAAAAATTGGCCTGCACATATGTGCACATAGTGTGTAATGTTGTGATGTTTAATGTGAGGAACCATATTATGACATGGATTCAAAACGTATCAAAAGATGAAGCAAACCCGATCTTTCGCGTATTTGTTGGGGAGTGTTGGCAATGTTCCAACATTCCATTTGTTTACTAAGAGTAGGGGAGAACTGGCACGTACAATCGTAAAACTTTTCTATTCTCTCCTTTCAAACTCGATTTACACAAAGATGTTAGACTTGAAAGCTGTGAAATTTGAAGCAGAATTACAAAATGCATGTAGCCTACCTTTGTTACAACCTAACGCAGCCTTTAAAAAGTGCGGTAGCATACCGCTGTAACAGTAGCATAAGCGCCATGAATGTAACAGTTCTAAAGTCGTGATAGCCTTGTTGATAAACTGCTTATTTCTTTCATGGTCCAGTGATCTTTGAAGTTGCTGTGGCTGTTTAAAGTTTAATTGGCTGTGATCGCTGTGTGGTTGTGTTTTTTTTTTTTGGGGGGGGGGGGGGGGGTGGAGAGGTACCGCGAAATCACAGTAATTTCTTGCTTTTCAACCGCGGTGAGGAAAAATCCATACGGTCCCAGCCCTAATGTGGAAATCTCTTTTTTAGTCGTGTTATGTTATTCCACAAAATGCGTTTGGAGGACTGACTGCATTATTGGTTTTGCAAGTATTGACCTTAACCAGGAGAAATGGGTCATGCTAGCTGGACAGCAACTAAAAGCTGTCCCACTTAAGAGGGGTCTGGTGGAAACGGTTACATGATTGACACGTGGAAATAGCATTATGAATCTTCCTCTAATGTACTGTAGCCCAGAAAAATATTGAAATATGTCAAGCGCTTTGAAAATCTCTCTCTCTCCCTCTCTCTCTCTCTCTCTCTCTCTCTGTGTGTGTGTGGATCAATAACTCTGCTATACGTCTCTTATCTGTGTAAGGCATATTACTGTAAGAATTTACTGTAATGGTGAGTGAGATGATACATGCTTTTACAAGATGTCATCAAGCCCCCTGAGTCCATGTGTTAAATTTGTAAAAGGCGGCCATTTTGTTGCATTAAAAATACAAGCTTTGGAATGAGTTGAATTGAACTATTTTGTATTGATGGAGTGGCTCCCGTGACATAATTTGTAGTTTAAATATTGTATACAGACATGTTAACTATGCATGTTAACTATGCATGAACACATTTTGAGTTTGATTGAACTCAATGTTCACGCTGGAAAAGTACTTTAAGTTGGCAGAGACAGACTGAACGTTTTTTGATGGCAAATGTGTCTTTCTTTTAAAATTCATAATCGCATAAGTATGAATGGCAGCTCCCACATACAGTTAGCTGGGGCTGAGACAGAGGCAGTTTATAGCGAGCCTGTCTCTCTCTCTCTCTCTCTCACTCTCTTTCTTTCTCTCTATTTCTCTCTCTCCCTCTCTCTTTATATCTCTCTCTCTCCCTCCCTTTCTCTCCCTCCCTCTCTTTCCCTCTCCCTCTCTTCTTTCCTTTCTCTCTGTCTCGTGCTCTCTCACACACACGTGTGTGTCCCCTGTAGCTCTCGGTCCGCTCGGTGATTGCTCATTTGGGAAATGGCTTGGGGGGCTCCTGATCTGTCGAGCAGAGGGGGGTTCATCAGTCACGGCTCCTCCAGGTTCATTAGCATGTCATCCTAACCTTGAGCCTGCCATCGCCCACACACACACACACACACACACACACACCCCGCTCTGCTGGAGTCAGATGGGCAGAGTCTCCTCGTCATCTCCAGCAGAACTTTCCCAACTGTCAGCACGGCGAGACAGCAAGCCTGGGGGGGGGCAGATTTGCATGGGAAAATGGAGACCCGCTCTCTCAGTCAGTCTGTCTGTCTGTCTGTCTGTCTCACTGTCTGTCTGTGTGTCTGACAGTATAGATTACCTCTTTTACAGATTTAGGGGGTGTGTGTGTGAAGGTAACAAATGGTTGCAGGGGCCTTGGCAGTTGGTTAATCCACTCTTCCCCAGTGCAGTGAAGGGGCTTTACTGACTGCTAATTATTAATGGAGCATTTTATTCTTATGGTGCTCTCATGTATTTTCTCTATCTCTCCCTTCCCTGTCTTGTCCACTCTCTCTCTCTCCTTTCATCTCTCTCTCTCTCTCTCTCTCCTTTCATCTCTCTCTCTCTGTCCCCATCATGTCTGAGTCCCTCTCACCCTGCCTATGTCCTTCCTGTGTCCAGATCGGTGTTGCAGTGGTTGAACCGAGTGCAGTCCTACCTGTACTGCAACGAGAACGGCTTCTGGGGCACCTTCCTGGAGAGCCAGCGGACGTGCGTGTGCCACACCGGCGTGACGCTGTGCCAGCGGCCCATCCCCTGCGTCATCGGCGGCAACAACAGCTGCGCCATGTGCAGCCTGGCCAACATCTCACAGTGCGGCTCCTGCAACAAGGGCTACAAGCTCTACCGCGGCCGCTGCGAGCCCCAGAACGTCGACTCGGAGCGCAGCGAGCAGTTCATCAGCTTCGAGACGGACCTGGACTTCCAGGACTTGGAGCTGAAGTACCTGCTGCAGAAGATGGACTCCCGCCTCTACATCCACACCACCTTCATCAGCAACGAGATACGCCTGGAGACCTTCTTCGACCCGCGGTGGCGCAAACGCATGTCCCTCACGCTGAAGAGCAACAAGAACCGCATGGACTACCTCCACATGATCATCGGACTCTCCATGAAGATCTGCCAGATGCGCAACAGCAGCATCGACCCCATGTTCTTTGTTTACATCAACCCGTTCAGCGGCAGCCACTCGGAGGGGTGGAGCATGCCCTTCGGCGAGCATGGCTACCCACGCTGGGAGAAGGTGCGCCTGGGCAACTCTCAGTGCTTTAACTGGACGCTGCTCCTGGGCAACCGCTGGAAGACCTTCTTCGAGACGGTGCACATCTACCTGCGCAGCCGCGCCAAGGTGCCCACCATGCTCCGCAACGACACGGGTCAGGGCCCGGTGGACCTGTCCGACCCCAACAAGCGGCAGATCTACATCAAAATCTCCGACATCCAGGTGTTCGGCTACAGCCTGCGCTTCAACGCAGACCTGCTGCGCAGCGCCGTGCAGCAGGTCAACCAGTCGTACACGCAGGGCACGCAGTTCTACTCGTCCTCCTCCATCATGCTTCTGCTGCTGGACATCCGGGAACGCATCAACCGGCTCGCCCCTCCGGTGGCGCCAGGGAAACCCCAGTTGGATCTCTTCTCCTGTATGCTCAAACACCGCCTCAAGCTCAACAACAGCGAGATGATCCGGGTCAACCATGCCTTGGACATGTACAACACCGAGATACTCAAACAGTCAGATCACCTGACCACCAAACTCTGCTGAAGGGGAAGGGGAAGCTCTGCGAGTCAGAACACAGTATTTACAGACCAAACTGTTTGGGAAAGTAGAAAGAGAATTTGCTTTTGTTTTTTTTCTCCTTTGGTTTTCGGTTTGGACCTTTTTTTTGTTCAGCTTTTTGATGTACTATTAACAACTTTGTAAGTGTAATTGTTAAAGAGAAATTAAGAAAGAGGGTTGAAGTCTTTTAGTTCACTAAAGAAGATGATGAAAAAAAAAAAACGTGACTGTACCATATTTGTCCGCATGTCTGTCATTTCCTAAAGGAGTATTACATGAAAAAAAAAAAAATTAAAGTCGACATCCAGTGACAAAGAGGCCTTCACTTTACTCTGAGGGAGCTAAGGCACATCTGAAAACTGCCATTCTTTTCTGAGTAACTCAGTTTTAAAAGGAATATTTAACGAGCGCAACACAAGGGCAGAGCATACATCACTCTTTTGGGTTGAGCTTGAGGCAAGCAGAGAGCTAAAAGGACATTTTAAGACAAGTTGTACATCTCAGAGGTGGACAGGTCAGTCAGGAACGAAGCTTCAGTTGCATCGCCTTCTCACATTGCAAAATGCTCCGCCCCTCTTGTAGTGTTGCTGGAGTTTTCTCGAGTCCAGCAATCCACAGAGGGGCGATGAGTCATTTAGCCGGTCGATAGTCAGCTGTTTATATCTGTGGATATCTGTTCTTTTCTTTGGTTCCTCCTCTGGCCTAACGCTTCTTGCTGTCTGTTAACTGGATGTGTCATTGAAGAGTGAATGCTTTCATCGTAAGCGGGGAGCCTGTCTGTCTGTCTGATTCTCCCCTCTGACCTTTGAACTTCAGCCAGTGTGTTTTTTTTTTTTTGAGGTGGTGGGGTGTCTCTGGTGCCTGGGCGCAATGTTGTGGTCTAAAGATGAACAATCAAATGCTATTTCGTACAGCTTTGCAAAAACGTACACCTTTGTGACTGCTGATGTTTCAAGCTTGCTGGGTACCAATAGCAAATCTGAATATCCATTGTTCACTAGCATCTGCAAGATTAAAAAAAAAATAAAACATAAGCCATACATTTCCTAGAGGTATATGAATTAAAAAAGAGAGAGAAATAAAACGCTTGTACACATTTTTCGCTGTGGAAAAAGCCCTATACATGTTTATTACTTTTTTTGCTTTTGCTCTGTCTGTTTGATGGGGCTTGGGGGTGGGGGTTCTATAATGGGGAATGACAAAGTATATGGGATTCATGGGATTGACACATGCCATTGTAAAGCCACTGACTAGAGTAAGACCATTGAGAACAACCGTATTAAAGCTTTATGTTTTTATGTTTTGTTTTTTGAGAACAACAGTATTAAAGCTTTATGTTTTTTTTTTTTTTTTTTCATTTATTAACCACTCAATCTCCTGTGTACTATGCTCGCGTTTGACTTTGTATTGGATCCATTTATGTTTCTTACACCCCAAGAAATGCAGGAAAAAGACATACGGTTACAATGTTTCTTTCATTTCAGAGGTTATGTAGATCTCACTCAGCCACAAAACAGACTTAAACACTACCTGCTTATTATTATTATTATTATTATTATTATTATTATTACCCTGTCATATTAAGTGCCTGGTACCTATCCCTTTAACAGTTTTAGCAGAGGTCAGAGTCATATACTTACACTAACTCTTCACCTTGTCATAAGGAAATCCCATGGGTTGTTTTTGAAGTTCCCTCCAAATGTTGTCACTAAGATTATGTGTCTTTATTTTGGTTGAAATCTAGTTCCCATTGAAAAAGCTATGTCCATCCCTGCTATAGTGCATGTCCCATACAAAAGTCCAACTTAGTTTCAGTGACAGACGACAGGTAAAGCATATAGTTGATGTGTAAATACTACTGTATCATGGTATAGTTAACCGACAATAACACACTTTGGACCGATGTAAATTTACCAGAAGGGGGAAACGTCAGGTTCAATGTTAAAACACAACTTGGTGTACCTTGTAGCACAAGTGACAGATTCATTGTTGATCTTCAGTGCAGAAATATACTACCTGAAATAATAATAAAAAATATCACCAGCTTGTAAATGTAATTGGATTAAGTAAATATAACAAATCCTTTTTTCTAAAAAAACACAAGGTATTTCCCCAAGGCCTATATGACAAAAAGCACACGCGTCTCACAACATTGAAACCTGTCATGATGTACAGTAAAGCCTGCCGCATTATTCTCCCACCCCACTAGACTGTCATGATGTACAGTAAAGCCTGCCGCATTATTCTCCCACCCCACTAGACTGGCTTGATCAAGCAGCTCACAGTTCCTTGTCTATGTAATTTTTGCTGTTCTGTTTAAATAATTATATCGGCTTTCTTCAAATGAATGTTTCATATAATAATCTATTTCTCATTAAAATGCTATATTTAATAAGAAGAGCAAGGCTGGTCTGTACCACTTCTGACAAACGGGAATATGGAAGAGTGTCCATTACAGCTGGGCAATGATCCTGAAACAGCTACTGAGAGAGTTCCACGCCATTAGCCTAGCCCTAATTCATAATCATTCTTTCTGTGTAGAAATTTACCATTTTGTCAACGTGTCAAACTCATGCATTATAACAATCATAGTAACCCTTAACAAAGTTTTGTTATAGTTTTATATGGATTAGACTGTTGGGTTATTTGACAAGTATTATAATACATAACCATGAACACCATATGGCTTAAGTACGGCTGATGTGTTTTCCTACTATCACTTTACATTACAATTTGTGTTAATGTATAGCCTCATTATCAACTCACATTGTTTGAACATGGTTTATAGAGCCATGGGCCTGCTAGCATGTTTCAACATGCTTTATAAAGCCATACTCCTGCTAGCATGTGTCAACATGCTTTATAAAGCCATACTCCTGCTAGCATGTTTCAACATGCTTTATAAAGCCATACTCCTGCTAGCATGTTCATACTCCTGCTAGCATGTTTCAACATGGTTTATAGAGCCATGGGCCTGCTAGCATGTTTCAACATGCTTTATAAAGCCATACTCCTGCTAGCATGTTTCAACATGGTTTATAGAGCCATAGGCCTGCTAGCATGTTTGCTCTATAGAGCCATAGGCCTGCTAGCATGTTGGCATTAGCTGCTAAGTGTTATAGGCAGTCAGAGAATGTGTAATAAGGGGAGAACTGCCACTCTCGGAAAACTTCCGGTTTCTGAACTGGTTGCAGTTCCTTCTAGGGTTCCACATGAGGGCGCTCGTCCACGAGTGCAGAATGCATATTGTTTTGAAAGGGGAGGCAAAGAAAATACACTTGGTGGAGGATTATATTTATACTATAGACTATACTGTATTATATTTTTAAAAGTGACTTAATTGTTCTAAAAAGCCTTTCAAACGTGTTGATGGCGTCATTCATTAGCACAACGCTAGCGTGTTATGGGCAACAACGACCCAACCTGTAAGAAATCAAAAGGACATAAGTACTCGTTCATTCAACTTTTGACCTATAACCCATGTTGACGTTATACAAACTACAATCAAATCTGAGATTTGTCAACGACAATCAGGTGAAAGAGACAAATTTAGCCGTCTAGCTCCATTGACTCCCATTCATTCTGCACTCATGGCGATCGCCCCCAGTGGAACTCTGGTGGAACTGCAACCAAAATTCGATACAATGGGACTCATATGGCTCCCTGCTATGAATCATCAGAGAATCATATGGCTCCCTGCTGCTATGAATCATTGGAGAATCATATGGCTCCCTGCTGCTATGAATCATTAGAGAATCAATGGCTCCCTGCTATGAATCATTGGAGAATCATATGGCTCCCTGCTATGAATCATCAGAGAATCATATGGCTCCCTGCTATGAATCATGAGAGAATCGTATGGCTCCCTGCTATGAATCATCAGAGAATCATATGGCTCCCTGCTATGAATCATGAGAGAATCATATGGCTCCCTGCTATGAATCATTAGAGAATCATATGGCTCCCTGCTATGAATCATTAGAGAATCATATGGCTCCCTGCTATGAATCATGAGAGAATCATATGGCTCCCTGCTATGAATCATGGGAGACCCCCACAGCGCAGGGCGTAAGTAAACAGCACGAGGACGTCCGTGTAAACAGGCAGCGCTTGTTTTATCTTTTATTTTTCACTGAAACTATCAAACTATCCTTTAATCTGTCTGGGCCCATTTATTAGACTCTTCTCAGAAGTGCAACGCAAATCATGGCTGCTTCACATGATAGCAGCTGGATAACTCTGATTAACCTCTCTTCTCCAAACATGTGTGTGTGTCTGTGTCTGTGTGCATGTGTGTGTGTGTGTGTGTGTGAGAGAGAGAGAGAGAGACAGAGCGAGAGAGTATATGAGGTATCATTGGCTCCAACTACACTCACCAAACCAGCCAACAGTCTGAAAAATAAAAGCATGTATTAAATATTAATGATTTCTGTACTTCAAACATATTTTGCCCATGTTGACCAATGGAGTTTTTATGTATTTATTCATATTTGAGCAGAAATATGTTAAAACAAATATTGCTGGCATCCTATCTGACAAATGAGAGAAATACAAAGCCTGAGTGACATGAGCCAGTGATCGCATTTGAACCTTTGAACCTGCTCTCAGACCTGTGATCGCATTTGAACCTGCTCTCAGACAAACCTGTGATCGCATTTGAACCTGCTCTCAGACCTGTGATCGCATTTGAACCTGCTCTCAGACAAACCTGTGATCGCATTTGAACCTGCTCTCAGACAAACCTGTGATCGCATTTGAACCTGCTCTCAGACCTGTGATCGCATTTGAACCTGCTCTCAGACAAACCTGTGATCGCATTTGAACTTGCTCTCAGACCTGTGATCGCATTTGAACCTGCTCTCAGACAAACCTGTGATCGCATTTGAACCTGCTCTCAGACAAACCTGTGATTGCATTTGAACCTGCTCTGCAGATCTGTCTGGCAATTCTTCAATTCACAGCAACATCCAAAAGTCACCAACAACAAACCAACCAAAGAACCAATCACAACTGCTTATCCAGCTTAGTTAAGTTATACTGTATAGTATGAAGCTCCTATTGGAAATGTGTTCTCTGCATTTAACCCATCTGGGCATCTGGGGGTAGTGTACTGTACACACATTCATACACACACTCAGAGCAGTGAGCTCACTCGGAGCACACACACTAGGAGCACACACATACACTAGGAGCTCACATACACACCCGGAGCAGTGGGCAGCCCTTGATCCGGCGCCTGGGGAGCAGTTGGGGGTCAGGTGCCTTGCTCAAGGCCACCTCATCCGTGGATGTGGGAGAGCGCTGTTCAATCACTCCCCCCACCCACATTTTTCCTACCAGTCAGGGATTGAACCGGCCACCCTTCGGTTACAAGTCCGATTACCAATAGGCCATGGATGCCCATATGGGGCGGGCTTTATACAATAACAGACGGTTAGGAGCACTGTTTTATTATACAACTAAAGCCTGCACTGAAGGCGTCAGTATTAAATGACACAGACTTTCTTTCGAATTGAGTGAACAACTGTATTTGAAACCTTTGCTTGCAAGAAAGATCTGATTGCTATATTTCCAAAAGATTAAGTAAGAGTTTAAATGTACAAATTGGAGTTTAATTTCACTGCTGATACCTCGCTGGGAAATCGGAAGTGAACAAAGACTTCCCAGACCTATTCTCAAAGCCAGTTAGGATTTGAGAAGGGGTGTGGTGCCAGCCAGACCACCAGGTTTTGATTTTGTTTTTACAGTATTTTAGGCTACAACATGAATAAGCTATCACACATAATTTATTAATAGGCAATTACTGACCTATTAATACTTTAATCCACTGCCCTTTTACATGTTAATTCCAGCTGTGCTATCAGACCATGTGCTCACACATTCATGAATGAAAGCCTTATTGGGACTGTGCCAGTAAATATCAGATTTGGACTTAATGTCTGCTCTAAATATTACACATCAGCATTCAGTTCTTTCAGAACCCCCGCATACAGCAACACTGTGTTGACTGCAGATGAGAAATGTCTGTGTTTTCCCACTTTGACAGATAAGCAATCAAGAGCAAGGGGTGTGAATTATCTATGAATGGTGGATGCAAACTGCATCAAATGGTCTGTTAGAGTTGAATAGAAGACATATACTTACATAACACAACAGAATTGGCTAAAATCAAATAAGCCAGACATAAGCACAGAGAGACACACTAGACATAACATGATTAACTAAAATAAACCCTGGCAGACGAGCATTTATATTTAGGCGAAACAGAAACATTTCACAGAATTATCAATCACTCTTCGTTTTAACTGTTACATTCAGAACAGACAGTGATATAAATAGAAGCAATGGGCATGTGAGTGCGCAAGTGGAATTAGATGCAGTTCAAAGCCCTAACAAGAACGCCTTAGCCTTAGCTCAAAGGTTGCGTAAACAATGTAAACATCTTTAAATGGGATCCTTTTGAATGGCCTTGTTTCCCCAAAAAGAAGTCTGCAGCTGCTGCAAGATGTGCTTCTTATTGGTGAAAATGAAAATGCATCTATATATCCAAGAGAACACACGGTGGATAACTCATGGTCGGGGGCCTTTTGTGCCCTTTCATAATTTGAGATGTTTGTGTTCATGTGTGTAGACATCTTAGAGATAAACAAACATATGTATGGAGCAGAACCAAATTGCACAGCCATGTTTGGTAGCAGGTATCCACCATGTCATTAGAGCAAGGTTGCATTAGAGATACAAGTGCACAGCCATGTTTGGGAGCAGTTATCCTCCATGATTGGGAGCAGTTATCCTCCATGTTTGGGAGCAGTTATCCTCCATGATTGGGAGCAGTTATCCTCCATGTTTGGGAGCAGTTATCCTCCATGATTGGGAGCAGTTATCCTCCATGTTTGGGAGCAGTTATCCTCCATGATTGGGACCAGTTATCCTCCATGTTTGGGAGCAGGGATCCTCCATGATTGGGAGCAGTTATCCTCCATGTTTGGGAGCAGTTATCCTCCATTTTTGGGAGCAGGGATCCTCCATGTTTGGGAGCAGTTATCCTCCATGATTGGGAGCAGTTATCCTCCATGATTGGGAGCAGTTATCCTCCATGTTTGGGAGCAGGGATCCTCCATGTTTGGGAGCAAGTATCCTCCATGTTTGGGAGCAGTTATCCTCCATGTTTGGGAGCAGTTATCCTCCATGATTGGGAGCAGTTATCCTCCATGTTTGGGAGCAGGGATCCTCCATGTTTGGGAGCAAGTATCCTCCATGTTTGGGAGCAGTTATCCTCCATGATTGTGAGCAGGTATCCTCCATGATTGTGAACAGGTATCCTCCATGCCACTTTTTAATCAAAGCAATTTACAACATGGTAAACAATTGAAAACTTTTTAAAACAATTCTCCCAAGAATTATAAGGGATAATGTACATATGGAACGCCGGTCATTATTGGGAAAATAAGTCCCGACAAGGCCAACCGGACCCCGATGTGCCAGCCTTGCTTCGCCCCGAAGGGACTTATTTATACAATAATGACGGGCGTTCTATACATTATTCCGTTTATTATACAACAGCAGTCATTATTTAAAGGTCCTTAGACGAAAATAATGAACGGTAGAACTTTTGGAAATCCCATTCAAGTCAATGGAGCGTTCTACTTACATTGTGAAGAGCCGTATAATAAAACAAATTAAAAGAGTACAATTAGAACAATTTCATCAGTGAGTGCTGTTTTCATACAGTCAAGAATGTCAGTTCTAGTCAGGTGATAAGTGTGAGAATTAGCAAGGCTAGTTGTAAGTACAGTAGTGCTACGAGAGGAGATATTCTCTGAAGAGCTGGAGATTTTTGAAGATGGAGAGGGATGTTCCTGCTCTAGTAGGAACTGCTAGCACGTTCCACCAACGAGGATCAACAGATGAGACAAGTTTGGATTGGCCTGCTCTGAGCGTACTGGTGGCAGAGCAAGACGTTGTTCGTCTGAGGAGCGCAACAGTGAAGTTACATGATATAGCATGAATGTAAGTTTAAATGCACATGGCATTGTATGTATTTAAGTATGTTGCAATTATGACACTTGCATGTACTCATTGACCTAATATTAATTACACATAGTAACGGTGTTTAGGGTTTTGTAGTAGTTCTACAAACAAAAAGGATCCCCCCCCCCTAATCAAAAGTCCTGCTCAGTGTTCACTGATGTTCCATATAGCCCCAGTAGTAGTCTTCCACAGTTTCCACACGTCTGCACAAAGACAAATGTCATCTTTTCTGCAATATCCTTGACATAAGAGGCTTTGTATGAAATTGCAATGAACCGCTGTCAGGCTCCGCCAAGACCATCAGAAGGGAATGGAAAATAGATAGTGGCAAGCAAGCCTCACAGTGTTTCCATGTGAATAACTCCAAACTCATTTGAAACAAAGCTAATCTGGCTCAGTGTTGAAAGAGCAGCAAACTAATGCAATGGCTTTTTATACTAGTCTACGTTTATACAGTAGCATTGTCACAAGCAAATCACCAGTCTACCTCCAGCTCATTAAAAACAACATGTCACACTCGGTGCTGACATGATAATGGTACAGTAATAACCACATGTCAAGGTCATAGTTATATGACATGATAATGGTACAGTAATAACCACATGTCAAGGTCATAGTTATATGACATGATAATGGTACAGTAATAACCACATGTCAAAGTCATAGTTATATGACATGATAATGGTAATAATCACATGTCAAGGACATAGTTATATGACATGATAATGGTAATAATCACATGTCAAGGCCATAGTTATAGCTTTAACATTTCCATATATGCAGTGCATGCCAAATTAATAAGTATAAGTATACACACATGCAACACACACACAGGCATACACACACACACACACACACACACACACACACACACACTGACACATTGTTCTCACACATTGGCACGGAGGAAGATTCATTTAGTGGGCGTTGCCAGATCTGTGGCTGATAAGAGCAGGTTTGTTGCAGACCCTTCTGTGGCTCTCTTGTTTATCTCAGTGTTTGTGTAAGAGTTGTGCAGGAGATGTAAAAACAGCCCATTGGCCTCATTAGTGGCCTCGCTGGGTGATAAGAGCATATTCAACATAACACTTCACTACACACACACACACACCCATGGACACACACACACACCCATGCACATGCACATACATACCCATGCACATACAACACTTCACTTCATTCTCCTCCCTTCTCTCTCCTCTGAACTGCATGACAGACGGACTCCCACACACACGCACACACGCACATACGCACACACACACACACACACACACACACACACACACACACACCCATGCACACACACACACACACATGCACATACACACACACACACACACACACACTCACACATACTCTTTATGTCCCCCTGGGTCTGGGAAGTGTACAGCTCTGCCAATGCACACGACTGCATTAAGCCACAATGGAGACGCTCATCCCTGTATTATGGAGATGCCTTATCAATCTGGAGAGAAGCTGAGCAATGCTGGAGAGATGAGGCCTTATCAATCTGGAGAGGAGCTGAGCAATGCTGGAGAGATGAGGCCCTTTGCCAGCCACACATTTCTGGGCCCAACTTTCCTCTTTAAGCCGCACTCTGCTGAAATACTGCAGGAAGGGACTAATCCTCCACACGCAGTACAGGGTGAAGGACTCAAGTATAGTGTAGTGCCTACACACGGACACACACACACACATACACACAGAGACGCACACACACACACAGACACACACACACACTCTCTCTCTCTCTCTTTCCATTTCTAATCTCCTTTCAGGGGCTTAAGATTATTATCATTTCTCAACAATCTGCAGTAATGGGCTGAGCATTACCATCGCACTACAATCCTTCGATTTCACTTTAGTTTCTAGACCTGAGCACACAATGAGGATCAAATAACAGGGCTTACTCTAAAACCTAAATTTCAGCATGAAAACACACATTTCTCTGTATGTGTTTCTTTACTTTATTTAGTCAATGAATTGTTTATGTTATAGACATTTGTTTTTATGTTATAGACATGCATTAAAGCATACAGTATGGAGGATATGGAGATTCTATATTATTATGCCATAAAATATTATATAATATAAGGAAGTGAAGATAGACACAGATATGTCAAATATAATATAAATAAATATATATATATATATATATACAGTACACTGTATATATATAGTCTTCTAGTCAGTACAGTATATATACAGTAGTCTGTGTCTTTACATGTGTTGTTGCACACTACATTACTGCAAAGTACAGTACAGTATATATAGTCTGAGTCTTTACATGTGTTGTTGCACACTACTACACACTACATTACTGCAAAAGCAGAGTGGCCATTTGGGGCTTTTGAAGGACGGAGGCCTGTAAGAGGTTTAATGACACGTTTTGTTTGAATGCACTTTCCACACCATTCCCTCCCTCTCTCTGCAGCAGCAACAAAAGGAATCGAGAGGTGCTGATTAGAGAGCTTTTTTCCCTCCTGCTTTTCATTGCACCACAAACCTCAGTAAATCGATATCCTGAGCAGATTGGCCAGCACCCTCACCCTCCATGGTCCTCTTCATAAAATGCCGCACACCCAAAGGCTTTAAATAAAGCCATATATTCAGCACCAAGGTCAGCCAGGCGCCTCCTACAGAGCGAGAGAGGACATGCTCCCAGGCCGCTCTCCCTCAGGCAGGGCAAAGGCACTTCTCTTTAGGGCCGCACTCGTGAAGCCACATCATGGCTACCTATGAGTCCTGCAGCGCCTTCAACATGATCATGCATTAAACATCATAGACACCTACAAGTCCTGCACCGCCTTCAACATGATCATACATTAAACATCATAGACACCTATAAGTCCTGCAGTGCCTTCAACATGATCATGCATTAAAAATCATAGACACCTATGAGTCCTGCACCACCAGCAACATGATCATGCATTAAACATCATAGACACCTATAAGTCCTGCAGTGCCTTCAACATGATCATGCATTAAAAATCATAGACACCTATGAGTCCTGCACCACCAGCAACATGATCATGCATTAAACATCATAGACACCTATGAGTCCTGCAGCACCTTCAACATGATCATGCATTAAACATCATAGACACCTATAAGTCCTGCACCACCAGCAACATGAGCATGCATTAAACATCATAGACACCTATAAGTCCTGCACCAACACCGACATGAACAAGCTCTTTAAGCCACATTATAGCTACCTATAAGTCTTGCATGACCATCTACAATTGTGCATGAGCAAGCTCTTAAAGCCACATCATAGATACCTATAGGTCCTGCACAACAATTGACATGGCCATGCATTAAACAACATCATAGCTACCTTAAGTCCTACTGTATACGACCATCAACATGAGAGCATCCTCATTAAGCCACATCATAGCTACCTTAAGTTCTATACGACCATCAGCATGCATTAAACCGTTACAGGTGCACATGGCCTTCATCATCTTTGGCAATACGTATGTTCACATGCACTCTCACACAAGGCCCAGGTGAGTGTCAATATACATGCTATATACTATATACATGTCATATAAATGCTATACACATGCTATATACTATATACATGTCATATAAATGCTATACACATGCTATATACTACTGTATATAACACATATAACATCACACAGCTAGAATCTGTCTAGAAGGGCTTACCGGTATGTATAGGTGTCAAATAGCTGTACTGTCTATAGTGCTTGTGTCCTGTGTTGTCACTGGTCTATGGTAAAGTGTTGGTGTGTCCTGTGTTGCCACTGCTCTATGGTAAAGTGTTGGTGTGTCCTGTGTTGCCACTGCTCTATGGTAAAGTGTGCTTGTGTCCTGTGTTCTCACTGCTCTATGGTAAAGTGTTGGTGTGTCCTGTGTTGCCACTGCTCTATGGTAAAGTGTTGGTGTGTCCTGTGTTCTCACTGCTCTATGGTAAAGTGTTGGTGTGTCCTGTGTTGCCACTGCTCTATGGTAAAGTGTTGGTGTGTCCTGTGTTCTCACTGCTCTATGGTAAAGTGTTGGTGTGTCCTGTGTTCTCACTGCTCTATGGTAAAGTGTGCTTGTGTCCTGTGTTGCCACTGCTCTATGGTAAAGTGTTGGTGCTTGTGTCCTGTGTTTTCACTGCTCTATGGTAAAGTGTTGGTGTGTCCTGTGTTGCCACTGCTCTATGGTAAAGTGTGCTTGTGTCCTGTGTTCTCACTGCTCTATGGTAAAGTGTTGGTGTGTCCTGTGTTCTCACTGCTCTATGGTAAAGTGTTGGTGCTTGTGTCCTGTGTTCTCACTGCTCTATGGTAAAGTGTTGGTGTGTCCTGTGTTCTCACTGCTCTATGGTAAAGTGTTGGTGCTTGTGTCCTGTGCTGCTTGTCCTTCTTGTGCAGAGTGGGGACAGAAGCGAGGTTCTGATTAATGTGATGGTTTACATGCGGTAATGAGGCGAGCGACTCCTTGTGCATCATCATGGAAGCCACACCTTCACATCCAGTCCACTGCACCAACAACACGACAGATGCAGAGTCCGATACCGACCGGTTGCCTGCCGACCCCGGCCCAGGTCTGGTTCACATCTGTCTGACATGCGGGGCACAGAGCGGACCTCTTTGCCGGAGGGCAATAACACCAGTCCTATAAATCACACTACTTTGAGTTTAATGTTTCGTGCATTCATCGCCACGGCAGCAGAAGTAATTGCCAGACGGGCAGTCTGGTCATTCCAGCAGGTAATCGACATTTTCAAATTGCATGAGAGTCAAGCTTGAGCTAACAGATAAACGTGCCATTGCCATGTGTCCGAAGAAAGATAGGGAAACGTGATAATTCCACTGATGTAAAAGTAGTTCTATTCTAAGAAAGTGCTTGTAAGTGGACTGAAAAGATTTTAGCAGAACATTAAATCAACTATTACTTTTCTGCTAATGACACACACAAACATCCACCTACAGTATGCATATAATTGAAGAACAGAAAAGTCGTGATACATTTATCATCAATTAGTATTTCTGAAATAGTTCTGAAGGAACATCATGTGTCAAAGGAAACATAATAAAACAAACACATGATCACGGTAACTGTCAGAAATAAGCTGTCATAATAATTAGATGACTGACAGTCAATTAAATCGTGCTCAAAAACACACATGAGAAATATGGTACTGACTATATGATAAACACACATGAGAAATATGGTACTGACTAGATGATGTTCTACACACTGCTGTTCACACTCACTCGCTCTGCCACCACATTGACACAGATTGCCATAAAAATGATATTTTGACTCCCTTAGAGACACAACACTGTGCTGCATAGTTTTATTTTGTATACTGTACCACTCAATTTTATAGGGCCTTGAGGTGTCACTTTATACACTGAGGACTTTTAATTTGTATACAGTACCACTTCCTTTTATAGTGACTTGCGATGTCCACTTTATACGCTGAGGACTTTTATTTTGTATACAGTACCACTTCCTTTTATAGTGCCTTGAGGTGTCTACCTCATATCACATTGTCATTTGGCATGTTAAGTTACTCTTATTTGCCTTGAAGGAAATATTTCCTCTGCAATTAACACATTCACACACACACACACACACAAACACACACACACGCACAAACACACACACACACACACACACACACACACACACACACACACACAGACCCGGAGCAGTGAGCTGATCGGGATCACACATACACAACCAGAGCACAGGATGCAGTGGAGGCCACTCAAGGCCACCTCATCTGTGGATGTGGATGTGGTTTACTCAAGGCAACCTCATCTGTGGATGTGGTTTACTCAAGGCCACCTCATCTGTGGATGTGGTTTACTCAAGGCCACCTCATCTGTGGATGTGGGAAGGGGCTGTTCAGTCACTCCCCCCACTTACATTTGTCTTTCCCATCAGGGATCAAACAGGCCACCTTTCAGTCACAGGTTCGATTCCCTAACCAGTAGGCCACAGACGTTATGTTTGCTCAGATGGGGGGACTCCTTGGCTTTAGCGGCGTTTTGTACTGCTCAGATAGGGGGACTCCTTGGCTTTAGCGGTGTTTCGTGCTCAGATGGGGGGACTCCTTAGCTTTAGCGGCGTTTCGTATTGATTTGAGCCTTGGAGACTGCAGAGATGATGGGAGTGAGATGTAGACTGTGTCTGTAAACGTGTGGTCATTTGTAAATCAGTATCACAGTTCTAATCTAGTGGAGGCAATGAAGCAAAGTCTTTATTTCAGATTCATTCAAGTTCATTTGGTCCTTTATTTCAGATTCATTCAGGTACATTTGGTTTGTGTGTTTGAAGACCCACAATCATTGAGAACTGTCGCTCACCACTCCTTCAGTCTCACGTTGGCAGACTTCAGGCTCATCAGTCATAATCGCAGGATAATTGTTGTCAGGCATTCTCATATTTCTTAAAGGGCTGAACGATTAACCGCTGGGTTATCTAGACGCAGCGTTAGTGATTAATACATCAGCCGATCTGCTGAGGCGGTTGGTGAGAATAACCTCATCATTTGCAAACAGACACACAAGTCATTAAATGATATAAATCATCGTAAATAACTCAGGTGTCTCTGTGTGTGTGTGTGTGTGTGTGTGTGTGTGTGTGTGTGAGAGAGAGAGAGAGAGAGAGAGAGAGAGAGAGAGAGAGAATAAAAAATATGTTGTCACGGGAGAAATCCATCTTCAATGGAAATCTAACAATCTTAGAAAACAACAGCGTTCAGCTTGCCTTCACTGGAAATTGTTGTGTTTTTGGTGAAGGCACTGAACTGTGGGACTATACAAGGAGCATCCGAAGGCTCTTAACTTCATGTGATTCGGTAAACAGAAATAGCGAATATAGTTGTACAGTTGCAGAATTTCCTTTAGCCCCTACATAACCTTTCCAACCCTCTACCCCACAACTCTATGAGTCGCTTTCAGACAGGGATTAAGCCTAGTCCTACTGAGAGAGAACTTCAGTGAGAAAGATATTTTAGTCTTGGACTGGGTTTAATCCAAGTTCAGGATGCCGGCCCTTTCTGATGGAAAGAAAAGCCTCCCATAGTAAGCCATGCAAATGTCTACACTCCCATATCGGCATTGACACTAGGGGTTCTTATTTGGGCTAATGTAGTAACAGGCATGCAAGCCATTGGATGCATAAACATGGGAGGGCCAGTGCAACTCTTCAGTGTTTCAGCACAAACAATAATGAAACCCTTCAAAGCCACATAATATCTATGAAAAGATGATCGACTCTCATCTAAAGTACATTTTTGTGATATGTTTAAAAAACGACGGCCTTTTGGTGCTGCATGGTAGTGATAAGTTGTACTGCATGGTGTAAGTTGTACCAAAGATCCTTGATTATTAGCAAGATAGAGCATCGTAATTCGTTACTATGGGAGCAAAGCGCGACAGTAGCAGCAGCATGGTCTGATATTAAGTTACTTTTTTTTACAAATCCGAACACTAAAGAATTACACTATTAGGCTTGAAATGATCATAAACACTTTCAGATTATGATAAAAATCCAGAAAGACATATTGACCAATTTATTGGTAAAATTCCACAAGTCTCCCATAGACATTAGTGCAGCGAAGGTTTACTCTGGTCTGCATAAAGTGGACCCCCCCCCCCCTCTAGCAATAATCGAACGTGGAAGTTGTCGAACGTTTCTTGCTCCGCTTTAACCCTCTCTGGTTGTACTGCATGGTGTTCTAGAATACTTAGTGATAAGTTGTTGTGTTCAAATAAATAAATTAGTCTGTCAGTGTTTAATTCCAGTTGTCTACTTAAAGAGTTTTAGAAATTCACTTGTGTAGGATACACACCACCCTCAACCCCTTCCTTGTGTTAAGACCTCCACAAACTCTCTCATATCATGCCATCAGAATTGCATGTTTAAAAACTTTATTTTAAACAAATATTTTTAGCTAATATAGTGTTCATATACTAAAAGTCGCTTTGGATAAACACATCTGCCGAACACCATAAACAGCAAACCTCTCCCACTGTGACACTAACCCCTCCCATAGTGAACCCCATAGTGAAGCACACTAACCCCTCCCATAGTGAAGCACACTAACCCCTCCCATAGTGAGGCCCACTAACCCCTCCCACTGTGACACTAACCCCTCCCACTGTGAGGCACACTAACCCCTCCCATAGTGAGGCCCACTAACCCCTCCCATAGTGAGGCCCACTAACCCCTCCCACTTTGAGGCCCACTAACCCATCCCATAGTGAGGCCCACTAACCCCTCCCATTGTGACACTAACCCCTCCCACTTTGAGGCCCAGTAACCCCTCCCATAGTGAGGCACACTAACCCCTCCCACTTTGAGGCCCACTAACCCCTCCCACTGTGAGGCCCACTAACCCCTCCCATAGTGAGGCACACTAACCCCTCCCACTTTGAGGCCCACTAACCCCTCCCACTGTGACAATAACCTCTCCCGCTGTGAGGCTCTGATACATGATGTTTGAGAGCTGCCCTCGGCTGTGACTCTCCTTTCGTCCTGTCCCGTATCACCTGGTGACATCAGCACGGCCCACGCGAGGTCCAGCTCGTCCCAGCCCGTCCTCTGGCAGCGGCTAATTGGAGCGGAGCGGACTGACCCAGTATAATAGGATTACAGAGAAATCACTTCAGCAGGAAACTGCTAGCACCACTCCCTAATCCCCACCTTCCTCCTCTACTCCTCCTCCTCCTCCTCTTCTCCTCCTCCGATTTGCCTGCCTACACCTGGATCGCCCGCTGCATTCAGATGTTTGTGATTTTCACAGGGATGCAGTTAGAGCGCTCGTTTAAAACACACATTGTTGCAACAGGAAATACAAGAAGGGAAAGCATTGTTTCACAAGATGAAAGAGCTGGAGTGATTGCCAATAATTTCGATATATAAAGAATGGATGTAGGCTACTGTATATGTATGTGTGTCTCTATGTATAAGTATAAGTACGTATAAGTATAAGTAAGTATAAGTATATATACTCTATATATCCCGTGAGGGAAATTTGGTCTCTGCATTTATCCCAATCCATGAATTAGTGAAACACACTCAGCACACAGTGAACACACAGTGAGGTGAAGCACACACTAATCCCGGCGCAGTGAGCTGCCTGCAACAACAGCGGCGCTCGGGGAGCAGTGAGGCCTTAGGTGCCGTGCCTACTGGTCGGGGTTCGAACCGACAACCCTCCGGTAACAAGTTTGAGGCACTAACCAGTAGGCCACGGCTACCCCAAATGTGTGTCTGCATGTGTTTCTGTGTCTCTATGTGTGCATGTGTTTGTGTGTCGCTATGTGTGTATGTGTGTGCATGTGTTTGTGTGTCTCTATGTGTGTCTGTGCAGGTGTTTGTGTGTCTCTGTGTGTGCAGGTGTATAGCCATACAGTTACACAGGAGTATATGTGCATAGTATATGAGATTGTCAACGTACTTTGAACAGTATATTCTTAGTGTACACTTCAAATATACATATATACATTTGTACAGTTCTGTAGCTTACTAGACAAAGAAGCTCAACATCTTAGAAAAGTGCAGCATCATGATTTCTCTTCACTTTAGAAGCGCCTGACCTGTTACGTTGGATTAATACAAATATGCTGCTGTGTACTTAATATCAGCATGCCAAGCAATATTCTAGCTATTTTTGGAAATGACCAGCATTGTCCCCACCTAAACTGAACTGTGCGCGGCAGACCTGGAACAAGGGATTTGGGGCTTAATCTTTCCAGGTTGTGTGAAGCATGAGAGGGGAGATTTGTCCCTGTGCAAGATCCCCCTGAAAGTATTCAGAGCCACCAGCCGGCTAAGAAGCTGTGTGCATACTATCCCAGAATGCCCCGTTACCTTCTTCATTAACAATGCTCTGTGGGTGCAGAGGCATATCTGTTCCTTTCCGTTTGACATATTCTCTTGGTTTTATTTTTGAGTTGGACTGGATGAATATAGAAATATGCCGAGTCAGACCAGGTCATCTGAGTCATCGCTCTCAGTTTCAGTGTGACTGTCGGAAATTGTGCTTCTAGTGAATAAAGAATTGGCCGTGAGATAACTCATGGGACTGAGATCACCCAAAGAGTCGAGAGTCAGGAGACCATCAGGCCTGAGAGCAGCTTGGTAGTGGGAGGTGGAGGGGGTGGAGCGTCCTCGATCAGATGCAAATGCTTAAAAGCCGTAACTAGGTAACCTACACACTAACTTTATTATTATAACTAATTTTTATACGCAAAAGAAAGGAAAGAAACATAATTCATAAGTGCTACTTTTGAACAATATTTGATTGCACTAAGACTAACACTATTTAACTGTGCCATCAAACTGAATGATAGATTAAGAAAAGAAGATCTAGCACAAACAATTGTTTAAGTCATGTTTCATTTAGTTGGCATGGAGACAGATTAGTAATTGTCAGTGCAGCTTAATCAGTTTTCCACAGCTCTGAGAGCACACTATGTGTGAAGAGTAGACCTTGTTTAGTTTTCCTGTTTAATTTAAGCTGGTGGTGAAAATGTTCAGTTTTCTGATCAGTCTTGTGGAGGGCCTTTTGCCATGCCAAGGTGATTGTGTCCGTGCTGCAGTTGGCACTGCCAGCCTCTCATTCTGGGAAGTGTTGCTTTAACGCCTCCCCTAGGAGGGGGCAGGTCCCCGCGTGTTGGTGAAAAGCATTGATTAACACCTGTGAAATCTCAGCCAGACAATGAGCCTAAAAATGTCACTTCATAAATCAACCTGCCAAAGGTAATCGCTTGCAGTTGAACTCCTACGTATGCAGCTGTTTGAGCTCAGATGTATTTCCTGCCTCTCTTTCTCTCTCTCTCATTCTTTAATTTTCTCTTTCTTTCCATCTTTCTTTCTTTCATCCTTTCTCTCTGATTGCATCTGTTTATTCTTGATAAGGTGTGTTTTGTGAGAAGGAGAAAAGCAACTCTTTGTACAGTATCTAATCTACTGTAGAGTGAGTATGAGTGATTAAATAAGTACACTACTGTAGAGTATGAGTGATTAGAATAAGTACACTAGAGTGAGTATAAGTGATTAAATAAGTACACTACTGTAGAGTGAGTATGAGTGATTAAATAAGTAAACTACTGTAGAGTGAGTATGAGTGATTAAATAAGTACACTACTGTAGAGTATGAGTGATTAAATAAGTACACTAGAGTAAGTATGAGTGATTTAATAAGTACACTAGAGTGAGTATGAGTGATTAAATAAGTATACTAGAGTGAGTATGAGTGATTAAATAAGTACACTACTGTAGACTGAGTATGAGTGATTAGAATAAGTACACTACTTTAGAGTGAGTATGAGTGATTAAATAAGTACACCACTGTAGAGTGAGTATGAGTGATTAAATAAGTACACTACTGTAGAGTATGAGTGATTAAATAAGTGCACTATTGTAGAGTGAGTATGAGTGATTAGAATAAGTACACTACTGTAGAGTGAGTATGAGTGATTTTAATAAGTGCAATAGTCAGTCACTGGGTTGACTTCATTTGGAACGGGACAAACAAATTAGCCAATGCATATCACTTTAAATGAATACTGTCATCATGTTATCAAATAACTAACTTAAAACCATAATGTGCTGTGATCTGGATATTATCCATTTGAAAGACTACTTATTTATTTTCCTCTTTACATAAGCCACTTGCCAGTTTTAGTATGAACCCTATAGTCTAGTTGTTTAGTGCATCACCTTCAATACAATCAAATATTTTAGGATAATTGCAGAGCAATTAGCAATCAGCAGTGCACAGAGGGATGAGAGAGAGAGAGAGAGAGAGAAAGAGAGAGAGAGAGAGATGGGCTGATGCAACGCCTGTCCTCCTCCCTGGAGTCTGGTCCAGATCCTTCCTGAGCCGCCTGGAGGGAGCCGAAAAATATTTGCTGCCCTAATTTAAGCACCATGATTGACAGGATGGAACATATTTACATATTGATGGCCGTAATGTAACCTTCTGCTGCTTGGCTGCTGGAATAGAACGCACAGACACACAGAACATGGCTCAGGGTGTGCTAACAACGTGCCCTTTGCCAAACGCTGTAACCAGAAATAGAAGCGAGGTGGGGGCGTACCGTATTAATATCCGATTCCGTGCGAAAGCTAACCAACCTGCCTGCTTTGGTGTCTGATCCAGCCTGGCGTGGGCGAGATTGATGGCCAGCCCCACTAGTCCCCTCTGACAGCGTTCTATAAACTGCTTCCTCTGGAAAGTCTGGTGGCTCCCAACCCATCTGTCTCTGTCAGGGGACACATACACGTGCACACACACACACACACACACACACACACACACATACACACAACCAAGTACACACACACACACACACACACATACACACACACACATACACACAACCAAGTACACACACACACACACACACACACACATACTGTACACACAACCAAGTACACACACACACACACACACACACACATACACACAACCAAGTACACACACACACACACACACACACACACACACATATACACAACCATGTACACACACACACACACACACACCCCACCACACACACACATACACACCCACCCCTTCACACACATTCAACCCACCACCTCACACACACACTCACACACACACCCACCCACACACAGAGAGACATGTCTTTAGTGCTGTGTGGAATGTGGGATGTCCCTGGCTGGCTCCCGTGGGCCACTGAGGGGTGTTGGTGCAGACACGGCTCCCCTCCTGATCAGTGCTCCATGCTCAGTGCAGACACGGCTCCCCTCCTGATCAGTGCTCCCTGCTCAGTGCAGACACGGCTCCCCTCCTGATCAGTGCTCCATGCTCAGGCCCGCAAATTAAGTTAAAGCGTTCGCCGGGCGCTCGGCGCGTACGACACGAGTCCGGGTGGGCCGGGTCAGCGCACTCGCGGAGAGAGAAGAGGAAGCGTGCGCCCGGTGGCACGGAGGGTCAGTGAACTAGTTTCCTGCTCGGGAGCGTGTGCTTTATTTGGGATATGGCTCTCTTGGGTTTCAGGGGAGCATCTCTGGAGCCAAGTACCCAATTAACCCTCTTTGCCCTTGCGTATAGCTGAAATGATGACACTCCCAGGTGATAATGCAAATTAATTAAATAACATTATATTAGGGCCACGTCGTTGGCCAGGTGCGAGGCACGCTTGACACTGAGTTATAGATATATTGCTTCATCACAAAAAAGTAAGAACAATGCACTTCGGGTGAGTTTAGTGGTGTATGAAGAAGGTTGTTCAAAGCCACCGGCTCAGCATGACACTGTTTAGTGATGCTTGTGCTAGGCTATTTAAACATTCTGGGGTGATTTAGAGACCGAGTTTCAGAGTCACTTCACCCAAACATTTCCACACAAAGGGACCAGTCCACGCATATAATTTCACAGGGACTTCAAAGGAAGCTCATCCATCATAGGGACTTGTCATGACTTTTCTGTCAGACCACAGATAGATAACTGGGTTTACTACTCCTTTTCAATTCTTAATAATCAGAAGTAGCTTGAAAAACTCACTCTCTCTCTCTCTCTCTCTCACACACTCTCTCACTCTCGCTCTCTCTTTCCATCTCTTTTTTTGTCTGATGAATATATCCTTTCTTGCCTCCTCTCTCGTTCCCCCTCTCGCCCTCTTCCTCCCTCTCTCTTTGTCTCAGTATTTTACTTCCTGTTTTGATCAGAACCTTAGCGCTTGTGTGCGAGCGCCTCACCCGAGTGGCTGGCATGAAAGACAAAGAGGGGGAGAGCAGGAAGCTCCATCTGACTGCCAATGTGCTCCGAGTCATCGCAAGCAAACGTCAAGCTCTATCAGGATGCCAGGAGCACCTCTTGGTGCCAGACTAAATCAGTTTCACTCGCTAACTTTCTCAGCTCGCGTATCACTCCTCAGTGTGCGTATGTGCTCTTCTACAGTCTTCTACTTACAACACACACACATTTGGGTCCCAGTTGCATAGGTGTCAGAAATCTGTCTTCAACTCCATTCAATCAACGCTATTAAAACCCCACACCTCAAAAGGATAACTGACTATAAAGAGTTGTCAACACAGATCGAATGATTTGACAACTCTCCGTGATGTAAAAGTCTCACTGGACAAATAAAAAATAAATGTGCAAAACTAATACTCTAGTATTGCATTGCATTATATGACATATATAATAAGTCATATAATGCAATGACTTATTATATTATATATATATATATATCTATTTGTGCATTCAGTTATCTAACACAGCGGTGGTGTTTAGAGGCTTTTGCATCTGAATTCATATATATATACAGCGGGGAAAATAAGTATTGAACACGTCAATATTTTTTTCAGTAAGTATACTTCCAGTGAGGCTATTCGCATGAAATCTTCACCGGACATTAGTATTAACTTAGGTAATCCACACATATATAAAAATCCAAACATTAATGTCTAAAAGTAGAGTTATGAGTAAAAAAGTGGAATGGCACAGGAAAAAAGTATTGAACACACTAAGAAAAAGCAGTACACAAAGGCAAGAAATGGCAAGGAACAAACTGGAATCTATAAGTAGTTAGAGAAATTATCCCTCCTATCTGTGCAAATTGATATAAGCTGGGTTAATACATACTGGTGGGCTATAAAAAGGTTTTTTCTTACCAAGGTGTCAAACAAGAAGCATTTCATAATGGGTAAAAGCAAAGAGCTCTCCCAAGACCTTTGCAACCTTATTGTTGCAAAACATATCAATGGAACTGGTTACAGATGCACATCAAAACTTCCGAAGCATCCAGCAAGCAGTATTGGAGCCATTATCTGCAAGTGGAAGGAACATCACTGCATCATCACTGGCCATGCACAGGATCTCCTTGCAAGATTTCTGACCAGGAAGTCAGAAGGATAGTCAGAAGAGTAGCCCAAGAGCCAAGGACCACTCGGAGAAAGCTCCAAAAAGACTTGGTGCAGTTGTTACAGAGAAAATCATAGGTAATGCACTCCACCGCCATGGCCTCTATGCACACTCATCCCGCATGACTCTATTGCTGAAGAAAAACATGTCAAAGCTCGTTGAAAGTTTGCTACACAACATTTGGACAATCCTATGAAATACTGAGAGAATGTATTCTGGTCAGGCGAGAGCAAAATTGAACTTTTTGGATGTCATACTACACACCATATTTGGAGGAGAAATGGCACTGTGCATCACTCTAAAAATACCCTACCAACAGTGAGGTTTGGAGGTGGTGGCATCATGGTATGGGCTGTTTTTCATCTCATGGTACTAGCAGACTTCATACAGTTGAAGGAATGATGAATTGAGTCATTTTGTTCTGGGAGAATCTTGACCATCCACCAGGATGATGAGGATGAGACATGGCTAGAACTTCCAGCAGGACAATGATCCAAACCATTCAGCAAAGGAAACTCTCAATTGGTTTCAGAGAAAGGAAATCAAGGCCCTGACTTCAATCCAATTGAACAGTTTTAGAAGTAAACTAAAGATCAGGATTCACAAGAGGGACCCCTGGAATCTTCAATATTAAAGGACTATCTGTTGAAAAGAATGGGCCAAAATCACACCAGAATACTGTAACTGGTTAGTTTCATCATACAGGAAATGCCTTGAAGCTGTCATTACGAATAAAGGCTTTTCCACAAAGTATTTAAGACATTTCAGCAGGCGTGTTCAATACTTTTTTCCTGTGTCATTCCACTTTATTACACATAACTCTACCTATGGACTTTAATGTTTGGATTTTTTTATATGGGTGGATTATCTGAGTTAATACTAGTGTCTGGTGAAAATTTCATGCAAGTAGCCTCATTGGAAGTATACTTACTGAAAAAAATGTTGACGTGTTCAATACTTATTTTCCCCGCTGTATATGTATATATATATTGAAATGTGCACCCCAGGAGACAGCATATATTTCTATAGGGAAGTAGTGTTCCCATGTTTCCTGTTTCTTTTCTGTGGCAGCTGATTGCTGATGAGTGTGTGCCCAGCTGCTCTCTTGCTGTGCCCTGCGTTGGCAGTTGGCGTTGGCAGGCCTGGCGTCCTTACCTCTGGGGCTGGACCCCATGTAGAGTGGCCGGCAGGTTAGGGGCCAGGCGTGCTCTGCTTTTGGGCTCAGGCCACCTGCTGTCAAAGCTCCTTCACAAGGACAGCTCCCGAGTGCCTATGGGACCAGTCTCCGGTCCAAAACACGCCTCTCCTCCTCCCTCTCCCCCCACCTCTCCCCCTCCTCCTCCTCTCACCCCCCGTCTCTCCTCCCCCTCCTCCTCCTCCTCCTCTCTCACCCCCGTCTCTCCCCCTCCTCCTCCTCCTCTCTCACCCTCCTCCTCCTCCTCCTCCTCTCTCACCCCCCACCTCTCCCCCTCCTCCTCCTCTCTCACCCTCCACCTCTCCCCCTCCTCCATCTCCTCCTCTCTCACCCCCCACCTCTCCCCCTCCTCCTCCTCTCTTACCCCCTACCTCTCCTCCTCCTCCTCCTCCCCCTCCTCCTCTCTCACCCCCGTCTCCCCCTCCTCCTCCTCCTTCTCCTCTCTCACCCTCCTCCTCCTCCTCCTCCTCTCTCACCCCCCACCTCTCCCCCTCCTCCTCCTCCTCCTCTCTCACCCTCCACCTCTCCCCCTCCTCCATCTCCTCCTCTCTTACCCCCTACCTCTCCTCCTCCCCCTCCTCCTCTCTCACCCCCCACCTCTCCCCCTCCTCCTCCTCTCTCACCCCCCACCTCTCCCCCTCCTCCTCCTCCTCCTCTCTCACCCCCCACCTCTCACCCTCCCCCTCCTCCTCCTCTCTTACCCCTACCTCTCCTCCCCCTCCTCCTCTCTCACCCCCCACCTCTCCCCCTCCTCCTCCTCCTCTCTTACCCCCACCTCTCCCCCTCCTCCTCCTCCTCCTCTCTCACCCCCTACCTCTCCTCCTCCTCCTCCTCTCTCACCCCCTACCTCTCCTCCTCCTCCTCCTCTCTCACCCCCCACCTCTCCCCCTCCTCCTCCTCCTCTCTTACCCCCTACCTCTCCTCCTCCTCCTACTCTCTCACTCCTGCCTCTCCTCCTCCTCCTACTCTCTCACTCCTGCCTCTCCTCGCTCTTTCCTGCTGGACAGGACGAGGTAAAGGTACCGACGGGCTCTCCTCTCCTATTTCCTCTCCTCTCCTCTCTTTTTCTCCCTTATATCCCCTCTATTGTCTTTACCTCTCTTCCCCTTTCCTCCTGTCCTTCTCCCTCATCCTCTCCACTCCTCTTCTCCTCTCCTCCCCTCCTTTCCACTCCTCCCCCCTCCTCCTCTCTCCACCCCTCTCCTCCATCTGGCTGTGAGAGGCTCTGTCAGGCCGTCAGACAGCAGCGAGTAATGAAGGATGTCATCAAGGTTACAGCCACTGGAGCTGAGCAGGAGCAGGAGCCAGAGCCCTCCTCTACACCCCCCTCCTCTTCCTCATCCTCCTCTACACCCCCCTCCTCTTCCTCATCCTCCTCTACATCCCCCTCCTCTTCCTCATCCTCCTCTACATCCCCCTCATCTTCCTCTTCTACACCCCCCTCCTCATCTTCCTCTTCTACACCCCCCCTTCCTCATCCTCCTCTTCCTCCTCTACACCCCCCCTCTCTACCCCCCACCCTCCTCTTCCTCCTCTACACCTCCCCTCTCTACCCCCCACCCCCATCCTCCTCTTCCTCCTCTACACCTCCCCTCTCTACCCCCCACCCCCCATCCTCCTCTTCCTCCTCTACACCCCCCCTCTCTACCCCCCACCCTCCTCTTCCTCCTCTACACCTCCCCTCTCTACCCCCCACCCCCCATCCTCCTCTTCCTCCTCTACACCCCCACCCCCCCTCCCTCATCCTCCTCTTCCTCCTCATTCACTCACGCCGGTCCCAGCACACAGGAGAAGAAGAGGTGGAAGGAGAAAGAGCGAGAGAGAGAGGAAGAGAGAGACAAAGAGAGAGAGATGAAGAGAGAGGAAGAGAGAGTCCAGCACATTGATAAATATTGATAAATATACAGTATATAGTAATACTGTATCATTAAAGTGGCCTTCGCCTTCGCCAGCCCAACGTATGGCACTTAGGAATGATATGGGACTAAGAGCCTGGCCATGCCTGGACCCGGTTAGGAATGATATGGGACTAAGAGCCTGGCCATGCCTGGACCCGGTTAGAGGGAAACACAGCGCTGATGCTCCATATACGTCCACCTTGTTTACCCCGGAAAAGGTTGGGGAAAGGTTCCAGTGGGGGCTGGCATAGAAGCAAAGAGGGGGAGTAAGTGTGTGTGTGTGTGTGTGAATGTACAGAAGCACAGATACAAATAGGTATGTGCCTGGACTCAAATGTATACACTGACCATTTTCTCACCCATTCATTTCTAATGGCCGGTCTTTTTTGACCGGGAATAGACATGGGTGTTCTAAAGTTAATTAGTTATTGTAATATTAGTAATAAAGTTATTATTATAAAAATGAAAAAATTGTTTTGTGTGTTCAGATGCCCTGTGAAAACAAAGTCATGAAGTCATGGAGCCTTATGATAGTCAGAATAAATTACGGTAACAAATGTTTTGAGGGAAAAAAAATGTCAATCAGTCAGGAGTTAAGGAGAGGGAAACAGAGCTTTGATGCTTCAAAATCTTCCAACCCGCTTAACCCCCCGCCACATCCCCGCCCCCCCCCCCGCCACACACACACACACAAACAAACACACACACACACACACACACACAGACATCATGTGCAATGGTGTGTGCCTTTAGGGGCCGTGCACACGACGCCGGTTTTTGTGAAACCGGTGAGGTTTTGTTAACGGTTACGCCTTGCATGTACACAACACCGGCAGTTTAGGAGACTGAAACCGATAGCTTTTGAAACCAGCTTCCGAAGTGGGAACTTTTGGGAACTTTCGCCGTGTAGACGCCTGTAGGTGCGAAGCCGGCAACTTTATGACGTCCCACCTATCAACTCAGCCAAGGCACTCGACCTGACATGTTGCTTGTCAAAACAAACCAAACCATTTATTTATCATATTAAAATGTTTTTCTTTCCCCTGTCATGATTTATGTGCACAATGTAGCCTATCAGCCTTTAGTGGCTAAGTTAGAAGCACACGTTAGCTTAACTTAGTTAAACATTAGCTTACTGCATGTTAGTGTTTTCTCCAGTGGTGCTCAGACCTAATGCAATGCGTAGGCTAAGAATTTGAAATTTCACATAGCAGTCACATACCTTGAAAATGAACTTTATTAGTTTAACAGTTGAATTGAAAACCGAATTGTCTGTAGTCTCCTTATTTCATGCGACTGCTTAACCAGAGCACTTATTAGACATTCTCTGGCTTAACAAACTGTTTAAACAATGTTTTCTTCTACACGATTCACACGAAATTATCGTGAAGCTTCTGCACAGCGGCGCCATCGACTGGTCTGGCATATGCACTACAGCACATTTAGCCGGTTACACCTCTGTGTGTACATGCGAGGTTTTTTCTTGCCGGAGTCGTTAAAGGTGTGAAAGCGGTAAGAGAAAATCCACCCGGCGGTGTCGTGTAAACGGCCTCTTAGTGTTGAGCTTGTCATCGCATTGTGTGTCTTGTGAGTGAGTGTCCAGGCCGACAGCTGGGCTGCAGATCCGGCTGCAGTTGTCTTGTCTTACCTCTAAGGGTGATGGGAAACGAGACGCTGATTCCTGTAAGCCATCACACCAGAGGCGTAAAAAGAATCACATCTGACTGGTCAATGTCACAGAGTCAAACTGTGGGGGCCTTAATTTAGAACTCTCACACACACCACGGGGAAACTGGACACTCTGGAATAGAATAGCCGTGACGTAGCGTTGTCAAGGCAGCAATTTCACTGGTTCTAAACAAATCAATCCATCTAGTCAAGTCAAGTCAAGTCAGATTTATTTATAAAGCGCATTTAACATGCACATAGTGCAATCCAAAGCGCTCCACAAACAAGACACATAACAACAAGACAAAAGATGCCGGATGGAGCGGCGTAGTCGCCAGCGTACCCATGACATCAAGACAAGACAAATACATTTAAAAAATAACAAATACAAAAAATGCCGGATGGAGCGGCGTAGTCGCCAGCGTACCCGTGACACCAAGACATACAACAAAACAAATAAACAAATTAAAAAATATATATATATTTTAAAAGAGGAAAAAGTGATGTTAAAATTAGTCCAATTTCCAAACCAGCTGAAAATGTCCAAGGGCAATGATGATCCGTGAAAACTGCGCACAGAGCTGTGTCTTTACAACCGATGCAATGCCAACAAAGTTCTTTAGCAACTGACCAACCCGGTGGTAAAACACGTTTACATGGCTAATAGCCTATATTTAAAACCATTATTGGCTAGAAACTATCCCACACGAAGCCACTTCGAACGTTTGTTTAGATCCAGTTACACTGCCGTCATGGAAATGGAACGTCACACTTCGGTACTCTATTACTGCAACGTATCCTCATGAAACAGTTCGTAGGATATCGTACTAAAAGTATGACCAAAAAATCCGTACGATATCCACTAAAATCTGGCAGACGAGCGATCAATGCACATGCGCAATCTAGCAGTGTAGCACTCACTTCGTTGTTATCAGTGCGCCTGCGTTTAGACCTCGGTTTCACAGAGAGCTTCAGCCTCGTGAAAGGTAGGTGCGGTAAACCTGGGCATTGTAAAATCTGATTAGCATTAAAAGCAGGCAATAATATAAATGCAGATGAAAGCAGAGATCGTCTAAGTTGATAGGTCAATGTAGTTTGCCCAAGTAGTTAATGTTATACGTAGCCTAAGAAGACGGTATGAGTTAAAGAATTGTTGCTAATTTATGCTAATAATAACTTAGCTATAAGACATAACTGTGTTTTAAATAGATATCATCAATTTTGTGGAATTACAACACACCAAAAAAAAAAAAAGAAACAAAAACCAACGCCAACATCGTTTGTTTCTTCTTGTCCGTGTCTGTTTTACTGTCTGTTTAGTAGCTGTCGTGAATAATATGGAGCGCCATGCGCATGAATCCATTGGTAAGTAGAAGGCATAGTGATCAATGTGCGTGACGTGCGAATGCTGTAAATGGTAACGACGAAATACAATGTGCTAACGTTATTATAGCAACCTTGAATTTGAATTAAGTTGTTGGTGTTGAATACTTGAAGCATTGATTTGTATACGAGGGGAGATACTTGCTTTTGAATGCCTAGCTCCATTCATATTTTGCTTTATTCACAGAGAATAGGTATGAACAAGTGCTGAATAAAGCCCAGGAGCTCACAAAGGAGCTTGACATGCCAATGGTAATGTCACAGTAATCTACATTTTGTATGGTGATCAGGCATTATGATGCATACATTCTATCTATTGACAACAATATCTAAAATAAATGGTGCTGATGATTGTAGAATATTGTATTCAGTCTATGTGATCTATACAACTAATGTTAGTGAACTTGGTCTGCCCTTAAACTCAGTGATGGTGTAGTCTTCAGATTTGCATTTGTTTGCATTAGCCACCAGCCAAATGCTGAGGAAATATGGAACTTCCTTCTTCCAAAACAAAATATGAAAATATTAGAAAAAACACTAGCTCCACCTGTTTATGTAATGTCTTGGTTAAATCATCAAATACACATGTAGCCTCTTTATCTGAATTTACTGCCATTGATAGCAAAACTCTTGAAAAAACAGTAATTCGGCTCCGCTCATCTTGACACCTTGCCCACAAGCTTCTTTAAAAGTATAAGTATCTTTGATTGTGTGGCATTTTGAGCTTCTAAATATAGTGAATGGTTTTCTTATTTCAGCCATTTTCCCAGCCTCTCTTATTGTAAGACTGCAGTTATCAAACCCCTCGTAAAAAAAGAAACCTTGATCCCTCTGTGCCTAACAACTACGGGGCCATCTCAAACCTCCAATTTATAGCCAAAGTTATTGAGAAAGTTGTATTCAACCAAGTCAATAACTATTTAAATTCAAATGGCATCTATGATCAACTACAATCAGGCTTTCGCCAACACCACAGTACCAAAACTGCACTTGTAAAGGTATTAAACGATATCCGCCTGAATACAGACTCAGGTAAAAGGGAAGCTAATGGTAAGGGATCCATTCTTGGGCCACTCTTATTTAACGTGTACATGCTCCCCCTTGGTGAAATATTTCATATATCATAGCGATGCAGATGACACACAGGTCTACCTTGCATTGTCACCAAACAAATTGAGTCCTATTGACTCCTTATGTCTTTGCCTTAAATACCTGGATGCAGCAGAATTTTTTACAACTTAATCAGAGCAAAAGATTATTTTATTTGGTAACAAAGAGGATAGAACACAAATAGGTGCTTACTTAGAATCTAAAGCACTTCCAACTAGGACTCAAGTAAAAAACTTGGGAGACATCTTAGATGGGGACCTGACTATGAATGATCAAAAGCATTACTAAATAAGCATTCTGGCATCTTAGAAACATAGCTAAAATCAGAGATTTTGTTTCTAGACAGGATTTAGAAAAGCTTATTCATGCTTTCATATCCTGTAGGGTAAATTATTGTAATAGTCTGGGCCTCCCCAAGAAGTCCATTAGACATATTCAATTAATTCAAAACACTGCTGCTAGACTATTAACCAAGACTAAAAAGAGAGATCATTTTACACCCATTCTTAAATCTTTACATTGGCTCCCATTTAATTTCAGAATTGATTTCAAGGTTCCACTCCTAGTATATAAGTCACTGAATAGACTTGGCCCCAAATATTTTTCTGAATTGCTTCCAATATACACCTTATAGAGAGCTTAGATGTATTGGAACTTGTCAATTAATAGTCCCCAGCAACCAAGCAAGGAGAAATTGCATTTAGCTTTTATGCCACACAGCGCTGGAATCAGCTTCCAATGATTCACTTTTGAGTGGCTTGTAATTGATTCTCAGTGGTTTGTATCTATAATTTTTTTTTTAAGTTAACTTTTACACCTGCATTGAATTATATTGTGTTCCATAGCTAAAAAAAAGAAGACGCCGCAGTGTCACTGCTAAATGGAGGGAGAGGACACAAACTGGTGACATTGTGGCGAAAACAAGCAAGTCCCCCTCATCAGGCTCATCTGGTTAGTAGTTACTGAGAACTCCCTTGCACATTGCTTTCCCTCTCATGTTGATGTGCATGGGAATATACATTGCCGTCATAATGACACTGCACAGAAATTATGATTCCCCTCTTCACTTTGACTTTGACTTTGACTTTTCAGCTCCACGGGCCAGATCAGAAAACTTTCTGGATGTGATGCTGGATGGGCAGGAGGCAAGGAATTGTAAGTGTTAAATTAGTTTGACTGATTTGTCTATAATATACAGTATGTGTTTAAATAGACATTATGAATCACAATGAATGACTCATTCATACATGGGCAAATTTAATTGGATGCCTGGCTCAACCGGAATGAAAATTTCTCATACAACCAACTTCAGTCAAATTGAAAGGGCTGGTGTAATCCTTTTAGAATCAAATTGAACAGCCATGTAAACACAGCAAAGTTTTGCAGTTACATCACTGTTTTGATTATCTACCATAACATTACACAGCCTGATAAATTTAACCACTTCTATGACCGCTTTGACAGTGACAACAACGAGATGGCTGTCAAGGTTGTGGTATCTGCAGAGAACACCAGCCCCTCACAGTCTCCCCCACCGATGTGTGTACGGTACTGAGCCGGACTAATTCATGTAAGGCTGCTGGTCCTGATGGCATCCCCGGATGTGTCCTCAGGCCTTGTGCTGTGCAGCTAATGGACATATTTAACCTGTCACTAGCCAAGGCAGCTGTCCCCACATGCTGTTAAACCGCCATCATGGTGTTGGTGCCAAAACACTCCACTGCAACAAGCCTTAATGACTTCCGTCCAGTTGCACTCACCCCCATCATGAAATGCTTCAAGAGGCTGGTACTGGCCCACTTCAAGACCTGCTTACCACCCTCTCTGGTTCCAATTTGCCTACCATCAAAACAGGAGCAAAGAGGACGCTATTTCTACGGTACTTCACACTGCCCTGTTCCTCCTTGACAATAGCAACATCTTTGTGAGAATACTGTTCATTGAATTCAGTTCAGTATTCAACACCATCCCCTTCAAACTGATCACCAAACTCAGTGTACTGGGCATCAATACCTCCCTCTGTAACTGGATTCTGGAATGCCTGTTAGGTTAGATAACCACACCTCCACACATCAACCCTCACCCTGAACACTGGCGTACCACAGGGCTATGTACTGAACCTTCTCCTTTAGTCTTCACCTACGACTGCATATATGGCTCTAACACCATCAGGTTTGCAGGTGACACTACGGTGATTGGTCTCATCAGCAAAAACGATGAGACTGCCTACAGAGAGGGGGTCCAGCACCTTACATCCTGGTGCACTGACAACAACCAAGAAGACCAAAGAGCTCATTGGAAGTCAAAATCTAGCACACATACCACCCCGTCCTTATCAACAGGATTGAGATGGATCGTGTCACCAGCTTCAAGTTTCGGGGTGTCTACATCTCTGAGGACCTCTCATGGACTCTCTACACCTCTACCCTGATCGAGGAGGCTCACCAGCACGTATTCTTCCCGAGGAGACTTAAGAAACTGCATCTGTCTCCTCAGATCATGGTGAACTTCTACCGCTGCACCATCGAGAGCATCCTCATCAACTGTCACAGTAGTTGCGCTTTGGACAAAAGCGTCTGCTAAATACTATTACCATAACAGTATAGTATGGAAACTGCTTTGCCTTCGACTGGAAAGCGCTGCAGAGGGTGGTGAAAACTGGCCAACGCATCACTGGTTCCTCACTCCCATCCATCAAGGCCATCCAGGACAAGCTCTGATTGCCTCAGGCGCTCAGCATCATCAGACACTTTTCAGCCCACTCCCCTCTGGGATGCGTCTCCGCACCACAGCAGGTTCATTGAGCCGGCACCCCCCCCCCCCCCCCAAGCAGGTTCAGAGGACGCTTCCTCCCTGTGGTAGACACCCAACTGAACTCCAGCTCTGCACCCTGGTGACCACCAACCAACTATGCCCACCCCCCCCCACCCACACACTCATCCAAACACACAACATATGCTCCCATGCCACCCCACACACGCAAGTACTCGCCCTCCACCTAACTCCCATACACCCATACACACCTTTTCACCCACAGGTTTCAGGTCTTTCCGCACCAGCAGGTTCAGAGGACGCTTCCTCCCTGCGGCAGACACCCAACCGAACTCCAGCTCTGCACCCTGGTGACCACCAACCAACTATTCCCCCCACCCCCCCCAAACACACAACATATGCCGCCATGCCCCCCCCCTCCCCTCACACACACAAGTACCTTCCCTCCACCTAACTCCGATACAACCACACACACCTTTTCACCACCCTACCCCCATTCAAACACACAACATACCCCCCCCCCCCCCCCCACAACAAGCACACAATAATACCCCCGCCCCCCCTCAAAAAAAAACATACACTCACATAGGTACACCCCCTCTACCACACACACACACACATACTCACGCCCACCCCCCACCTAAACCCCATACACACACACACACACACACAGCTTTTCATCATCTCCAACACCCCCACCCACCCAAACACACTACATACCCCCACAATACCCACACACCCCATCACCCCCCCCCCCACACACACACACACACACACACACATACACACTATATACCCTTTTTACACAACAATAAAGTACTTGAATGAAACAACTGGTTATCCATGTTCTGTCTGTTTTTAGAATATTACTGTTAACTCATTGAATGCCAAGCTGTTTTCGGGAACTTTGTCCTAGAGTGCCAGCAATCTAGACCATTGTTGATGATTTTTGTACAGCCACAGCATATTCTGTGTTATAGCTATGAACACATACAATAGCTCGATTAAAAGGTGAGACTTTAAGCTCTCGGTGGGTGCAAACCGTGTATTTCTACACGCCTCTGTTCCTGAGAAATCCCAAGCTAAACTGGCTAGTTTTCATCAAAATCGCTGTTT
This sequence comes from Alosa pseudoharengus, assembly GCF_046254945.1. Lineage (NCBI taxonomy): Eukaryota > Metazoa > Chordata > Actinopteri > Clupeiformes > Clupeidae > Alosa > Alosa pseudoharengus. The sequence continues at coordinate 2,632,497 of NW_027468609.1, read as the reverse complement.
TTTTCTAAATGGAGATATAACGTCTTTCATGAAATATGAAGTGTTGCCTGTTACTTACTTGTGTAAACTTTCCAGGAAGTGATCAGCGAGACCTGGCGAGACTGCCACCTAGTGATAGAGCCACGAAAATGGCCTGGTTTTGACCTGACGTGCATGCGCCACTGATTCGACCCAAAGCGGCAACCTAGTTATGATAAAATGTCCAGATTGTGTGTTTTCATGAGTTTCACGATCGTCATATATTTCATTTCCATTCATCAAAGAGTTCCCAAAATCACATATAAGGTGTGTTAGAGTGTCTAGTTTCGTAATTTAAAAAAAAAGCTAAAAACGTAATATTACGTTTTTGGCACTCAACGCATGGCACTCAATGAGTTAATACACTGCATACAGTTAGGAACAACATGTTTCATACCCCCTGGCAAATATTAATTTAATATTGAAACATTAAATGAACATAGCAAAAGGTTGTAAGACAGTGTGGCAGAATGTAAGCATGTTTATTTGATGTCAAAGCACTCAAAATGATTCTTAGATAGATAGATGAATATTTTAATGATCCCTAGGGGAAATTCAAGAATCTTGGAGATTTATCTTACCTACCAAAATTATTCTTACCTACCAAGCTTCTCCATGTCTCCACAATGATTCTAGACCACACCTTTTTAGCAGCAGTCCAGGTTTTGAGGCAGGTATGATTATTTGCCATCACTTTTAGCCTTGTGCTCACTTTTATATGGATTAAAAATGTTAAAAGACATGAAAAGGCTTCTTTTTTTGGATTCCATGTTCCTACCACAGTATATCTAGTACTTTCCAGAATTATTGCCACCTTATGTTCTTCCTTAAAATACAGGGGTCATACGTATTGGCACCCCTATGTTAAAATCCCATAGAGGCAGGTAGAGTTTTATTTCATGGATCTAGGATACTATACATCCTGATAAAGTTCCCTTGGCCTTTGGAATTAAAATAGCCCCACATCATCACATACCCTTCACTATACCTAGAGATTGGCATGGTTTTATTTCAGTTAGCTGGTTTGATTTGCATTGAGCTCAATGAGCATAAAAATAAAACAATGCCAATCTCTAGCTATGGTGAAGGGTATGTGATGTGTGATGATATTTTAATTGACAGTCCATGTCATTTTCAAGTCATCAACCGTTAGAGTATAATTTGAATTTTATTGAACAAACCTCCCAATGATAACAGTATTTTTTTCCCCAATAATTAAAAACTCAAAATGCACTGTTCCAAATGATTATGCACAAGAGAGTTTCAAGGCATTTTATAGGTTGTAAAGAACTAAAAATGGTCATTTGTTGAATTTGCAGTATTAGGAGGTGATATAAATTCAATCAAAAGTTATTTCAATCAAAAACATAACAGGCCAAGTTACATGACCCTAAAGTGACCTACCAGCTCTCTTCCCATGATTCCGGCCCAAAACATGACTCCACCACCTCCTTGCTGATGTCTCAGCCTTGTTGGGACTTGGTGGCCATTCACCAACCATCCATTACTCCATCCATCTTCATGTATTCCTGAGCCCACTGCAACTGTTTCTGCTTGTGAGCATTGTTTAGGGGTGACCGAATAGTTGGTTTATGCACACTTGCAAACTTCTTGAAGATCTTACACCTTGTGGTTCGCGGGACTCCAGAGGCAGTTTTCTTTCCCATATTTCTTGAAACCTGTGGCATGCTTAATAATGGGAACATTCTTCTTAAGTATTTTTCCTTTGATTGGCAAACTAATTATCACAGGTGTCTGAGGTTTACCTCAGTGATCCAAAAAACCCTGAGACACAATACTATCCATGAGTTTAATTGAAAAACAAAAAAATAAACGTTTATGACACTTAAATCCAAGTTGTATACATAGTTGTATACATCCACAGTGTATATACCATACCAGTGCACTACTACACTATATGTCTTATACTGCACCACCTGTCTATGTATATCACATTGCACTTTTCTTTTTTTGCCGTACTTGAACTATGCACGATGATAATAAAGTTGTCCTGACACTATGCTCATCAGAACAAACCAAACCTGCTTGACACTACCCTGTATGGAGACTTATTTCATGTTATTAATGGAGATCAACCCCCCTCATTAATTTATTTGCGCAACAGCCCACATTCCACATTCTGTGAGACGAGTTGTTGTAAATGTTCCTTGACATAGGCTTTATTTACCTCTGATAGGCCTACATATCATGAGTTCCATTTTTGGTGCAAAGGATGAGGTTATGCAATCGCTATGTTATTTTCAAGGAGTTAGGCTACAGGAATTCCCTTCATTCGTTGTTTTAAATATTGTTGCTTCTAGCCTGCCCATATCTCCAGACAGGTTCAGGCTTTTTTTACCGGTGTTGTAAAAGATGTGAACAGATAAGACAAAATATGACCCGTTGTTTTCGTGTGGACATAATGTTGGCCTAAATGTAATTTTTAGGTTGGCACTTGGTGTTTCAAGTATTCAAATATTGACTTGAATATTTTGGCCTCCTTTGATGTCCTCCTTTGTTATGACCAAACCCCTTCCTCTTCCACACACACAGATGATGCCTGTCTAAGGGATCTGGAGAGGGTTCTACAATCCACTAGCGCCTCTGACTCTGACGTTAGTGCTGAGCTGCACACCAGCACGCGAACAGCAGCCTCAGACTGGGGCATTAGGAGCAGCAACACATCAGAGAGATGGCTAGAAGCCCGACCCCAGCTGGTGGAGAATATGCTGAAAGCCACCATCATAAGGGCAGAGTTCTGCCAGATGTGCAAAACAGAGAGGGCAGTAATCCGGTGTGCAGACTGCATGCCACTGTCACACCTCTGCTGTGGCTGTGACCAGAAGCACCATCATGTATATTCTCTGCACAACCGGTCATCCCTTACAAACAACTGTCACATCCCTCTGCCACCAACGGTTATGGTGACAAATGAGGGGAGACATGACACATGTGGTACTAACCATGATTTTTATATTTCATTTTATAAATCCATATCTTACATTATCAACAAAATCCACTAACTTAGTTTCTCCCTTTTCTTTTGCAGCCAGAATCTTGCCAATGGAACTGCCACAACACATTTGTGACTGCCCTAATAGTGTGTCAGTCATTGTTGGGAGGCCTGTGGTTTTTGTCAATATAAATGGTGAACTCCACAGCATAAAAATGCATCATAGGCATCATAATGCATCATAATGTCTAACCATTCCAAGTAGTTTAGATTCCAGAAACACCTCACACCTTTCAAGTTTAGACTCAAGTGACATTTCTCTTTGAATTTTCTTGTCAATATAACAAACATATTTTTTCCCCCTCAATAGGACGATATGATTTGAATCTCCCTGAGCTACGCTGCGGAGGCTGTTGTGCCAGCTGGACCCCCGAGTTAGCAGACCTGCAACAAAGTGGCTACTGGCCGGCCACAATCCAATTCTGCACAGTATATGATACTGACATATTTCAACGCTTCAGGGAAATGAAGTTGGTGGCCCCAGGGAGTTCCCGGCTATCGTTTATAAGGATGCTGGAAGCCCAAACAAAGCAGCATGGCAGGGTGAGTTTTAGCTCATGGTATAATTATACAATCACCTTTCTTTAATACTGAATGTAACTGTAACTAAGAGTTCAATGAATCTTTCAACAGACTGGTAAAGTGTGTTCCGACACATTCTACAAAGCTTTCATGGAGTGGGTCATCAGCTCCTACAAGGTTGACAGGCTGTGCAATGAACAGCCTTTTACCTGCCCTGCCTGTACTCCACAAATGTTGGCAGTGTCGGTAGATGGAAACAGGAAGCACTACCGTTTTAAAAAAGACAGAGGGTCTGTTTATATTTTATGTTGTGTCCTGAACATGTGTGAAAGCATGTTTACTGTATGTATCAGTTATCAATCTCAATTCTATTTGTACTCATTTGTTACACCACAGTCCAAGTCTTAATTCATAAGCAATGTGTTTTTTCTAGAGCTGTCAAAATAACTGATTCATTTCGATTAATTAATTTGAGAAAAAATAACTGATTAAAAAAATTAGTGCAGGTTAATCGATTCCGTATGACCTTTGACCCCGAGCCGTTCTAGTCAGTAAAAATTAGACTGTAAAATGAAGGAGAGAGAAGAAAACGTGCTGCCTGGATCATTGATTGGAACATTCACTTTAAAAAAATGGCCTGATGGTGTTGATAAAAATAAAGTGTTGAAAATAAAGTCCTCTGCAATGTCTGCAGCAAGGAATTGGCATACCATTATTTGAACAGTGAAAATAATAATAAAAGAGTTTTTGAACTTTAATGTCAATGCTGATTATTCAATGATTCATTTTAATTTAAATATTTAAAATACTTTCACAGCAAAAATTATGCGATTCATTTAATTAATTAATCACAGAGTATGTAATTAATTAGATTAAATGTTTTAATCGATTGACAGCCCTAGTTTTTTCTAACAATTGCAATGGTCCTAATTCAAATTGCCATTGTTCTCTAGGTCTCAAGAGAGTGGATTTTTTAAGGGAGTACTTATCTGTGATGATAATGAGGTCACAGCATTTGTGGAGGATGTCCAGAAGAGGTCAAAGCATGTAAGTGTCTCTACCTTTTTACCATTGGCAAGCATATTCAAGTATCAAAATCTGACTGTGAACTTGTACTCATCATTTTATAGGTGCCAGGAAAGGGGGTTTGTGGCAGGTCTCTTCTAAATGCAGCAAAGGAGACGACACAGAAGAGCAGAAGCACCACTGTTGATGAGCAGGTAATAATGTCATTTTCTGGCAGTGTATTGGATTGTCATCCTCTCCTTGAATTGTAACATATATGGTGATAAACATAATTTGCCACACAGTTTTACTTATTATGGTAATGGCTATGTGTAAGACAGATGCAGCTCACTAGTGAAAACATTCTATTATGCAGAATTTGACTACAGAAGATTGTATTGTTTTTGTCAATTATGTGTCATAACTGTCTCTCAGGGTCTAGAAGTAGCAGTTTGCCGTCATGGCATTATCCTTCGTGCACTGAATATGTACAGGCAAGTATTTCCATTTCAGTACATTGCCACTTGCTCATTTATTTATTTATTTTTTTTATTTTGATACAGTTCAATTTATTTCAAACAATGTCATCTTATCAGGTTAGCACTTACAGTAGGGCTAAGGTATTATATCGGCATTGTTCAAAATGTCAGCATCTACAATGGCGGAGATGACCATAACAGTTAACATAACAGTTAACATCTCCTTCCTTTGGTGAAAAGTATATGAATTTATCTTGCCCCTCATTTCTTAATGTGAATTGTATCAGTATACCAATCAATGTTTAAATCAGCATACTAATCCAATGTTAAAATACAATCTTATAGGGGAGAGATATTCGCGTATCCGATGTTTCTCCAGAAGGAAGTTGCTGCCATTTGTAAACCACAGTTCTTTTGCATGGATGTTGTCTGCAAGTACTGGCCATATATCAACAGAATTGTTGAAGCTTGGCCAGATTACAATCATATTTTAGCCATGAAGCCCTTGCTTTCAGCGCTCCATGCAAAAGCACACGGGATCAAGTGTGAGGTATGTGTTCATCTGTTTGTTTGTGTATCCTATGTCCTATACTTTACAGGGTAGATGACAAGATAATAGTCTATTGAAACATGTTATCAATTGAGACTAATGTACTGCACTGCATTTACCTACAATTACAGATAAAATGGGCAGCAGGCAACCAGGATGGTGCTGGTTCCACTTTGGGAGAAGAAGTGTAAATGGTAAACTCCTTCCTTTCCAGAACAGCAATGAACACCAAATTCATGAGCAAAGGAGGTTGGTTTTATGAAAATGTTTGGACAGGTTATAATTTAAATATTCACAGAATCCAGAGAAACCTTTTGAACAAGGGACTGGGCTGAGCAAAATATTGTATTTAGTGCTATAATGCTATACTGCATTAAGTCCTTTTCCTGTAAAAAAATAGTTATTATGGGCTAAAAAACTATGTCTATTAGTACAGTTTAAAGAAACGCCAACTATTATTTATCCTGTAGCATAGCAGCTATTTTTGGCAAAAAAAAAACGAAATAAATTTTCTTCTTTCATTTTTAACAGCCCGCACAGACATGTTGACAGTGCAGGCAATTGATTGGAATAGGAGAAAGGTGGAAAATTTGTGCAACACCTTGTGCACAAGATTTCGTAAGGTAGGTCATGAACTTGAATTTGAACCAAATTGCAACCCAAGGGAGAATTGGATAATGTTTACATGACATCTTTCCCCCTTTTTCCCCACAGACACAATTGAGTCTTCAGAGGGAGAGGCAGAGCCTAGAGAACATGGAGACAGAGTTCTCAGCAGGTCATGGATCTGTGGAGCAGTGGGTCAAAGATGTCCAAAACTGGGCTGAACATGGTAAGTATACCCAGCTATCTTCATGACCAAGCTCATCTACTGTAAACAACTGTAACAGATATACAATGTTCGGTAACACTTTACGGTACGGGTACATGAATTATGCACATTAGGCACATGAGAGAGAAAAAACATCAAGCTTGTCTGGTGTCCCTTTAATGCATGAGGTCATGAATGAGAGACTATGAACTCAATTCCTGATGATTTATAAAATACAAAGGAATGAAGTAATGCATAAATCATGAATTAATTCATGCACAAATTCATGATAACTCATGTACCCTTACAGTAAAATGTTATCCAATGTTCTCACAAATTCCACTTTGCTTTTTTAGAGTCCCCCACAGACAATAATGATTCTCTGTTGGAAGTGAGGAGGAGAATTGAGGAGACATCTTTGGGTTTAAGACAGCGTAGACTGCGCCTTTATAGCCAAACAGGTAAACATTTTTATGAAGGATAACCATTTCAAGAATGTGTGTTCATGTGTTTACTCTCTTTGTCATGTTAACCTTATTTGTTGTGTATGTATGTGTGATGTTTCCCAGACAGCAACTGCGGACGTTCTGTGATACGTGGCCGCATGTGGAGGGAAAAGAAACAGCTGGAGGTCCTAGTGGCTCAACATGATGTTCTGGTCCAACCCCATCTGAAAATTGGCCCCGTCACCAACATGTTAGAGGCCGGCTACATATTTCCTTGGCATTTACCCCCCAATGGTAGGTTTCATATTGCATTATTTCTCGCAGGTTTGCAGTCGTAGCTTCTGCCTGTGCCATTGTATTGTTCTACTGTTGTGTACACAGACGTTGTATGTAGTTAACCCATTTCTGCCATATTGTTTTATTTTTATTTTAGATGGCATGGACTTTCTTTCCAAAAAAAAGATCTTCGACAAGGTAATGCACATAAGAAGACTGGAGGAGGAGCTGTTGATACTTGCCACTGAAGTAAGGCAACACTGGGAGTTCCTCAATGAAAGGATGCAATCCTTGCGTGACCTTTCTATCAGCCCTACCAGTAAGTATTGTTTTTTATACCATTGAGGACACATTTTTCTTTTAGCATCACTATAACTATAAGTAATGTTAAATCTAAGTCTTATTTGAATTAATATGTTCTTCCTGACTCCTCCTTACCCTGAAGGTAGCCAGTCCAGCCTCTCCCGAGAAGCCCTTCAAGGTCTTCATGGAGAGTTCAATCGAAGGAGGTCTCAGTTGCAGTCTCAACTGGTCACAGTCAGGAATAAATACTTGCAAGTGATTAAAGCAGGACTTGATGGCTCTATGTTGGACCTTAATGAGGAAGAGGAAGAGGAGAAGGAAGAGGAGGAGCTGCTTGAGGAGCAAAATGGAAGTGATTTTGAGAGTGGCTCAGATGATGACCTGCACTCCTCAGAATAAATGCAACTTGCCCTGTGTTTGTGTATTCTTGTTCACATTAGTTATTAAACGAATGCTTCATTCATCAAACTATTTTGTTTTTACTCTCTTATGAATATATGTTGCACATGTGGGTATTAGTCGATTATACCTGGTGCGGCCTCTCTCCAACTTTACTTTTTGCAATGCAATTTCCCATTGTCAACCAACTAAGTCCACATTGCCCACATCCACGGCTGAAGTGCCCTTGAGCAAGGTACCTAACCCCTCACTGCTCCCCGAGCGCCGCTGTAGCAGGCAGCTCACTGCGTCGTGATTAGTGTGTGCTTCACCTCACTGTGTGTTCACTGTGTGCTGAGTGTGATTCACTAATTCACAGATTGGGATAAATGCAGAGACTGAATTTTCCTCACGGGATCGAAAAGGGTACATATACTTATATGCCTTTGCAAATCAAGGACATAGGGCTAGCGTTTGTATCTTGCATACCTCCTAGACTGATTCAATTTAATATTTCCTATATTTGGCTCTGCCTCAAGGAATTAGATGTCCCAAACTAGCTTGTTATCATCCCATTTAACATGCCAGATGCTGGTACTAGTGTGAACTGGTGTAATTACATCTAGGCCTGTCTGACCAATGCACATTATGGCCATCTAAACCTAGGGTTATCATTTCTAACTTGCATACCTCATAGACGGACTAAATTTGGCATGTGACATCTACGTATGACATAAAATATATATTCTAAGTAAAATCACACCTCACACATTCACAGACTCTATAGCACCCCCTAGAGATTTCCATTTTTCAATCTTTGGCTCCGCCTCCTGACAACATACAAGCAGCTGGAGGTCTCAAATTTGACAAACAAGTTTGTTATCATTCCCTGTATCAAAATATGTGCCACATGTTGGTACTATCTTGAATTAACTGGTGTAATCCTATCAAGGCCTGTCTGACCTATGCAAATTCTGGCCATCTAAACCTAGGGTTATCATTTCTAACTTGCATACCTCATAGACGGACTAAATTTGGCATGCGACATCTACGTATGACATAAAATATATTATCTAAGTAAAATCACACCTCACACATTCACAGACTCTATAGCGCCCCCTAGAGATTTCCATTTTTCAATCTTTGGCTCCGCCTCCTGACAACATACAAGCAGCTGGAGGTCTCAAATTTGACAAACAAGTTTGTTATCATTCTCTGTATCAAAATATGTGCCACATGTTGACATTTCATGAAATAATGGGTGTGACACTTACCTAGGCCTGTCTGGCCATATGGGTGTTTCAAATGTAGTTTCTGAGTATGTCCGGTGCATCAAACTTGCCATGGCAGGTAAGATAAGTGAAATTGGGTTTATTTTTAGCACAGCACACCTCTGTGTATCATAATCAAGCAAAATATGGATGTTTTAATGGTCTGTGTATGATTTAAGAACTTTTGTTGGTCAACGTCTGTCAAAAATATGCTCTCTGAATGGCAATTTCTGAGGATTTCTTGTGCATCAAAATTCCCACAGCACCTAAGAGAAGTGAAATTGGGTTTATTTCAGCACAGCACACCTCTGTGTATCATAATCAAGCAAAATATGGATGTTTTAATGGTCTGTGTATGATTTAAGAACTTTTGTTGGTCAACGTCTGTCAAAAATATGCTCTCTGAATGGCAATTTCTGAGGATTTCTTGTGCATCAAAATTCCCACAGCACCTAAGAGAAGTGAAATTGGGTTTATTTCAGTATGCACACCTCTGTGTATCATAATCAAGCAAAATATGGATGTTTTAATGGTCTGTGTATGATTTAAGAACTTTTGTTGGTCAACATCTCTCAAAAATATGCTCTCTGAATGGCAATTTCTGAGGATTTCTTGTGCATCAAAATTCCCACAGCACCTAAGAGAAGTGAAATTGGGTTTATTTCAGCACAGCACACCTCTGTGTATCATAATCAAGCAAAATATGGATGTTTTAATGGTCTGTGTATGATTTAAGAACTTTTGTTGGTCAACATCTCTCAAAAATATGCTCTCTGAATGGCAATTTCTGAGGATTTCTTGTGCATCAAAATTCCCACAGCACCTAAGAGAAGTGAAATTGGGTTTATTTCAGCACAGCACACCTCTGTGTATCATAATCAATCAAAATATGGATGTTTTAATGGTCTGTGTATGATTTAAGAACTTTTGTTGGTCAACGTCTGTCAAAAATATGCTCTCTGAATGGCAATTTCTGAGGATTTCTTGTGCATCAAAATTCCCACAGCACCTAAGAGAAGTGAAATTGGGTTTATTTCAGCACAGCACACCTCTGTGTATCATAATCAATCAAAATATGGATGTTTTAATGGTCTGTGTATGATTTAAGAACTTTTGTTGGTCAACGTCTGTCAAAAATATGCTCTCTGAATGGCAATTTCTGAGGATTTCTTGTGCATCAAAATTCCCACAGCACCTAAGAGAAGTGAAATTGGGTTTATTTCAGCACAGCACACCTCTGTGTATCATAATCAAGCAAAATATGGATGTTTTAATGGTCTGTGTATGATTTAAGAACTTTTGTTGGTCAACGTCTGTCAAAAATATGCTCTCTGAATGGCAATTTCTGAGGATTTCTTGTGCATCAAAATTCCCACAGCACCTAAGAGAAGTGAAATTGGGTTTATTTCAGCACAGCACACCTATGTGTATCATAATAATAAAAAAAGTGGATGTTTTAATGGTTTGTGTATGATTTAAGAACTTTTGTTGGTTAACATCTCTCAAAAATATGCTCTCTGGACGACGATTTCTGAAGATTTCTTGTTTACAGAGGGTGGTGAAGAGTAATATTTGCAGAGTATTAGCACTAGCAGTTATAAGAGCAGAATAAATATGGCTATGTAATATGAACAATATGAACAGATATGTATATGGTGGTCAATTCAGCTTTCCCTCAATCAATCTACAATGTGTACGCCTTATGATATGATTTTTATGTCTTTCACGTAGGACTTTACCATCAAATATGTCTTGCTGGCAATAGGAACAGTCTGAAATAAAGGTATAATTGAGTGAGTAGGTATCCTACTGGATAGCAAAAGAATCATAACAGCAGGAAATAAATATTTATATTTATGTCCTACAAAGTATTATGCTACAATGTACAACCCCAAAACAGAAAAAGTTGGGATGTTGTGTAAAATGCAAATAAAAACAAAATGTGTTATCACCCGCAGAGAAGAAATACTCTTTTCTGATAGGCTGGTGGGGTGGCTATTAATTCTGAATAACAGGACACCGTTCCATATCAATGCTTATGAATGGTAACTATAACAACCATAGTAGGACGACGGTTGCAGCGCTCTAGAATCTTTGGTTGCAGGCTTCAGGCAGAGGCTGCGCGTCGGGGAGTTTTTTGCCCCTCGCCCTCGTCCATTAATTCATTAACAGGACACCTCGGCGGCCGTTATCCCTTACATAATATACAATTCTCGCAAACCCACATTTAGCAGCAAAAAGGCCATAGACAAAATATCTAATGTTGAAAATGAAAATGTGGACTATTTCATGTAAAATATATGTTAATTTTGAATTCACTAGTTCACATTCCTGAATTTGCATAAAGACATAAAAGCATAATACATAAAAGCATAATAGAAGAGCATGTTTGGCGATGTCTCTGGCCATGGTCCTGAAGGGCTTCGCGGAATCGTGCCGGAGTCGACTGCGCAACTATGGAAGACGGGAGGCGTAAGGGGAGGTGGTGTATTGCGATAACACAGATGCTGCAACTTCAGCAGGTAGACTGTGAATAAATAACCGGACTGATTGAAGAAGGAGGCGTGGCAAATTCTGTCACGCTCCTCCCGAACTTCTATATGTAAACGCCATTTTGATGCCAGCAACATGAAAAGTTGTCAAAAAAAGTTGGGACAGGAGCATGTTTACACTGTACTGCTTCTTCATTTAACAACATTCTGTAAAAGTTTATGAATTGGGGAGAGTATATCCTAGAGTTTTGAGCATGAAATGCCGTCCCATTACTTCCTAATACACGATTTCAGTTGTTCAACAGTATGGGGTATTCTTAGTCATGTTTTTCATTCCATTATGCACCTAATTTGACAAATCTGAACTAGAGACAGGCCATTTTAGCACATGGACTCTTCCTCTATGGATAAATACTATTTAAATATGTGCAGAATTCTTTATCATTACACACTTTTTCCGTCACCGTCCCAACTTTTTTTGAAACATGTTGCGTCAAACATTGTGTCAAAATTAAGATATATTTTCCATGAAATAATTCAAATTTGTAATTTTCAACATTCGATATGTTGTCTGTGTTCTTTTTGCAAGTAAATATGAGTTTAAGAGGTTTGCAGATTATTTTTTTTACACAACGTCCCAAATTTTTCTGTTTTGGTGTTGTACATTTCAACAGATTCTGTTCTATTTAACACATTTTCAATACATTCCCTACCATTACTTTTTATCTTCTGCTTTTTCTTTCTGAGATTGACAGCTGTGGCAGGTTGAGTGGTGGCAGTGGCTTGCAGGGTAGAAGTGGTGAGCGTAGGGGAAAGCAGGGTGGTAGTGGTGTGGGTAGGTAGGGTGGGAGTGGTGTGGGGAGGGGTAGGTAGGGTGGGAGTGGTGTGGGTAGGTAGGGTGGGAGTGGTGTGGGGAGGGGTAGGTAGGGTGGGAGTGGTGTGGGTAGGGAGGGTGGGAGTGGTGTGGGGAGGGGTAGGTAGGGTGGGAGTGGTGTGGGTAGGTAGGGTGGAAGTGGTGTTAGGCACTATGAAATACATATAAAAAGTAAGTAATCACACTCTCTTAATTATTCTTCATTATAATATATGCATTACATTCAAATGCAGTGGAATATATTTCTTGGCAGAAGGATGATTGTCTATAAAAAAAACATGATTTTAGAAAAAACAATTAAATAGAAAGGAGGTTGTTGGTTCCACTGATAGAACAGCTAAGGGGAACAGCTATGCAACATGCCTAAGAATACCCTTAGTTAAATTGGAACCTCTGGCATATCTTGGGGCTCATTGCTGAAATAAACACTGCAAAAATGCAACATAGTGTTTATGAGGAGTCATAATTGTTGCTACACCTTTACTTACCTAATGACTCCTGGAGGGGCTCATCAATGAGGGACTCAAGGAGGGCCTCTGCAGTCACGGCAATTGCTCGGCCAACAGCTACTAAAAGCAGTTACAAATTATGATTCATTCAATGTGTGATCTAAATATTTCATCAAAGAACAAATTCTCATACAGGACAATGAATATTATGCAAATATGCATACAAACTAGGTCTGTCAATCGATTAAAAAAGTTAATCAAATTAATTACAATTAATCTAAATTAATTGCATATATAATTTTGGCTGAGGAAGTATTATTAAAAAAATATTTAAATTCAAATAAATCATTGAATAATCAGCATTAGTGACATTAAAGTTCAAAAACTCTTTTATTATTATTTTCACTGTTCAAATAATGGCCATAATAATCTATGATATGACCTAATATGCTGAGAAAATAAATTCAAAAGTGCTTTGGGAAGAAGTTTTTTTTTCACATAAAAGGCATTTCAGGCCACAGATATAACCTAGGGGACACAATGAAAATAAATGAACACTCCCCTCAATGTCAACACTATTTCTTTCCATTGATGTGCGACTTTAGAGTTGACAAACTCCGGTGATATGCAAATTTCTTGCTGCAGACATTGCAGAGGACTTTATTTTAATCAACACTTTATTTTTATCAACACCACCAGGCCGTTTTTTAAAAGTAAATGTTCCAATCAATAATCTAGGCCAGTGTTTTTCAACCACTGAGAGATCATCAGGTGTGCCTTATACTAACTTATACTTCTGGATTATTTGGGCTTGCCATAGCCTACCTGTCTTTCGCTGACTGACTGATTGGATTGTGTTGTACGTTGTGTGTCCAACTATGAGTGCTTTCAAACACCTGCCCAACTCTACCTCTGATTGGCTTACCATGAAATTTTACTCAACCTCAAGAAAAAACATCTTCAATAATAGTAATGCGCCGCATTTTCTGACAATAACAGTAACAGCGTTTTTCAGATGGGAAGAATAATCAACCAGATTACTCCCTACTGAAAAAAGTAACGCCGTTAGTAACACTGTTATTTATAACGCCGTTATTCACATCACTGCTGAACAAGGTTTAAACAATTCCTTTTGGTTGAAAGATCAAAAGAGTTAAGGCACTACTGTACAAAAACAAAAAGCCTTTCTTGATCAGTGGCCATTAATGGAATCATTATTACTGTATTTTTATTAGTACCCACCATTCTGTTCCTTCCTCCTTTTCTTCTTTATTTCACTCTCTAATGGGTGGTGCTCCTCTTGCTCCTCTTCAGGGCTGGGGGAGAGATCTTGCTCCTGCTCCTCTACGGGTCCAGGGGAGGAATCTTGCTCATCTTCAGGGCTGGGGGATGGGGAGGGGTTTGGTTGCTGGAAAGGGTCATCCACCCCAGTATGAGGAGGTGCTAGCCCAGGGCCTTGCTCTGACAAACAGAAAGATATAACTTTGCTGGCAGTAAAGGTATGTTAGAGGAGATTCATTCACTGTTAGAGATGCATCCACTGGTGACACAGACCTAACAACCAGGGCCCAGACCCCTGATTAGGACGGAGACACGCTCTTACAAGGGTTTTCTACGATTAATCTTACGATCGTTCGTTTGGTTTTCCCAATATTTCCCAATGCTCATAGCGTGAACGGACGTGCACTGCTAACATGCTCTTAAGGGGAGCTGTCCACGTTAATAGTTTTGAAATATCCTCTAATTTCGGATCTACACATTAATTCACATCAATATAAAAATAGAAAAAAAAATAAGCATCCTATGTAGGCTATATACCACACACAGACATAAATAATAATTATTTAAGATTCGATTGTTGCACCGTTTATGTCTGTGTCACTTAAGAAGACGTTTGAAGATAAGAAAGAGGTTGAGTAAGAAAGTGAAGAAATGTGTGGGCTTAGGCTTAGGTTTTGACGCAGCACAGACTAAACCACATGTTCCTTTCTCTGCTTTTACCTCATAGGCCTAATAAAATATAGCCTTCACTTAGCAAAGATAATGACAAACTATTCTGGCAACGTCCCATTTCATAACATGATAGCATTTTGGTCCGCTTTAAATCACATTGTTATGACCATTAAATGTAAGCTATTTTGCCCCCTAAAATCTGATTTATCACAAGTAAATACAATAAAGAATGGGAACGTAGTTGGATATAGTATTCTAAGTTGTAATTCCTCTGAATGTCCTGTTGGTGACCTCAGTGAGAAGTACAGTACCTGTTAAGACGCCCTTAGCCGGTAATGAGAACTCTGGAGCACTTGTAGATCTACGAGTGTTTTCACAACGGTCATAAACTACGATGGTTTCGGGAAACAGTCGGGACATTTTAAGATATTTGTTAGAGGGACTTTGCAATGCTCTTAGGCTTACGATGCTTTCAGGGAACTGGGCCATGACAAATGAGTGCTAGGGGATGAGCTACATTTTTTATTTCAATATCATATTATCATGTAGCCTTTCTTACCACATGATGTTAAATTCAAGGTGACATATTCCTCAGCCTTCCGCTCTCTTGCAATGATTGCTGTTTAAAAAAAAAAAATCTCATCATCATTATGTTTTATAGAATACATACAATAATCTGCTGCAGCTCAAACTTGTTGCTGAAAGTTATAGCCCACGGGGACTATTTTCAGGTGCTGCGTGATGTCATTGTGCTGCTGCGCCTATGGTACGTTCGCAACGTTACTTGATTATTATGCCGGAATGAGAGTATAGCTCCATGTCAAATCAGCCTAGGAAATCAATAACATAAAATACAACATTGTGTGGACTAACCTTTCAAAAGAGACTCATAAAGTTCTTTTAATGAGAGGATTGACTCCTTCTCCTTGTCCTCAACTGCTTCCATGCCACAGAGCATGTCACAAGATACTGTGTTGGATTTACCATAGCCCCAAAAAAACACTGGGTGAAAACCTGCCATCTCGAACTTATGGATCTGCAAATACATTGACGCCATTATCATTAACAGTGTTTGATCTGAAAAATGTTTCAAATGCAATCCTTATTTGATTGGTCAGGCGCTCTTTTTAGCATGCAACATTTCGTATCATGCGTGAGACATGCGTGTTCCGAAAGCACCTACTCTTGCATGAAACCTCCATTTATCAATGGCAATTTTGTGCTTTCGTTATATGTATTTTATACTTGTTTTATCTTTTGCTCTTGAAGTTCTTTTCTTTGTCTGTTAAAGTTATATCACTTTCACTTCTTCTTAACGCTTCCTTTTCTTCTACAGATCTTATATTTGCAATTGCAAATGTAGCAGGTAATTTGGCAGTTGCTCGAAAGCAGCTTGAAAGCATTTTGGACTAACTACAAGCGTTAAGATTTGAATTGTAAACTGTAGGCAGTCGTGGTCTACTGGTTAGGGCTTCGGGCTTGTAACCGAAGGGTTGCTGGTTCGATCCCCGACCCAGTAGGAAAAATGTGGGTGGGGGAAGTGGTTGAGCACTGCTCTCCCGTGCCCACATCCACAGCTAAAGTCCCCTTGAGCAAGGCACCAAACCCCTCACTGCTCCCGGAGAGCCGCTGTAGCAGGCATCTCACTACTCCAGGTTAGTGTGTGCTTCACCTCACTCTGCTGTTTCACTAATTCACAGATTGGAATAAATGCAGCGACCGAATTTCCCCAAAGGGATCAAAAGAGTATATATACTTATACTTAATCTACAATACTGTATTCGATGTGAACGGCTACTAACTTGTGGAGTTTGAGTATGACTGCTATATGTAGTTAGTGTGATAGAAAAGGACTAAAGCTTACCAGAATCCGGGCAGCATCAACAAGTTTGCCGCTATTGCCCCCAGCCTTTAATTTGATGGCCCATTGTCCATTAGCCTTTTGTTTTGCTTTGGCTAGGTTTTTCTTCATGGGCTGTTGGGCCCCACATAGTTTGCACATCTTGCAGGCAACACGTATGTGTTGTCTGCAAGATGTGCACATTTTCATGGTTGAACCAGGCATCTGAGAGGAAAGAACAAAAAATTAGCCTTCATCAAATTAGCCTTGTATTTACTCAATAACTATATTGATAACAAGATGGTTTACAATGTACAGTTTGTGAATAGCATTACCTTCAATGAAATAGTGAACTCGATAGCAGAGGGACAAATGACCAAAATAAACAATATTAAACATTATTAGCCAAAGGATACAGAAATTATCAACCAATCATGATATGCTAATATGCTACTTCACAGTCCGTGTTAAATGCGCATTACACTTCTGTACACTGCCATCATTGGGGTAACAATGACTATGGGGATAGTAGTACACAGAGGACCAGATGTATGTACATTTGCAAACATAGCGTTATCAGCGTCATGGACAAACCGCAGATTGCGAACGCTGTCAGACCCAAGTTTCCGTCGTATTTTTCAAACTTTCAATCCATAGTGTAAACTGCGCCTTTCTCTGCCTTTCTCCGCCCATAAACGCAATTTACGAACTTCCACAACTGAACGGCAGAGCCTACATACAAGCGCAGTTGAATGAAGTTAACTGATCACAACAAAAAAGAATCAAACATTTAGCGATCATGAAATAATACCATACATGATAAGATGTCAACAAGCAGGGAGATAACGAAGATCAGTAGTTCTACTCAATCTACTTGTGCACGTAGGTTATGGAAGATTGGTCAAATTTAGCAAGTAGGAAAGTTTAAGTGAATGACGTGAAAGTGAAAGTAAGACATTCGAAAGGCCAACGAAAGTTAAGATTGCTTTTGATAGTACAAATACTTACAAAACTGGTGCTCTAAATAGCGATTCTGTTGTCTTTGAAAGGTTCTCTTATTGACTCATTGAACTGCAATTTGGATTAACACCTGCTTTTACAAGGCGAAAGTATTTAGGCGCAGAATAGACGTGTACATACTGCGGAATACATAATTAGGCGTTCTTTACGCTTCCCCTCCCTTCTTTTTACGCTAAACTCCCACTTTCCCCTGAATCCTCCCATGAATGCATATGCATGACACTGAAAACGCAATTTGCCATTTTCAGCTCCCGCGACAGGCAGTTTGCGCTTTTACATCATTGCGGCCTGTTTGTACAGACCTTGTAATGGTTTAACATGCATGTTGTGAAACAAATACGCCTGACGTGGGCGCAAAAGCGTTAGTACATCTGGCCCAGAGTCTTAGAATGATGGCGTATGACTAGCCTGGGTTTTCCCATGCTGCCTGGATTCCATGGACTTCATTTTCACCTCAACGAATGAACCAATCACAGCAAGACGATGACGACACACCGAAGCGGTTATGAGCTACATACAGACGCATTTGAGAGACATTCGTAGCGCCCAATAAATGGCTCTGGGCATTCGTAAACCACGTTTCAAATACGAGAAAATGACGTGTAGTTCCCAGACCCCATCTCAATGAGATGAGGTCTGACGTTAGCCATGAATGGCCCTTTGAATGGCCCCTGAACTGGCCATCTGTCCGCCACCATGACATATGCATTCCGTCTGTGGTCTGTGAATACACACGCCACGGTGGTGGTCTGAATTTAGCGTTACAGTGTCACTTGAATGAATTGAGAAGAATGTGAAGGGCCAGAGGCTTTTACCAGGAGCTGTTCACAGTACACATACAGGCTTAGAAAACACTGACGAGATAACCTACACAGTTGATTATTTGTTTGCTTGATCCTGATCCTTGATAACTCCCATGAAATTATTGCTTTATTGCTAATGGTTTTTGCACATTAAAGGAACCGTATGTAAGAAATGTAATTCAATTAATCAGAAAATGGCCCTGATTTGTCACTAGACATTAGGAAATCATGCTAATTTCAAATACGTATATCACTGACAACAGTAGTCCGGCCAGGATATCGTCATTTAAAAAAGTGAAGTTGCAGCCCTCAACTGATGTTGATGTTTACATATTTGTGTTTTAGCCTGATCCGCCACCCTCCACCTATCTAGTAATCACAAAGTCAGTAGTGTTTCGGCATCTGGGTTGCCAGCTCTGCTCTAGTTACCACATCTGCGGTGTACACCGCTCTACAGTATTTTGAAAGTGATTGTAGTACCAGTTTTGGCCAAAATCCTATCACATTGCACATTGTCTTTACGGATCCCCGGTACAACATGCAGGGCATTTACAACATTTACATTTACGGCACAAGAGCAAAGAGGGAGAGCTGCCGCTTGCACTGCACTTTGCTCTGTGCACAGCAAATAAAAGTAAAGTCTTTCAGAGTGCAGTAGTTGTTGCCTGGTCCTAATCTGTAGGGGCCTTAACACCTCTGTTTATTTGAAAGACTTCAATGATTCACTTTTATCAATTTTACAAGGTAATTGTATACATTAGGTACATTATACATGATCTTATATCATCTTATTTATGCTATGCTATGTTCTATGTGTCTATTTCACATAGACAGATCGTTAGATGTGCACTATCAATATAACCCTGCCGTAAAAGTACCCTATGTAAAAAAATAGGAAGCTGACGCCAGGAACAATGCATTGCATGCTGTTATTGGTTAGGCTAGACATAGCAATGCTAACGTTAACAGACTGACTGCTTTATGGCCTATGACAGTGCTAAAAAGCGTGCTACCTCACAAAATGAGAAAAATAATTCATGCTAACTTGTCTAATGATCAAAACTGCCCAGACAACAGAGATTTCATAAAAGTATTTACTTATTTAGTAATAGTTTAAATGCCGGAATGGTTTACTTACTTTTTCAATGATGAGGCAAGCGAAAGAAAGAAGGAATGTTGCATTTTCATTGCCAGCGTAGTCCCGAATTAAACTCATGGGCTCCACCTTCTGACTTTTTGACGAAACATCATCTAGTAAAAAATGCAATACGGGTTTTGCAGATAACAATAACAATCATAATAACGACAAATAGCCTATTAATAATAACAACCCTAGCACTAATAATAGGCTAAATAATTTGAACAGAATAATAGGCCTAGCAATAGGTCTAGCAAATAATCAAACATAAACAACAACAATAAACACAAACAGTGCAAGGAAGATATAGGCTGCTAGCTAGTTATGAGCGAGTGCCCATTTAAACATGCCATTCCTGTAGAAATGCCGTGGCCTAATTAGTCTACATGCCCGCGGGTATGCTTTAAAAGTAGGATTATCATCATCCCAGCTAAGCAGTAAATAATGAATACTGAATATTACATTGTAATAGGCCAGACAGGGCGAACCGGACCCCGACGCGCCTACTGCCTATACTGCACAATAATTATGTAAGGGATACTATATAGAACGCGGTCCGGTTCGCCCTGTCTTAGGCCTATTTATTTTTTAACGCTTATAGGGCCTACGGCTACTTGCAAAAACGAGGAAATAAACTCCACATATCTCTCTTTACATTTATTTGTTACCGTTGCGTTGTGGCTTTTGCTGAGAAACAAATAGTTCGCAACACACGCAGAACTTTAATCAAACACAGCTGATCAACCGTCTGCCTTCACTTTTGAATGAAAATCGCGCCTATTGCCTAATGCACATTAAAAGGGATAATGTATATTATCATTTTATTAACAAATAGTTCGCAACACACGCTGAACTTCAATCAAACACAACCGTTTGCCTTCACTTTTGAATGAAAATCTGTTGCCACTGACAGCGGTCATTATTTATAGGTCCTTAGACGAAAATAATGACCTAGAACTTTGGCAAATCCCATTCAAGTCAATGTAGCGTTCTACTTGCATTGTGAATAACCGCCTATAATTAACGTGCAGTAGGCCTAGGGCCTAGGCTAAGCAGAATTTAGGCATGCGTGGCTGCATGTGACATTTTTACAGATCAAAGTAGAGCAGCCGGGGCTATTCGAAGTGTCAGTTTATTGCACATAATGTTTAGTCATTTTGAATAATTTGAACCACATTTTGAATAACCACTTACCCGTGTTTGTTGGCTTGTTGTTGCAAAATCCGCGGAATCATTGTATGCAAACTGCATGGAGTCTTTATTGTTGATAATAATCAACAATGATTATCATGATAATGATAATCCATGATAATCATCCAAAACATCCTTGGCCCGTGAGTCTGTGCTGCCAAAACTTCGCTTACCCCAGTGCGTGGCTACAGGAGAAAGCCAACATGTTCTTCCTTTACCAACGATATTTTGCATTATATCCAAACAACAGACTGCATTGCACTTGCGAGCCTAGATACTACTTTCAAATAATACATTTATTCCAGTCCAAAGACATTTTGCTCCTTTTTTATTTTTATTTATTTTTTAACTCACAGCAGCCTGCAGTGCGCATTGTCGTGGTCCTGGCTTCATCAGTCACTGTGGGCGTGGCCAGGCGTCCTGGCTGATAATTACGTGGAAATCATACGGAATGTAGTGCACTACTTTTAGTAGCTTTTCGTACGAAAGTTTAATGAGAACAGCCTGTCTATTATGATGGTCACTACACAGAATAGAATAGAATAGAATAGAATAGAGAAGAGCATAAATGGGTCATTTCGTGTCATATCAGATAAGGTTGTTGCTGCACCGTTCCAGATTTTGTTCAAACCTTGTCTATGTCAAGAATGGGTCCCAAAACCAAGGCCTGTAAAATATTTCTGTTAAAATCCTATGGTTTCATATTTTTTTCAGCCCTTGAAATTACTTCAGTTTTACAGCCTGAAAATCACATTATTTGGGAAGCAATGTTTGGGAATTAATATAAAGAAAATTCCATGGCTTCCTGGTCTGGTATCGTCAAAACAGCGGACGCGCTTGATCTTGCAGCACTGCGCAGATCTAGCTGAATCTTTCAATACAAACATGCCTTTTGTTTAGCCAGATCTGCGCAGCACTAATTCGATCGAACGAAAAATAGTACAATAGAATAGAACAGTATAGAATAGAAAAGAAATGAAACGAGTAGAATATTATAGAAACATCTTTTGAGTCCAGAAAGTGTTTTACTTTGTGTCCATTCCACTTAGCCACTTGTTTTATTTCCTGAATACACTCCTGTTTGTAATTGCTGAACACACTCATGTTTGTGATTCCTCAAATGCACTGAGGCGTGTTTGATGGACAGACATGTTTTACAGGGGATGCATTACTTCAGTATGTCTGCTCTACAAGTGATTACTGCTGCTAAATATTGACCATGTCGTCTCACCATGACTTTGTAATCATTACATTTTTTTTTTGAGAAAAGTAACAGAGAAGGGCAGCCTGATTTAACACATAATTAAAACACAATGCTTAAGTGTAATATATGGAATAGATCTCAACAGTTAAAACTAGCCGGCCATATTTCAGCAACTATAGAAGTGGACTTGATGATATAATGAAATCTAATGACCCCTCTCACTCAAGCAGAGAATGAGGAGCCCATCTTTAGTATGCTTGGGGAATGAGGAGCCCATCTTTAGTATGCTTGGGGTCTGCTGTGGCTTGGGGGGGGTCAGTCGCAAGGGCAAGCCTCCTAATTAGTTCTTGTACAACGGCTAACTACCTCATCACAGGGGAACATCGCTTTAATTACAAGCTCTATCTAAATCCAAGACAAAAATAAGAGAAGTTTCACCCATCTGTTGTCAAAAGATGTATTCCATAGCCGTGAGCCGTTCAAGAGACAAAACAAAAGATGTATTCCATAGCCGTGAGCCGTTCAAGAGACAAAACAAAAGATGTATTCCATAGCCGTGAGCCGTTCAAGAGACAAAACAAAAGATGTATTCCATAGCCGTGAGCCGTTCAAGAGACAAAACAAAAGATGTATTCCATAGCCGTGAGCCGTTCAAGAGACAAAACAAAAGATGTATTCCATAGCCGTGAGCCGTGAGCCGTTCAAGAGACAAAAGCAGAGACGTACAGTAATTGCTATTGTTGTTGTTGTTTACAATCTGCATTATCATTATTGCAAATGTTTATTAGGAAACAACAATAACAAAGCCAAAATCAATAGCATTAAAGTTCTCCTGAAAATGCACTTGAAGACAATTAAACAATCAGTCAGGGAACTGTTTACCGCTTATATCTGATGGCCCCGGCTGCTGGTCTGACAAGATTACGACACAGGCACTCACACTTGTGTGTGGTGTGCGTGTGTGTGTTTGTGTGTGAGTGCGTGTGTTTGTGTGTGTGTCTGGTGTGTGTGTGTGTGTGTCTGGTGTGTGTGTGTGTGTGCGCGTCTGTGTGTGTGTGTGTGTGTGTGCGTGTGTGCGCGTCTGTGTGCATGTGTGAGTGTGTGTGTGTGTGTGTGTGTGTGTGTGTGTGTGTGTGCGCGTCTGTGTGTGTGTGTGTGTGTGTGTGTGTGTATTGTGTGTGAGAGAGAGAGAGAGTGTGTGCGTGTGTGTGTGTGTGTATGTTTGCTGGCATTCTGGATCTCAGTTACATTCATTTCCAATCTGTCGGTGATGATGTATGAGCCGCACGGGTCTGCATGGCACGGAGGGCAGCCTGACCTTACAGGGTCCGGCGCGGGGCGAACTCTTCCTGTCTGCTGGACTCTGGGTCCGGCGCGGGGCGAACTCTTCCAGACAGTGTCTGCTACAGACAGGGCATTGAGGCTGAGTATTGAGGACAGTGTCTGCTACAGATGGGGCATTGAGGCTGAGTATTGAGGACAGTGTCTGCTACAATTGGGGCATTGAGGCTGAGTATTGAGGACAGTGTCTGCTACAGATGGGGCATTGAGGCTGAGTATTGAGGACAGTGTCTGCTACAGATGGGGCATTGAGGCTGAGTATTGAGGACAGTGTCTGCTACAATTGGGGCATTGAGGGTGAGTATTGAGGACAGTGTCTGCTATAGACAGGGCATTGTGGCTGAGTATTGAGGACAGTGTCTGCTATAGACAGGGCATTGAAGCTAAGTATTGAGGACAGTGTCTGCTATAGACAGGGCATTGAGGCTGAGTATTGAGGACAGTGTCTGCTACAGATGGGGCATTGAGGCTGAGCATTGAGGACAGTGTCTGCTATAGACAGGGCATTGAGGCTGAGTATTGAGGACAGTGTCTGCTACAGATGGGGCATTGAGGCTGAGTATTGAGGACAGTGTCTGCTACAGATGGGGCATTGAGGCTGAGTATTGAGGACAGCACTCAACGCTACAGACAGGGCATTGAGGCTGAGTATTGAGGCGCTGTATTGAGGCACAGCATTGAAGCTGAGTATTGAGGCTTAGTATTGAGGTACAGTATTGAGACTGAGTATTGAGGACAGCACTCAATGCTACGGACAGGGCATTGAGGCTGAGTACTGAGGATAGTGTCTGCTACAGCACTGGAATCCCGTTCTCAGCTTCACTTTCATTGTGTTGGTTTCATAGCCACTGTAGAGAATGTTAACAACTGCTGTTGCAGTTATTAATTGTTGTTATTTTTCATGACTTTTAAATTTATAAATAGTTAACTTTCTTAACTATCTGCAGAAGGTACAGAGAGAAAAAAGGCAGTTATTTAAAAACTTGAAAAGTTAATGTTGGCACAGTAATGCTGCGTGTGTTGCACACTGATTAAAGCATCCTTGAGTCATCTGTTCAATCAGTGCAACATAATGAATATGGAATACTCTTAAACAGTTTGCATAAAGGAGCATCCAGAGGCAGAGCTTTTGCAGAAACTACAAATGATTCGAACCATTTATCTCCGTTGCACACATCAAAGGCAACCTTGACAGACTATTAAATTACCCAAGTTAAAGCAAGCTTTGAGGGCAACTCAGAGACATACAAATCAGGGTAATGACCCTTGAAAGAGCCAAATGATTTGTAGGAGCCATTCTGCGTGTCTGAATAGGCCACCTGGTGGAGAATGGGAGGTTTGTTACACCTCTTTGGGACACCCTTGGCACTGCGCCCACCTTTGGGAAGCTGGCAGCAGCAGGAGGAGGAGAAGAAAAGACTCCCCCCTACCCCCTACCCCCTCCGCTCCCCCCTCCGCTCCCAGCCTACGGGCGGCTGGCCCTGGGAACCGTGCATTCAGTCCAGGGATCCTGAAGCAGTGATGTGTGTGTGTGTGTGTGTGTGTGTTTCATCCTCCAATAGAGAGTCTGCCAGGGACGGTCACCAGTGTGGGGCCACTGGAAATGGCAGCCTGGCTTCACACACTCTTTCTGCACTGGGATGTTATTCAGATATATTATCATAAAATTGTTATGATTTTCATTTCAAGTACATTGGCATTTTCCCCCAGTTACACAGGTTTGGACGTTCTATCTTGTTGACAGACTGTGTTGTGCATAACAACATGTAATTGTCTTTCACTCGACATGATCAGAAGACAGTACATGCTGTCCCTCTGTCCCCAGTGCCCATGTCTGACAGGTATAATATGACACATCTGTACAGGTACACATAACAGTGCCCATGTCTGTACAGGTATGATATGACAGTGCCCATGTCTGGCCAGGTACACATGACAGTGCCCATGTCTGGACAGGTATAAGTATAAGTATATATACTTTTTTGATCCCGTGAGGGAAATTTGGTCTCTGCATTTATCCCAATCCGTGAATTAGTGAAACACACACAACACACAGTGTACACACAGTGAGGTGAAGCACACACTAATCCCGGCGCAGTGAGCTGCCTGCATCAACAGGTGGCTTGCTCAAGGGCACTTCAGCCGTGGCCTACTGGTCGGGGTTCGAACCGGCAACCCTCCGGTTACAGGTCCGAAGTGCTAACCAGTAGGCCACGGCTGCCTCAGGTATGATATGACAGTGCCCATGATGGGACAGGTACGGTACATGAAATCACCTCACACATACCATGGCTACGTTGTTCACCTTCTTTTATGTAGGACCAAATGCATGGGCTATGTTTAGCTCCAAATCTCTTTGAACACCGACTATCGGCATTACTAAGGCCAACACTAAGCCTTGGCCACCCTCATGCAACATTTACAGCTATTTCAACTGACGGAAAGAATAAATAATGCATAATAGACTCAAGATTTGCAATGTCAGTTTGTATTAACCTGACTAGGGAACCTCAGTTTGAGTTTGGAAGTGAATTTCTAAGTAATGCTTCTTCACCTCACAATGTCTTTTGATACATTTACAGAATGTAATACCGCCGAACCATTCCATTTTGGGGCTTTAGAGGACAATGCCTCCATCCTTTAAGGAAATACTTCACCAGAAAGCTCAATAGAGATGTTTTATGTAGAGAGCCTGGCTAAGAACAGGCCCGTAAATGCTTCCTCTGGCACTATCAGAGTGCTCTAAAAAGCCTTTCTCCGCAGCCACATGCACAGGCACTGCAAACGCATTTGGGCTGTTTGGAGTAATAGGCACGCAGACATTTTTTCAAAGGAAAATAAAAATGTGTTGGCGGTGGAGAGGAGAGCTGAGCGCCTGTACGGGCCATTCCGCTGTAAAACAGGACTGAGAGGCTCCATGTTGTCGCCCCACTCTCGTAATCATGCCAGCCGAGGCCGGCCGAGGTGAGGCGTGTTTCTCACCACTCCGTTCCACGCCTCGTGCTGTCAGGAGTGGCCAGCGCCACATTCTTCAAGGGAACAAATTCCGATGGCACAAGACAAGACAAGGAGGAGGAGGAGGAGGAGGAGGAGGAGTGGGGTCCAAGGACAGGAGCGAATAGCGGTGTGGTGAAAGATATCCGCCAGATACGGCACTTCCTATCTCTGGCCATCACATAGAGGAGTATGCATCATGGCCGTGCCCTTGAGGCTTGTCTCGTCCGTTTGTCCTGCCTTCTGATAGCCGGCTCCAGCTCGGCACAAGAAAAATGTGATTAAACAAATCCGTGGGTGAAACGCTGCACTTGAATTTCTAAAGTCATCACACATTGTCTCAGCCCACAGATAGTCTGGAACTCCCGCACTATCTGCACTCACAACGGCCACTGTTTGTCCAACACTACACGTGTAGACTACTACACAGAATAATGTCCAACACTACACTACACTTGTGCTGTTTGTCCTTCCACCACTTGTGCTGTTTGTCCAACACTACACTTGCGCTGTTTGACCAACACTACACTTGTGCTGTTTGTCCTTCCACTACACTTGTACTACACAGAACAATGGGAAATAAGGAACAGAGATCTAAAGAAAACGATTTAGCAAAAAAAGAAATGCGTCATTCTAACTTTGAGAGTGGGTTGGGAAGTATTTAAGCTGAGCGACGGTTGTTACTTTTTTATTTACTCTTTTCATTTTATCCACCGCTAACAATATTCCAAATAAAACATGTTAGTGGACCCACCCCAGCACTGGCCCTGATTGCTGCTGTTCTCTCTGTCCACTCAGCCGTTATCCTCATCAGTAACAGTAACACACAAAGGTCACGATGAATAAAATGTTAAGAGTGTCATAAAGAAGGCTCCATAAATCCAGCCGCTACGGCACACACACACACGCACACCTGGGATAGTTAATGGCCAGGGAGAAGCACTAATGACACACAGAGGTGGACATCAGCTTCCTACCACATGTCAATTACAACTATTTGCTAAGTCAGCTATGCTAACTAATTAGCAAACCTCTTCAGCCAGGTACAGTAGATCAACTAAATAGTGACATCAACTGTTGTAACCCTTTGGGGCTTTGTAAATTCAGAGTTAATTTTCTCACTGTCTATCACAGCAATTGACTAGCATTGTTTAAACCATGTGATGGCATGCGTGTGCTAACGGTGTGATGAGCATGCGTGTGCTAACGGTGTGATGAGCATGTGTGTGCTAACGGTGTGATGAGCATGCGTACATGCTCATCACACAAACTCATGCTCATCAAGTACAAACCTACTGCATCTTAAACACTATTCGTACATATTCTCTTATCTATTCCCTGCTTTACTGGACTCCTTCACAGGCATCCTACTTAAGTCTCAGACCTGCTTAAATAAACATTTAAACAACAGTAATTGTTAACAGAATCCCCCTCAAGCTAAAGCAAGGGCCAGAAAGTGGACTTAAACAATGCACCCCCCCCCCCCCCCACACACACACACACACACACACACACATACATTATGCTAAATAAGACTATGAGGAATAAAGAAAAAAGAAAGATGCAATGCAAGGAAGCAGCCCCGTGTCAGGGTGTAGTTGGCAGCAGCAGAATGTATCAGGCTCGGATCTGGCCCTGATTTGGGAGCTGACCCTTTGCGGACATCTAGCAGCATCTATGTGGGGATCCGCTGCAGAGCTAGTTTCTATCTGCTGCAGAGCTAGTTTCTATGTGGGGATCCGCTGCAGAGCTAGTTTCTATGTGGGGATCCGCTGCAGAGCTAGTTTCCATGTGGGGATCTGCTGCAGAGCTAGTTTCTATCCGCTGCAGAGCAAGTTTCTATGTGGGGATCTGCTGCAGAGCTAGTTTCAATGTGGGGATCCGCTGCAGAGCTAGTGTCCATGTGGGGATCTGCTGCAGAGCTAGTTTCTATGTGGGGATCCGCTGCAGAGCAAGTTTCTATGTGGGGATCCGCTGCAGAGCTAGTGTCTATGTGGGAATCCGCTGCAGAGCTAGTGTCTATGTGGGGATCTGCTGCAGAGCTAGTTTCTATGTGGGGATCCGCTGCAGAGCTAGTTTCTATCCGCTGCAGAGCTAGTGTCTATGTGGGCATCTGTTCTGAGTGAGTGCTGGTGACCTTGGTGGGCAGGGATCCTCATGTTGCCCATCTGGTGTGACAGTGCTGATGGCAGCAGAATCATTATTCACACGTGCACACACACACACACACACACCACAAGAGAAAGAGGAAGAGAGGGGGCCAGGCCTGTTATGACACCCTCATGATGGCTTAGGCAGCTGGATCTGGCTCATTGCTAGTGACCTGAGAGGGATTATGGCAAATCACACCACACAGGACTAAAAGCACTGAAAATCTGGGACAGAAAAAAAAACAAAAAAAAAAAACAAATGTACTAAAACAATGATAAAAGAAGGCATTATTTAAATGTACTTATAACTTAAACATGACTGTGCAAACACTGTATATTAGAACCACCTTATACTCTTCATTTACATCTGTGGTTTTACTTGCAACATTGTTCATCTATTAGGCTTCAATCAATATGTTGTAATTAGTGTTCAACTCTGCACTAAGTGTTAGGGCAGTAAATCAATATGTTGTTATAGACGGATAATTCATGTGTTATTCTATAGTAAATGATATAATTACCAAATAACTAAACCTTAGTTGCAGCAGATGGAGGTACACCTCCATCTGCTGCAACTAAGGTTTAGTTATTTGGTAATTATATCATTTCCTATGTGGTCAGATGGAGGCGTTGTGTAATCATGTGGTCAGATGGAGGTGTTGTGTACTCATATGTGGTCAGATGGAGGTGTTGTGTAATCATGTGGTCAGTGTCAATTTTTGATGTCATATGCCAAAGTTACAAGCTACTCATAAACATGGAGTGAGTCACACTCTCAGCTTTCTACTTTTCTTCTCGGCTATTTAAAACGAGCCAGCGATGGAAGCGCACCACCTGTCTCTGCTTATGGCTCCCGGCAAGCATAAACAAAGCAGTGACTCACTGGTGTCACACAAATATGAAAATGAACAACCTAGCATATGCAGATCTTAGCTCCTGACAGGAAATCTATGTCAAACAAATGACCTCTTCAAAATAGATACACAGTACAGAACAGTTGACTAACACTGAAAGTCTGTTTTATTAGATACCCGACTCCGTCTCTAGAATGCACGGAGGAGCATCAGATTTACTGTTGCTTTTATCAAAAGCATCTTACAGATACAGATAGCAGTGGCTTGCAGGGCCAACTTGGGGTTAAGTGTCTTGTTAATGGGCACGACGGCAACAGCCAGGGGTCGAACCCATGACCTTTTGAGATTACTGCATACTAGCCACTAGCTATTCCTTAGCCACTACTCTACCGATTACAGCATCACAAACACCACTTTTGTTTATAGTAGACTTCCATGGCCACTTGTGTGTGTGGTTAAAGGTGTTAGAGGTGTAGTCCCTGTCTGACTGTCAGTGTAAATATAATGGGGCACTGGCTGACAATAAGCATTTTAATTAATCAGTGCTGACAAGCCTCATGCATACAAACACTCGCAGGACGTCACTCAGTGCGATGATTAGCTCCGTGTCTGCAGGCCGCGGTCTTATCTTTTTCCAATTTGCAGCGCAACGATGCGCTCGCAGGCTAGCACTTGCAGGTCTGCGGCAGCCGCACGGAACAAAGACTATTCAATCACAAATACTCTGAGGGTTTTTTTCTTTGTTTGTTTGTTTGTTTTTGAGAAAAAAACAAATGAAGGAACAATTAAAACTAATCAAATAGTTTTAGCTGGTTTATCCCTCTCCTGCTTTGGTTCTTTAATGATTTACATTCATGAAAATGGATCTACAGACAAATGTGGTTTGAAGCGTTAATTGCCACGGAATACATAACTGAAAGTGGAAAAGAAAAAGAAACATATCTCTCCCAGTGTCATATACAGTCTACACAACACACAATTGCAACCGCCACCCAACACAAAGCCAATTTGCTTTATCTGCATTGCTATTTCTTCTGGTTAGGCCTCTGGAAGCGTTCTAGTGTGTGTGCTAATGAATTAGAGTGACTGTGCGGAACAGAGAAGGTTAAAAGTGTTGGAGGTGGGATGGCTTCCATGGGCAGAGGCCAAGTCCAGTCTGCTCTGAATCCCAGCATATGGGCCGCGGCTGGGCGCCGTTCTGGGGGCCTGGTCCTTGGCACGTAGTATGGAGAGCAGAGCACACCTGTCCACTTCCTCTCTGGCTCCTTCCTGCAGGCCGCCACTTAGAGGCCGATATGTGGGAAGGATTGCAGCGCCGCCACTTAGAGGCCGATATGTGGGAAGGATTGCAGGCCGATATGTGGAAAGGATTGCAGTGCCGCAGTTACAGCTCCTGCTCGTCACAGTGGAGGGCTGGTGAACGTATGGAAGGATTCTCACTCTTCACACCGTCATGACGAACAAGCACGTTTCACACCTCATGACATACATGTGCAAGCATCATCTCTCACTTCTCTGTCTCTTGACTACTTATGTCGTTGAGAAAATAATTGTGCCTTTTGCTCTAGCGATGTGCTTCAGGCTTTCACAGTGCCTTCTCGATGATCCTTTTCTATGTGTTAGGGTGAGTCATTTCACAATGCTCCTTTCCTGTGTGTTAGGGTAAGTCACTTCTCCATGCTACTTTCCTGTGTGTTTTGGTAAGTCACAGGCAGTGATGCCAGTAACGTTAGTCTATTTTGACCACTTTTTTTGGTAACGAGTAATAACGCGCTACTATTTACAAACCAGTAATCAGATTAAAGTTACTTATCTAAGTCACTGTGCGTTACTATTTTTGTCATTTTCCTTAGTGAAAAGATATATTCTTTGCTTTCTTCTTGTCTCGGGGATTAACGTCATGTAGGCTATGCCAACCTTTTCAGCATGAGGACAACTCACGTGTAAAACCACGCAGCGACACAAACGTAAACAACAATGGAGGGAGGAGAGAGATGCACATTTTATACAGTCATTATTTTGAGTTTGTGTGTAACACCACTGTTATGAAAATGTGTAATGTTAATGTAGTGTCTGAACTTCATTATTAATATGTGCATTTTCCACTGTACATGTGATGTGAACAGTGATGCCAGTAACGCGTTAGTCTATTTTGACCACTTTTTTCGGTAACGAGTAATAACGCGCTACTATTTACAAACCAGTAATCAGATTAAAGTTACTTATCTAAGTCACTGTGCGTTACTATTTTTGTCATTTTCCTTAGTGAAAAGATATATTCTTTGCTTTCTTCTTGTCTCGGGGATTAACGTCATGTAGGCTATGCTCACGTTTTCAGCATGAGGACAACTCACGTAAAACCACGCAGCGACACAAACGTAAACAACAATGGAGGGAGGAGAGAGATGCACATTTTATCTATGATATCTATTTTATCTTATCATTATTTTGAGTTTGTGTCAGCTAAACATGACAACATTAAGGTACATTGTACATTCTGTGCTGGCGACAAAGTGCTGTCTAGCTAGACATCCCAAGTCTCCCGAAGTTTTGGGAGTCTCCCACATATTGATATCCTGACGCCCGCAAATTACATAAAATCTCCCGGAACCTAGAGCGAACAAGAGCACACAAGCCAGAACGGACTTCAAATCGCGTGTGCATCTGACTTTAACGCGCACACAACGGAGAGGGAGAGAGAGAGAAGTGGTCGTGTGTGTGTGCCTGCAAGCCCATCCAAGACAGAGAACATCCTGGTCTGTTTTGCTAAATCAACCAATCAGTTTTCAGTGTAGGTGGGCATAGATCTCTTTTCTCCCGAACTTAATTAATCCGTTCAGTTAGTGTTTCTAGGAACAGGAGCTTCATGGCAGAGTCAGTGCCCCTCAAAAAGGAACATTTAAGACCCATTTCACATCAGACTACACAAAAGTGTACCCAAGTGTCTCATAAGAGTAAAACATAATGATAGTCTTGCACACTGCACTGTTTGTAACAGTGACTTTAGCATTGCTCACGGCGGGTTAAATGATTGCAAAAGACTTGTTGAAGTGAGTTTAACAAGTGTAATTTCATTTGCATATTACTCAGGCCTATATTAGATGGCTAGTTGCCAAGGCTACATCAAAAGGCCAAACTACCAACATCTACATATATTTTACTATCACAATTTCTATAGGCCTTCCTTATTTGGTGTACTGACTAGACATTATTGAACAAACATCTGCATTTCAGTATCTAAGTAGGTTAGGTTGGGATGTCTGCTATACATTCCAGTATAGTGAGTATTGGCAAAACCGGTTATAATTTTTATGTTAAGGCGGTGGGGGTGTTGTCGGCAGCTGCTGAAAGTAACTAATAAAGTAACTTGTAATCTAACTTAGTTACTTTTAAAATCAAGTGATCAGTAAAGTAACTAAGTTACTTTTTAAAGGAGTAATCAGTAATCAGATTACTTTTTCAAGGTAACTGTGGCAACACTGGTCACAGGTGAGTCACTTCTCGATGCTACTTTCCCATGTATTACAGTTTCTTCTGACTGTTC
Organism: Alosa pseudoharengus; assembly: GCF_046254945.1. Lineage (NCBI taxonomy): Eukaryota > Metazoa > Chordata > Actinopteri > Clupeiformes > Clupeidae > Alosa > Alosa pseudoharengus. Next base: position 2,599,578 of record NW_027468609.1, on the reverse strand, counting down.
TTTGGTTATGTGCCTATTGCTCCCTATCTCTCTCTCTCTCTCTCTCTCTCTCTCTCTCTCTCAGCACAAGGACAAGGTGACATTGAGAGGGCTGATCCTTGATGTATCGCCAATTACAAGCTGAAGGACTGCACCACTTCATCACGTTTAACATGTAAGACTGCTGAAGATCTTGAGTGATTTCTAATGCTGGTTTAAAGCACAGACGGAATAAAATAGGTTTGAAGACAACCCTGCTCTCATAGTCCTAATGCATACATTTCTTTCCAATAATACTTTCAGTTACAATCAGTGAAGGTCAAGATGTATATAGTTTTGCAGTGCTTTTGAAGTCTTTGGTAGATGGCTGTGGTCTGAAGTGTTTCCATGCAGGAAGGTAGTGGTTGTGAGCCTTTGGTAGGAAAGGGAAAGTATTTTCATATTCATGTGAGTCTAGGAAACAGTGGTAAAATAAATACATATCCATATAAATACATATATGAATAAATGCATGGAAGCCTGACAAGGTCAGCAGATCTACATTTGGACTGCATGGCAGCAGCTGTGCATTGTGGGATGCCATTGATCTGTGTGACGTCACGTGTGGCGTAATGAATTCCATATGAAAATCCTGTAAGTCACACAGACAGTGTTTGCTGGCTGGTCAGAATGGCTAACGCTGCCATTTGTCATTCTAATTGTATTCCTTCCCTCTGCACATTGATCTACTGCACCTGCACAGCGAAGCAATCCTCTGCTGGACGGAGCAGTGTCTCATCTCTGGAAGGCAACAGTAAAATCTCATAAATATGAAGCAGTCGTTGGTTCATTTACTCCCTCTGAAAAACCCGCCTCAGCCAGGGAAACATTTTTGGAACAAAAAAATACTTTTCTTCTCACACAACATATTCCCCTGGCCTAAGATGGAGACTGTTTAATCTGGTTAACAGAGTCAAGGCAAGTTACATTAGATTCAGAGATATCTATCAAAGACAACTTTGTATAGGGCCTAGATTGAGGTCACAACTAGGTTGGGTGTATATTATATTATATTATATTATATTATATTATATTATATTATATTAGAGTGTTGTAGTATATTATAAAATAGTCTAGCATGGTATCAAATGTCTTACAGACATACTTATACAATTATACGGAAATTATGCATATGAGTGTTAATTGTAAGACAGGGAAAGTAAAATTTGTGCTATTTGACAGGAACAGATGATCACAGCAGGGGTCTTCGCACCACTCACATCCCACCTCACACCACAGAACAAGTTATATTTATATTACAAAGGCTACAAAAACAATGGCCTGATGAATTATAGCAAGATGCTTGTTGTGTTATTGTTAAAATAGGAAATGGAGTAATGTTTATCTGAGCTGTACAGCAAGTCTACCTCAGATTAGTCCTTCATTGTCAAACACAGACAATGTTCACATACTATGACAGACATAAACATTATATTACACTATTATATTTCATTGCTACACCCAAGTACCAGCAACTACACTCCATTACAACCATATTCCAGAAAAGCAAAATCCAGAGATCCAGAGATACTGCATTTTCGACATGACTGAATGCATTTTTTTGTTTTTAAATGGATGTGATTAAATGCAAAATAAATATAAAAGTATAAAACTGAGATATGTATATTCTATAAATATACCCTGCTAATGTTTTCTGTGGAGATCACTCTTGACGCAGGGACTGCATTCACCCTTCAATGTGAACCTGTCTATGTTTTAAGATTGTGCGACTTATAAAGAGATATGGGCCATAATAGGATTTCCTCGGACTGAGCCTGAAGAATACATTGGGGCCTGCCCCCAAAAAAAGAAAAACGTTAATCCCTTTTCAGGCTTTAGATAATGTGGTGGCAAGGGTGCTCAATTTTCCCTGAGTGGTGTTAAGTCTGACGTGTTTGCTTAGGTCTGCAGTTTAAATGCAAAACCACATACGAGTTTTAATAACGAGGATAAGAGGAATGTTCATAATGTTTTCAATAAACATCAGAGTTTTCAAAGATAGACAATCATAGAGAATGGATATCATTCTTAGCCTTGCCTCAAAAATGATAATATGTGTTGATTTTGCCATTCAAGTTTATCCGAACATTAAAATAACTATTGCCTGAAACACCTGACATGTAGTGTGTAAAGGCATTTGAGGAATGATAAACAAACTATCTGACTTCTGGGCTAAAAAATAACTTACTTGCCACACTTAAGTGGATCAAATCCATAATCCCATTCCAGTGCCATTATGGTGTAGAATTACACCCTTTAGATGACGCTTGATGTCGTTATCTACAGGTGTCCAATGCAGTAATGGTACGCATCGTTCAGACGCAGGCATACCTTTGTCAAGACCGCTATCAGAAATGAAATAGCGCTCTAAGTGCATTTGGCTGTCCCTCATCATAAATAAACCTCCAAGGACAAAAACGCTCATGGAAGTTTTGGAGAGAACGATTATCGCCTTGAGTCTTTTGTCTCGCTCCGTCGTGGATAACAAATAGGCTCAAGTGGCCCTTGCTGCTGACGCAGTTTTAGTGTGTACCTTTCCAAAATTACAGATGATTTTTACTCACTTTATATCTCAATACCTTTCCATTTTTTAATTGAAATGTTATTTACATTAATTGTGACTTCCAACATTCTAGTGGCCCTGCCCTAACAAATGATTTGTTGATTATTTCTAATTGTATGCATGACAGAAAGACTGATGAAGAGCCGCTCGGCTCGAAATGTCACCAATAAACACTGTGAATGGGAGTGCTTTGGTGTGCACATCGTATATGGTGCTATAGGTACCTATACCGTAAAGACATCTTTGGATTCCAGGTAGAATGCGATTACAAGCAATGGGCCGCTGGACAGGAAATCTGACTATCCGCAAACATCCCAATTACACCAGTGGACCAGATGAAACTCACATATAACAAATATCACAACAATTACAGCAGTGGACCAGATGAAACTCACATATAACAAATACCACAACAATTACAGCAGTTGACCAGATGAAACTCACATATAACAAATACCACAACAATTACAGCAGTGGACCAGATGAAACTCACATATAACAAATACCACAACAATTACAGCAGTGGACCAGATGAAACTCCCATATAACAAACATCACAATTACAAGGGGAGAGAGTGAGGGGCCCACGGTGCTATCTGTGGGGGGGGGGGGGGGGCATGTCGCTATCCTGCTGTGGGGGCAGCGCAGGTCCAGCTGAAGAGGGACAGGGACAGTGCAATCTGTTAGCCTGGCAAACCGCACACCCACTCAGGAGAACACGCCTAATATGACTGGACCTTTGCTAAGCACGGACAGGAGGTGTGTGTGTGTGTGTGTGTGTGTGTAAGCATATGTGCGTGTGTTCATTTGGTGAATGCTGAGACAGTGTGTGTCATTTTGACTAATCACACAGCATTGCCTGAAATGAAACCATCTTTGATCAGCTTCTGTTGCGACCAAAAGCACAACATTCTGCTGGCTCAGAAGACTGAGTGGAATAATGCTGAAACAAGAGAGAAAAGCACAACATTCTGCTGGCTCAGAAGACTGAGTGGAATAATGCTGAAACAAGAGAGAAAAGCACAACATTCTGCTGGCTCAGAAGACTGAGTGGAATAATGCTGAAACAAGAGAGAAAAGCACAACATTCTGTTGGCTCAGAAGACTGAGTGGAATAATGCTGAAACAAGAGAGAAAAGCACAACATTCTGCTGGCTCAGAAGACTGAGTGGAATAATGCTGAAACAAGAGAGAAAAGCACAACATTCTGCTGGCTCAGAAGACTGAGTGGAATAATGCTGAATCAAGAGAGAAAAGCACAACATTCTGCTGGCTCAGAAGACTGAGTGGAATAATGCTGAAACAAGAGAGAAAAGCACAACATTCTGCTGGCTCAGAAGACTGAGTGGAACAATGCTGAAACAAGAGAGAAAAGCACAACATTCTGCTGGCTCAGAAGACTGAGTGGAACAATGCTGAAACAAGAGAGAAAAGCACAACATTCTGCTGGCTCAGAAGACTGAGTGGAATAATGCTGAAACAAGAGAGAAAAGCACAACATTCTGCTGGCTCAGAAGACTGAGTGGAATAATGCTGAAACAAGAGAGAAAAGCACAACATTCTGCTGGCTGAGAAGACTGAGTGGAATAATGCTGAAACAAGAGAGAAAAGCACAACATTCTGCTGGCTCAGAAGACTGAGTGGAACAATGCTGAAACAAGAGAGAAAAGCACAACATTCTGCTGGCTCAGAAGACTGAGTGGAACAATGCTGAAACAAGAGAGAAAAGCACAACATTCTGCTGGCTCAGAAGACTGAGTGGAATAATGCTGAAACAAGAGAGAAAAGCACAACATTCTGCTGGCTAAGAAGACTGAGTGGAACAATGCTGAAACAAGAGAGAAAAGCACAACATTCTGCTGGCTCAGAAGACTGAGTGGAATAATGCTGAAACAAGAGAGAAAAGCACAACATTCTGCTGGCTCAGAAGACTGAGTGGAATAATGCTGAAACAAGAGAGAAAAGCACAACATTCTGCTGGCTCAGAAGACTGAGTGGAATAATGCTGAAACAAGAGAGAAAAGCACAACATTCTGCTGGCTCAGAAGACTGAGTGGAATAATGCTGAAACAAGAGAGAAAAGCACAACATTCTGCTGGCTCAGAAGACTGAGTGGAACAATGCTGAAACAAGAGAGAAAAGCACAACATTCTGCTGGCTCAGAAGACTGAGTGGAACAATGCTGAAACAAGAGAGACTGACTTTTTCAAAAACTTTTTTACGTAATATCACTTTTCAAATTAGTACATTGGTAAAGATCAAAACAAAACATTCTGAATGACAAAAAAATTCCTTGGGTGCGCACCCAGTCATTTCTGCTCGTAGGTAATTGGTACAGCTTGCTAATCGTTGTTCTATGAGGTCAACTGCAGATGACCTCACGCTTAATTGCTGTTTTGTTGTTCAGCATCAACACACTCTCCGCATAGCAGTCACCTCGGCTCAGCAAATGGACATAATGTGAGCATGAACCCTCATCAGGGCTGAGAAGTGTGTGTGGGTGGGTGTGTGTGTGTTTTTTTGTTTGTGTAAGTGTGTGTGTGTTTGTGTGTGTGTGAGTGTGTGTGTGTGTGTGTGTGTGTGTGTGTGTGTGTGTGAGTGTGTGTGTGTTTGTGTGTGTGTGTGTGTGTGTGAGTGTGTGTTTGTGTGTGGCTTTGTGTGTGTGAGTGTGTTTGTGTGTGTGTCAGTGTTTGTGTGTGTTTGTGTGGGTATGTGTGTCACACAAAGCAGGACTAGATGAGGAAAATCATGAAGTTCATGAGGCAGAAAAACAAGCATAATGATAATGTCACTCTGACACTACGCTCAGGTCTCTAACAACAACTAAAAAATGTGATTGCTCCCATAAGACAAGGCCATAGCCCTGGGCTTCAGCAGAGAACAGAGCAGTTGCAGGATTTAGAACACCCCATCAAATTATAACACCAACCCAATAAAACAAGCCTGATTTTAAAAGCAGTTGTTTTGACAAGCAGTTTTGACAACTGTGTCAAAACATGACACACAATTCACACAACTAATCATATAATCAACTCATATTTTTACGCAAAGGTTGCATACAATACATTTATAAAAATACATTTATGAAGGTTAAAAAGCAGCATGAATTAAAAGCAAAACCCCTTAGCAGCATCTCACCAGGTAGCGAAGAAGCAGTTTGTCCATATCACAAGCTATACTCTCACTCACAGGCTTTCTGAACAACATTTTGTATCACTCCAGTTTAATTCCTCAATAGTTTATTAGTAATATATTTAATAGTTTAATAGTTTATTAAATAATGTAGAACAGAATAATACAAACACTCACACAGCCCATAGAGTCCTCCATCAGTAAGCCCATAGAGTCATCCATCAGTAAGCCCATAGAGTAAGCCCATAGTCATCCATCAGTAAGCCCATAGAGTCCTCCATCAGTAAGCCCATAGTCATCCATCAGTAAGCCCATAGAGTCCTCCATCAGTAGATATATGCAGTTCTGCAGGAGCACATGGCACGGCACGGCAGCCTTCCTCCATCTCCCCCGTCTGACAGGCTGAGGGGCCACAGCACCACACATCACGTCCTGCAGCCTGCAAGGCCCGTAAGCCCGTCCTGCAGCCTGCAAGGCCCGTAAGCCCGTCCTGCAGCCTACAAGGCCCGTAAGCCCGTCGGAAGCTCCCTGGTCCCACAGCAGGGCCAAGGCCGGGCCTCCAGAATCAATCTAATTGAAGGAAGTGTGTTTCTGCGGATAGAGGAGAGGAGGGGGGGGGGGCGTACAAAGAAGCCAGTGAGCCATCTCTCAATGCCACAGAGGACCAAACATGCAGGAGGAAAGGATACAGCTCCTCTCCTCTTTCTTTCACTCCTCTCTAACTAATCCATCCCTAAATCCCTAAGCTGTGGCAATGGACTGGATTCCATGGGCTTTGCCCCTGAAAGGTAACAAGCTGCAGTGTCAGCCGCTGAAAGCCACAGATCTTCCCAATGTCAAATTAGATCTGGGCCTTGGCTAGAACAAAACCCAGAAAAGAAGCGTCAGGGGGTGCTGGAGAGGCCTTTCACTCACACACACACACACACACACACACACACACACACACAGGGGTGCTGGAGAGCAGACCTTTCACACACACACACACACACACACTCACACACACACACACAGACACACACACAAGGAGAGGCCTTTCACACACACACACACACACACACACACACACAGGGGTGCTGGAGAGCAGGCCTTTCACACACACACACACACACACACACACAGGGGTGCTGGAGAGTAGGCCTTTCACACACACACACACACACACACACACACACACACACACACACACACAAGGAGAGGCCTTTCACAAATCACTCAGTTGAAAGGAGAATGGATGTGACTTCTGCAGCATGGATGAGATGGAGAAACTGCAGAGCTGAATAGACTTCTCCATAAGTAAGCTGAATCAATTCCCGCAGCCAATGATGCAGCGAGTTTTTCCCACTGAGCAGCGATTGCGCTGGACTCTTTCTGCCGAGGATGCGCTGGCTGTGATGTTTTCATTGGACATTAGCTGTTTAATGGCTTCAGTTTTTCATTAATGCTGCATATTTTCAAACTGGATTGAATTCATCTTACAGCCATTATTACTGAGAGGGTTTTTTGGGGGAGATTGACAAAATCAGAGAGGATGTAACACTACAACAATTTTACAGGATTGATATTTTACTGATTTAACGATTTATTGTCATTAATAATAATATTTGTATTGATTTATTTTTAAATCAAGACACAGGCCTATAGAATATAAAAAGGGTTATTTGGAAACTACCCCAAGTCGCCACTACAAAGCACAACACAATGCCCAGACACAAATAACACTACAAAGCATAACACAATGCCCAGACACAAATCATTTGATAAATGTTTATGTTTAAGGGTTATGTTTAACAGACACCTTTGTCTAAAGTGAATTACAATACAATGCATTACACTAATATTAAAATGAACACAATAAAGTCAAATGATATAGCCCTAAATAACAATAATAATAAGCTAAACATGAAACATATCCAAACCACTACTCTGTAAGATTAAGATGCAAGTTAAACAAATAAGACTTTAAATGTTTTTTGAAGATCTTGAAACTATCACTAGAACTAAGAGTGGTGGGCAAATCATTCCACCAATGAGGAATCACACACTAAACGTGTCGAGGAATTGCACACTAGAGCTGCAGCTATCGATTCTTTTTGTAATTGATTAATCTAGCACTTTATCGATCGATTAATCGATTAATTGGATAACTTTTTTTTGCATTTTTAAACAACCAAAACAAATAATGCATAACGAAAATGACATGGCTGTAAAATGATCAAGCAATTGGCACATAGGTATTTATTCTAACTTCAACATTAGGCTACAAAACTAAGCCCATTTATTGCAATTTACCCATTTAGTGTTTTTAAGTGCCAGTGCCAACAATTAAATAATGTTCAAAATGCTCTCTGTAAAATTGCAGCCTCTTGTGCATGACTATGACAAAGCTGTCCATGCTATGTTGTGAAGTGCTGGGAGGGAGAAGAGGGAAAGCAATTTAATGTATTAATATGCACAACAAGTTTCATGCTGTAATCTAGACCTGACATTAAAGTAAATATCTGTGTTATGTATATTTCTACACCTGCAGCATTTACCATTAGGCTACTAAGAAATAATTTTACCATTAGGCTACTAAAAAATAGCCTACCATTAGGCTACTAACAAATAATTTTACCATTAGGCTACTAAAAAATTATTTCTGGGGTGAGCCTATTTGCTATGGTAACCTAGCAACCTGTGTGTGTGTGTGTGTGTGTGTGTGTGAACGCGTGAGGGAAGATGAGGGTGCATGCATGAGTGTACTGTAAGGGTTCTTTTTTAGGCATACTGTCTTGCAATTGAATGTGAATAAGTTTACTACTTAAAAACATCAAAGCTAAACATTATATCACGACATCGCTACAAATACAGTATGTGATTAAAATCAGCCAACATCAATGTAGGCTATAGTCTACGTAGATAGATGATAGATAGGCTAGATACATTGATAAGATGAAGGTGAAACAGCATGGAGTGGATGTTTTCGGTTCAGATACTTGTTATTTTCCTTTTTGAGTTTGTAATGATCCCAAAACTTTACTTGAAAACTTTAGACATTCTGTGCCATTTATGGACATGTTGACTCCGCCATGGCGCCAGCTAAATGAAACAACGGTCCGTGTGGAACAATCAGATCCCTGCGCGTATAGTGCGCGTCATAGGAATTTAACGAAGCTTCGAGGCAGGGTTTTTGCCTCGAGTAATTTTTGTAATCGAGTTATTGGAGTAACTCGATGAAACATTTCAGCCCTATCGCACACTAAACGTGTCGAGAAATCACACACTAAACGTGTCAAGGAATCACACACTAAACATGTCTTGGCTGTGACCTCGTACTGTTGATGGAGGGCCGACATCGCAGCCGCTCATCAGAGAGACATGATGGGACGCAGAGCAGCCGCTCATCAGAGAGACATGGGATGCAGAGCTGGATCATGGGATCAGGACTGCAAGGTGCGGCTTTCCTAAAGACTAGAGAGAGGGAATTGATGTCTTCAAGACCAGAGTGAGGGAATTAGGACTGCAAGGTGCAGCTGTCCTGAAGACCAGAGTGACGGCTGCAAGGTGCAGCTGTCCTAAAGACCAGAGTGAGGGAATTGATGTCTTCAAGACCAGAGTGAGGGAATTAGGACTGCAAGGTGCAGCTGTCCTGAAGACCAGAGTGAGGGAATTAGGACTGCAAGGTGCAGCTGTCCTAAAGACCAGAGTGAGGGAATTGATGTCCTAAAGACCAGAGTGAGGGAATTTAATCTAATTCAGGCTGTTGTAGGTCTCAGGGCTGCTGAGAGAAATGATTCAGAGATACCAATGATTTCAGTAAGTGCCTGTCTGAGCTATTCAGCTTGTTATCCAGTAGCAATTTGATAGGCTTTCTACCAGTGAAGATGTGAGAATGCCACACAGAAGCAAACTTTTTTTTGCTGGTGCCACACACACTTTCAAACTTTATTTCTACCTTCAAGTCTCTTCTCAATACTCCACCGCCACCGTCAACTACCTATGCTGTCTGCAGATGACTTTTTTTCACTGAAAAACTTGCTAAGACTAGTTTGTAGTTCAATAAGCCTTAAAAGAGCAATCAATTGCTATACTTCTTCTACAAAGTCTTCCATCAACATGCCCTGTGGGTCATCTTTGGATCATCTGAATGTCCCACAGGAAACACATGAGCTGGTTTATGTTGCAGGAGTTGAACTTTCCATGTATAAACTGACTTCAGCTGGTGTGAGGAGCTATAGGACTGCCTCCCCTCTTCTCTCCTCATCTAAAGTTCTTGAGAAAGCAAGTCTCTGATTTCCTGTCTCAGAACAATATACTGTACTAGATCCTAGACAGTCTGATTTCAAGAAAGGTCATTCTACTGAAACTGCTCATCTACCTGTAACTGAAACATTGAAAGTAGCTAAATCCTCTGTTCAGTCTTACTTAAATGTGTTATGTTTCACATTTATTGATTTATTGATTTGTTCAAACAGAGTTCTATCTTGTTGCCAAGTTAAGAGCTCATTTCTGTACAACAGAAAGAAATGCCCTGCCCCTATGAAAAAAGTTACTACTCTGACTCGTCACAATGGCTGAAATGTTCCTATAAACATATAAACAATGTTCCTATTAGTAACAATAGTTAGTGCAGTATACTATTAAGTATTGTTTAGTCTTTATACGCACGTTATAAGCAAATGTGATTTATGAATTTGATGCAGGGCTGTTGTTAAGATTAACTAGTTATTAATCTCATTTTCATACTCAAAGTTCAATTTACTCGTAATACGGGTGGTACACAACATGCGGTACTGCACAGTAAAGGTCAGTCGATCTGATGTTGTCTAACGCGAGGCAGTGATATGTGCTCTCTGAAGTTTCCTGTGAGGTGAGGACAAGGACATGTCTGCAAAGTCTGGCTGATGGAAAGCAAAGCTGGCGATAGCATCTTCAAAGCAAACCTTCAAAGCCCAGCAGCCCCAGCAATTTGCCTCTTTTCCAAACGGAGGTTTGTAAGGTTTCTGTTCCTAATCATCCATTTTAAGGCATGCAGTGTAGTAACCAGCTTTGGACACATTGGTTCATTTCAGTTAAATTGGCCATAACACATGACCACTATGCCAGCTTGAAAGTGACAAATCCACTCTTTCCACCACCATACTCAGTAGATATTCCCTTTGGACTATATAAAGAAGAGAGAGAGAGAGAGAGAGAGAGAGAGAGAGCAACAGATGTTCAGAATTCCCTTTGACCTGTGTAGATTAGAATTTTAATGAGGTAATGTTTTCCATTTGCAAATCATCATGCCTGACTCACGTTCGGTGAAATGTTTGAAAATTAATACCATCAATAATTCATGCATGCCAACATGCATATGAATGATGCCCATTACCTAGCATAGCACTGGCAGGAAGTAAAGCAAACAAGACTTCCCACACTGACAGCCACACACAGCACAAGATGTGACAGATACGATTCAGACACAGAGCCACTCTGTGACACATGAGGCCTTGTTTGAATTACACAGAGCCTTGCCAATTGTCCAGCACAAGAGTTGCACAAACACCATGATGTCATTCTGAGTTACACAAACACCATGATGTCATTCTGAGTTCCATGATGCCAATTCTGAGTTACACAAACACCATGATGTCATTCTGAGTTACACAAACGCCATGATGTCATTCTGATTTACACAAACGCCATGATGTCATTCTGAGTAACACAAACGCCATGATGCCAATTTTGAGTTACACAAACACCATGATGTCATTCTGAGTTACACAAACACCATGATGTCATTCTGAGTTACACAAACACCATCATTTCATTCTGAGTTACACAAACACCATGATGTCATTCTGAGTTACACAAACACCATGATGTCATTCTGAGTTACACAAACACCATGATGTATTCTGAGTTACACAAACACCATGATGTATTCTGAGTTACACAAACACCATGATGTAATTCTGAGTTACACAAACACCATGATGTATTCTGAGTTACACAAACACCATGATGTCATTCTGAGTTACACAAACACCATCATTTCATTCTGAGTTACACAAACACCATGATGCCAATTCTGAGTTACACAAACACCATGATGTCATTCTGCGTTACACAAATACCATGATGGCAATTAAGAGTGACAAGCTGAGCTGTTGCTCATGAGGGTTAAAGCCCTGACCCACATGTCATTCGCTAGGTGAATCACTTCTCAGCAACAGCTTGATTTAGCCTCTGATGCAGTGTGTTCAGTGTGTTCAGTGCTGTGTGTTCAGTGTGTTCAGTGCTGCAGTGTGTTCAGTGTGTTCAGTGCTGCAGTGTGTTCAGTGTGTTCAGTGCTGCAGTGTGTTCAGTGCTGCAGTGTGTTCAGTGTGTTCAGTGCTGCAGTGTGTTCAGTGTGTTCAGTGCTGCAGTGTGTTCAATGTGTTCAGTGTGTTCAGTGCTGCAGTGTGTTCAGTGTGTTCAGTGCTGCAGTGTGTTCAGTGTGTTCAGTGCTGCAGTGTGTTCAGTGCTGCAGTGTGTTCAGTGTGTTAGCCTCTGATGCAGAGTGTTCGGTCTCCGACTCAAAAGTCCATCTCTCAGTGGTTATGTGTGGTTGTCAGGGTAACGAAAGCTGAGGGTTTCAATCCGAGCTCATGAACGTTTCATGTGGACAGGGATGTCTGTCTCTGATAATACAGCCATAGATGGGGTGTTGCACTGTGCAGTAGCTGATTTATGCTGATTTTAATGCTGCATGCATGTGTCTGCTAGTACTGAACATGATATAGTTTGATTATACACTGTAGCATATATATATATATATATATATATATATATATATTAAGATCAAGAATACCCTGATGGGATTGGTACATCATGCTAACACACCTGATGGGATTGGTACATCATGCTAACACACCTGATCAGTGTTGGGAGTAATGCATTAAAAAAGTAATGTAATTACAGTAATGCATTGCTTTTTGCTGTAATGCAGTAATGTAAGGCATTACCAATACAATTTCAGTAATATTTTACTCGGTACAATTCTCAGTAACTGAAGTTACTTTGCTTTTTAATCCAAAATTGAGAAATGCTCAATTGGCACCAGAGAAGATTTTCCAAGAATTAAAAAAAGTCATCTATTCTGGTCCTGGAATTTGACTGAAATTTGATTGCCTTGTATAGATGACTGTAGAAAGGGAATTTGAGTTATCTCAACATCTAACATGGTTAGGCTATAGTTCTCATTTCAAGAAGTGAGAATAACTAAAATGTTACTTTTACAGACAAAGATTGTAGCCATTATTCTCAAACTATTTGCATTAAGTCTACACCACTGTAAGTCGAAGGAAAGGCAACCAGCAATGATGAGAACCATTTAAAGTCAACATACAATTTCACTATGGCTATATTTTACTATATTAAGTTGTGAGTGACCTTTGGCCTTTGGGGCCTACATTGTCCCATGAGCCATAACTGCAACCATTATATTGTTCTTTTGTTAGCCTTAAGCCTAGCTCAGTCATTATGCCATACCACATCACCTCCGTGTAATGAGCTGCATTGAACACTGCATTGAAGATCTATTGAGAACACCAAATCCATATTTCCTGTTATTTTGGTAAAAGTAATGTAAAAGTAGTGTAATGCCTTACAATTCAAAGACAGTAATATTGTAATGTAACAAATTACTTTGAAATGACAGTAACAAGTAATAAATAATGCATTACGCTTTTGAAATAACTTGTCCAACACTGCACCTGATGGGATTGGTACATCATGCTAACACACCTGATGGGATTGGTACATCATGCTAACATAGGTAAACAGCTGCTCATCATCCTGCTGTAACATTAGTCATGCTTTGAGCTTAGTGGTTTATCAACTTAAGTGTGTGCCTTGGTTCCTACAGCAGCTCAGTCTCAGAGCTCACTAGCATACACACACACACACACACACACACACACCACTCAGATACACACACACGCACACACACACACACACACACCACTCAAATACACACACATGCAGTATTAGAGTTTTTTACACACACACACACACACACACCACTCAAATACACAAACATGCAGTATTAGAGTTGTACACACACAAACACACACAGATACACACACACACACATTAGAGTTTTTTTCACACACACACACACACACACACACACACACACACACACACACACACACACACACACACACACACACACACACACACCATACCTGTCAACACTCCCGTTTTTCCCGGGTTCTCCCGTATTGCAAGATCATCTCCCTCCCGTTTTTGTTATTTCTCCCAGAAAACTCCCATAATTTGCATGGCCATCAAACTTCATTTTAAAATCATTGATCCATTCATTTTTTCTATTAGTCTGACATCTCCCATGTTGCCAGATTTTGTGTATGAAATACACCCTACACAATACATACACGCGACCACTTAGTTTCAATTTCAACCGTTTTGTCATAGGCTAAAACCTGGCAACCCAAAACCCAAATAAGGAAGCGGGTGCCGACTGCGCAGCCTGAGTTTCGTCGTAAGCAAAAGCAAGCTGTTGTCAAATTGTCACACACACACACACACACACACACACACACAGTATCAGATATTTTTACAACAGTTTACACACATTTTTAAAACTCAGTGTCTATTTTTCAAACCTCTACACACAAAACCCAAAATGCAAAATGTCTCAAATCTCCAGCAAAATGACACACAACATTCAGAATGTCATAAACACATCTCTAAAGTAAGCATTCACCTCACATTATAAACACTGTAAACACTGTCTATACATGGCATGGCAGGTGGACTGATTGCTCTCGAGCTAGGGAGGCTCTGAGTAAAGGTGTTGAGGCTTCCTGAGAATGAAGTGTGAGGTGTGTGTGTGTGTGTGTGTGGGGGTGGGTTGAGGTGTGATGTGATGTGAGATCTCCACAATGTAAGTCACAAGATGATACACAGCCTGTTTTGTTTTCCCCAGAGACGGTGAAGGTGTGTGTGTGGGTGTGTGTGTGTGTGTGTGTGTGTTTGTGTGTGCGACGGTGAAGGTGTTCCCTGGTTTGTTTCAGAGAGGTGGATATAAAGAAAAATAATAATACTTTGTAGAACCTTTCTTAGAAACGTTCACACTTCAAAGCTTTCCAAAATTGCAAGAGTTTTAAAATAAATGTATTTCCACACAAGAGTGATAGGTGTTAAGTGAGGCTTCAAACATGTATGCTGGATATGCTAAACATGTTAGCAACCAGTTGTCCCCACAGCGAAGGCATGCCATTCTTTTTGTTTTCTTAATATTTCTGCACTTATGCCACTTTGACATGTTTCTTTAATACATATTTTATAGACCTGTGGTGGGATTCCACTCTACTGTGGTAGTAAATATGAAATAGAATAACAGCCTCAGCAAGTGTCATCAATTTTACAGCAAGGTTGAATCTCTCACACAAGCCTATGGCTTTGACAGGTGAGGGGAGAGCTGATTGCTTCAGATGCGATATTGGCAACATTATTCATTTTAATTAGGGGACGACGAAAGAGGCCCATTACACTACTAGCAGCACGAGATAATAATGAATTCAGCCCAGATTAATCAGGAGTCACCATGATAGCAGTGGCTAGAAAGTTTGCCAGGTTTGTGAAATTTAATTAGTAAGCCCATAAATCTTCAGTCGTGATGTTCGCTCAAGGGTGAAAAGGCGCGGCTCTCGCGGCCCCACACACCCAGCACTATTGATTGGTTCAGATGATAAAGGAGCGCTGTTGTTGTGTTTTGTTACGGCAAACTGTGACGAGGAACCTGTGTGTAAAAATGTCACTGTTTAATGCTTTTTTGGTTGTTGTTCCACCTCGCTTTTTTATTTCAAAGGCCAGATGGCACGTAAATGACTGCGAACATGATGTTTCTGTGACACTATCAAAGGGAAGCAGGCACAGACTCCGAGAGCAGAAGAGAGTGTCTGGTGGGTGCGAGTGTGTGTGCATGTATGAGTGTGTGTGTTTGTTTCTTCATTCGCTCGTTGGCTCACTCGTTGGCTGACTGGTCGGGTGGTTGGTGTGGTGGCCTTGTTTGCATTTGTTTGCTGCATGTCTCCACCTCACAGACATCAAAGGCCTCCGAGGAAAGCGACTGTGACTGCTGCCAGAACGCGTGAGGTAAGGAGAGTCTGAAGCCGAAAGCACACACACACAGCGCGCGTTCAGACAGACAGATACACTCACACACACACACACATGCATGCACACATATATACGTGACAGAGCATCACGACAGGGCTTGGGCTCAGTCATGCTGTTATATAAACACAGACGCTGAGCAAGGCCTCATTACAGAACTGTTCCAGTGTGTGTTGACACGCGCAGATCAGAGACCTCGTGTCATCATGTATCTGTATGTGCCACGGAAGACTTTCTCAAATCACACAGGCTGTGCAAAGAATATCTACCAGTTGCAGTTCATTTAAAGGGAAAGGAATACATGCTTTTATGAATGAATGCATGAACGAATTAATTAATGAATGCCTCATGTTATTTTTATTTTTTTTAATTTTGTCCATGAGTACTCCTTTGATGTATTTGAAGGTTGTTCTAGAATGTTTGAATAGTACATCATTTCAACACAGAGATTGTATTTGTATAAATACTAAAATGTTTGATGTTGTACTTATCTCTGTGGTATCCCTCTGGTACTAATGCAGTTCTAAAATACTGCTTGTGCGCAGGAGCCGTAGCACAGCGCTAGCACTGACACTTACCACCCATGGTGACCAGGTTCCACCCCCACCCCCCCATCTCGATCCCTCTCATGTCATGTCCACTCCTCGCTGTCCAGTCCATTAAAGGCCAAAAAAGCCAAAAATGCAACTTAAAAAACAAGTCAAATGTTGCATCTGCTGCTTAAAAAACAAGTCAAATGTTGCATCTGCTGCGTGCCTCCTGCACTCGTTTATGTACACACATGTGGGTCGTTCTGTGGTGGCACAAAAACGAGAAGAAAAAAAATCTATCCAGCTCAGCGAATCCTGGTGCGAGGGAACGCACCAACATCAAGGTGAAGGTCACCTGAACAGTCAAAAGAGATGGGCTGCCCTCTGGGACAGATGCATGGCTTTTAGGTTTAGGAGGTCTTCTCTGGCCACAGAAAAGCAGAGAGAAGGCTTTTTCAGTCAGCACACACCTGCCTTTTTGTCCCTATGACATTGTTAGAGGTAACCTAAAAATGGGTTGTTATTGTGATGACGTTCAGGGCTACAAATCAATTAGTAAACATAGCTCAAAGCAACAATGTAATTTATGATTATATAATTTATAATCCTGTTGACATTCATCGAGAAGACCTTAGTGAATTTCAATATGGGAATTGAAATTGACTATATTTTTATAGTCCATGTGCATTTTATATATGTATGCTATTAATATGTTGTGCAAACTGGGTGCAGGCACAGACCCAAACACAACAAACATATAAAAAGAAATGTTTTAATAAACTCAAGTTGTATAAACAACAGTTTTTTTCTGTCTTTCTTGACATCCAGCAGGTTGGATCGATATATCAACACTGGAGTAAGTCTGCCAAGAGGCAGGTGTCTGCGTCCTGGATGCTGACATTTTCACTGAGATTTATTCACACAGCGAGGCCAGTGGAAGACTTGGACTCAACCAAGTGTGACGAGTGATTCAAAATACCCACTTTAATCCAAACTATATTGAACTGCCTATTGAACCATTTTCCTAAAAGAAGAAACAGGATCCCCAAGAACAATGGCGTAAACAGGTACAGACACCACTGTGTCCTTGGTTAAAACATTGCTCTTCCTGATGCATGCACAGCCTAACACAGGTACAGACACCACTGTGTCCTTGGTTAAACATTGCTCTACCAGATGCATACACAAATGTTATTTTCTTCTCTATTTCAGTCTGAGTTGCTCTTCCTCCTACTTTCACATTAAGGGCTTTGAAACAATTGGTAGTATGACAATAGACAGGATGCTTCTTATTGTTGTTGTGAATAGTGGTGGGCTGAGATCCTCTCTAATGGCTTCGAGGGTAAACCGTTTTCCATTAAGACCACATCCTTGCACTCTGGTTATAGCCTCAGGCACACAGCATATCTCACTTCTTTTGCTGTAAGAAATGCTCTGAATCCCCCCCTCATTTAACCTGCACACTGCTATTTGCAGACATACCAGCTTGCCACACGGACTGTTAACTAGGTTACGAACCAACTATACAGTCTACCCTGAAAGCACGTTGTTGAATATTTTAGAAAACATTGGCATGGGGAATTTGAATGTAAGCTCTCATCAAAATCGTCTGATTCCTTTTTTTCCTCTAAATAGAGTCCTGAGACACAGCAACGTGATGCCAGCTCCAAGATGTCTCCTCTGGATGTGAGAACAGAGTGATGTGATCTCTCTGTCTGACTCTGTGGTGGATGTCTGTCAGCTGCACCACTATAACAAAGACTGTTCTCACTGGCCCTTACCTGTGTACCTGATCCTCATAAAGACTGTTCTCACTGGCCCTTACCTGTGTACCTGATCCTCATAAACATGTGTGATGTGTGAGATGTAGGTTCACATCATCTGGATCTGATGCAGCTAATTATAGCCTGCGGTATGTACGATGGGTTTGATTTGCTAACTACTGAATGAGCTAATTATAGCCTGCTGTATGTAAGATAGGTTTGATTTGCTAACTACTGAATGAGCTAATTATAGCCTCCTGTATGTAAGATGGGTTTGATTGCAGTGTCTCTACACTACTGAATGAGCTAATTATAGCCTGCTGTATGTAAGATGGGTTTGATTAGCTAACTACTGAATGAGCTAATTATAGCCTGCTGTATGTAGGTTTGATTTGCTAACTACTGAATGAGCTAATTATAGCCTGCTGTAAGATAGGTTTAATTTGCTAACTACTGAATGAGCTAATTATAGCCTGCTGTATGTAAGATAGCTTTGATTGCAGTGTCTCTACACTACTGAATGAGCTAATTATAGCCTGCTGTATGTAGGTTTGATTTGCTAACTACTGAATGAGCTAATTATAGCCTGCTGTATGTAAGATGGGTTTGATTAGCTAACTACTGAATGAGCTAATTATAGCCTGCTGTATGTAAGATAGCTTTGATTGCAGTGTCTCTACGGATGTTGCAGGAATCTGTTGTTTCTGTTATCCTCCTTAATGTTGTGGACTTGTCCTCTCCTTTACTGTTCGTATCCTTAATGAAGTGGACTCTTCTTCTATACTCACCCTTACTGTTTGTATCCTTAATGAAGTGGACTCTTCTCCTATACTCTCCCTTACTGTTTGTATCCTTAATGTAGTGGACTCTTCCTCTGCCTTACTGTTTGTATCCTTAAAGGAACACTGTTCTCACTGGCCCTTACCTGTGTTGTGTATGGTTGAAATAATAGCCCATCAGCGCATCTCTAGTGTGTGTGCCTCTCTCTCGCTCAGAGGGGAGGGAGGGTCGATCCAGCATGGATTCTAAACTCTGTGGTGGATAGGATCTACAATTAGGTGTTAACAATACTACTACGCTATAGGTCGAAGTACTCCCAAGTGCTATTGCGCCACACATTGTAGTTCTCCGGTTTATTCGCTTGGAAAATCGCCACGTTTCATGTTGTGTGGCCGTAGCATTTCTATCAACTACTAGTGCAACTGTATTTAAGTCGGGAAAACGTGGATGTTTCTGATTACTTCTACGCTTAGTTACCGTCAAAGCCCGCTCGCATAGCAACATGCTAACACAGTCCAGCCGCGCACCAGAGCGTTGGAGTGCACGTACCCACACGGGAGAGGTATGACTCAACTCGTGAAAGTTAAGGTAAGAACATATATTACTACTGACATTGGGTGGCGTGTTCCTTTAATGTAGTGGACTCTTCCTCTTCCTCTCCCTTACTCTTCGTATCCTTAATGTTGTGTGCACTCATAGTAATGTTCTTCCTGAAGTACTCTTCCTCTCCCTACTCTCTCTTATAAGTGTTGTGTTTACACCAGCGGTAAATAAAAGCCTTGCTTCCTCCGCCGTTATGGATGTAATAAGCCGCTCCACGGTGGCACACAGACAGGAGTGTTCACTATGAGAGAAGCCCAGCGTTAGAGCCAGAGAGGGCCGAATGCACTCAAGTCTCTGAATCTCTGCCCCCGGTCCCCTGTCAGATATTGTGAGTCCTTGGGCTTTCTAGAGTGGAAATAATGAATGACAGAAACACAATGGAATGATTCTGTGATTGAGCCATATATATCTGGAGAGGAGGTTAGTGGATAAGGGAGCATCGGTTTGCTGCAAACCCACTCTAGGCCATCAAGTCCAGCTGCTTAGACAAATGCATTCTGGCTTGCGTGGAAGAAAAATTGTTACTGCATACATAAACAAAAAAGAGAACAAAAACACTCCTTTGTTAAATTAGAGGAGAACAATCCTTCCTTTCATTTTGTTATGTCAGTCAATATACTGTCTGCATTTGGCAGGGTTTTTGCTGTTTAGCATAGTTAGAGAGAGCCAACAACATTGCCTTTCCAATTAACTTTGCCATTGTGTGTGTATGTGTGTGTATGTGACAGAGTTTGCTGATGAATATTTACTTTGAGGCGGCGCTGGCTTTTCCGCGTTCTGGCAGAGTGAAAGCGAGGAGGTGTGTTGATGAACCAGATGGTGTTACAACACGAGGTCCACTTCAAGGTCATCGCTCCTTGCTTTAGAGATTTCTGTCAACTACTGTATTTTGGTTTATACCTGTCTGTATACCTGTCTGATAACAATTGGAATCAGATCAAAGAACGCGGACTGATAAAAATGTGGACATTTGACACTTCTTTTAATTTATTCCTCTAATATATAATTGTCTTGCCTTTCAACTAGTTACTATGCAAATAAGCTAATTGTTCAGATAGTATTTTGGCCCTCAAACATAGGTGAATGATACCATTTTGCGGTGGCCTATATTTGGGAGACTGCTGAATTATTTTGTGAATTGAAGAGTGTGTTGGTCCTAGCAGCTGGTCACTCTTCAGGTCACCTTGAATTTTCCAAACAAACAAATCCTATTTGGGCGTTAATCCATGAGGTGAAAGAAAAGGCAGGGGAAAGGAAAGCGCTTCTTCAGATGTCATTCACACACGACTTGGAACCGTATTCACTGGAGCTATATTTCAGAATGTTTTCTGAAGTTCAAACCAGTTTTCAGACACACACACACACACACACACACACACACACATACACTCACTCTCACACACACACACACACACACACACAGAAACACACACAAACTTGCTAAATCCCCCTTCAGTGCTGGGGTGAAATGCTGGGTTGAGGACAGCCGATGGTTTAGTATGTGTGATTGTGCGGGTGAAAGGCTAATGTAATTGAGGGATACAATTTATTTACCGGCGACTTCAATAGGAATGACCATTTAGGTGGCCAGAAAATTCAATAGCAGCCTTGGACGCACCAGAGAGAAGATGAATGTGTTCGTCTGCTTTGGGTTTCGGATTCATTTATCAGAATGTGGTTCTGGACGGCCGGCCGAACACAAGGTTTTTAATTACTGCTAGCCAGGGCATATTCTCTTTATCTAATTATTTCTCAAATTAAGTTTAAAAAAAAACACTGTCTTCTTAGCTGTGTAGAAGCTAATAAGTCTAATGTGCCTTATTCTCTTACGCTGTTAAAAATGTGCTTTTAAATTTCAGACAGCGTGTGATATGAGGACAATATTCTCAAAATGAGCTGCCTATTTGATCCCACAGGGACACGGACACAGATTCACCCCATATAACTAAAACCTGCAAATGGTTTAAGGTTTCATAAAACATTGATATGAAGTAATATCTGATTTGATCTCATTTTATAGCTCACTCACTCTCTGCTGTCCAGTTAAGTTGTGCCCGGAAGGTTCCATGTTATTTGAAGGGCTACACTGCATTGCATTGTGGGAATACAGATGTGTGGTGTCCTTGGCCCCGGCCTGCGGCGGTAGAGGCCATTCCTCTTTGCGCTGAAGGACAATGTGAGCGCGTGCAGAACCTGTCTGCGGCCATATCCATCAGCTGGAGTCGTTTCCCAGCATGCATCTGCAGCCTGCCCTCCATCGCTATCTGTGGTGCAGCTATTGCTATCTCTGCAGCTGGGAAGAGGCAGTAGTCCCCTACAGGCTTTAATGAGCAGCCACGACGCCAGGCATAGTGTTGTGACTGCACCTCACCACTCATCTCAGCTATTGGATATTGATGAGGAGCCGCACATAGCACTGATGAAATGAAGGCTCTGTGGGATAGTCAGCTGTTATTTTGGCGATGCATTGTGTGTGGGTAGTGTGGGGCTTAAGTGATTTGCTCCTTTTGTTTTTATTTGAATGTGTGTTGGAAGCTGAACCATTCAATATGTTATTTCAACGATATCACCAGTTCATAGAATAATCTTTCATATCTGTGTATGTATGAGTGTACTCTTGTGTGTGTGTGTGTGTGTGTGTGTGCTGTGGTGTTCTACTGGACTGGGCCCAAAATGGCAGGTAGGATGAGAAATGATTTTCAGTAATGATTCTTAAAAAAAAAAAAGACTCAAAACACCTCACTGTTTATAGGTTTCGTAATGTTTCAGTTTTTGCTTTGCTTTTTTCCAGCAATTTGGTCGACACCAGACCTCTGGAGTGCATGCAGCTTGGAGGGTATGCTGCTATCTTGAAAGTCTGTATATAAAAAAAGCAACAAAGGCTGTGGCTTCAAAAGATGAAAAAAAACAAATTGCTGTAACAAGATAGATGTCTACAATCCCGTCATGTTTCATTTAGCCAAAACAAACCAGACTTAAACACTAAAGGTAAACAACATCCTTTAGCAATTATGGCACAAACCCAAGCGGTTTGTTTGGGACCAGTGGAGATGATGCAGTTTCAGCCCCCTGAGTGTCTCTGTGTCAAAGGGAGAAGGGAAGCAGAGCTTTGTGAACTGACTAATCTCTGTGTCAAAGGGAGAAGGGAAGCAGAGCTTTGTGAACTGACTAATCTCTGTGTCCAGGCATGGCGTGGCTGACCATTCTGTTATCACAGAAAGAGAAGCATCCAGCGTGAAATATCATGTTTTATTCACACTAGTTGAAAATATGCCGCTTTAATGCGTTCACATGGGCGGCACAAAGACAGTAAAAGCGCATACAAAATCAAAGTCAAAACAAGTCATGTGACTTGTCCCCAGCTCTGGGCGTTTAGCCATGTTATAACAGGTCACTGAGCCAGTGGTCGATGCTGAGGTGGTATTGATCATGTATTGATTATTATGTTACTATGCACCCATCTGTCACAAAGGGCCATCACTATAGCCACAGGGCCTCTGCAGGCTCTCTGCTAATGCTGGCTGTTTATGCTATTTGCATACGTACTGGCAGCCTGTAGTATTATTACATATTTACATACGTACTCGCAACATATAGCATTATTGTATACATATTTACATAACACAACATATAGCATTATTGTATACATATTTACATAACACAACATATATCATTATTGTATACATATTTACATAACACAACATATAGCATTATTGTATACATATTTACATAACACACATATAGCATTATTGTATACATATTAACATAAGTACTCGCAACATATAGCATTATTATATACATATTTACATAAGTACTCGCAAGCCAGAAGCTAGTCTGTGGGATTGTAACCATTGAGCATCCACACTGTAACCCTGGGAGAATGGCCCGTCACTAGGTTCCGTTGCCTGCTCAATACAGGGGATACATTTAACAGCAGTCCTGTGCGTTATTTAATTCAGTAATGCATGTGCAAGTCAGTATTGATTATTGGACCCATACCACTGGTCATCCGTTTGGTTGGTCTTGCTAATGGTGTTACCTCTGCTGTTGTTGTTCTACCAATGCTCTGCAAATAAATAAATCAAAGTCGCCTCTGTACTGCATTTTTACACTGAATGAATGAATTGATTAATGAAAGACATGATTGTGCCATGCTTCACAACTGAACAATAACATTTCAATTTAAATGAAATTAAATAAAAAACGTCACCCAAACCTCTGATCTGATCTGTGGAGTCATACACTTATACATGTGTGCTGGAATCTTCCCTGATGGAAGTTGTTATGGGTGCAGTTCATATTTTGCAATTACAATTTATTATGATAATATATCCATTAAGTTATAATTACAATTGTTATCAATCCAGAGATCCTCAGATAGTTGATTTTTAGTGTTTGTGTGTGTGTGTGTGTGTGTGTGTGTGCCAGTGTTTACAGGGTGTAAATAGAGCATATCAACTTGGTGTGTAACGAGAGAGATGTTGTGGTGCATTGGGTATTAAGCCAAGGAAGAGACTAAATAAACTGTTGAATATTGTGTGTCATTATTTAAACATGGAGGGGCTTGGGACTTGGGAGAAATCCCTGTCACATGTATTAAATGGTTATAAAAGTGAAGATGAATGAATTAGGCTATAAAACCTCTACAGCTTTAAGTAAGATAACTAATATCTCATATTACATATATTTATTCTCACCTCTGATCTTTTCTGTGGGACATCGATTTAGCATTTTTGAACAGAATGTAAAATAGGATTGTACACAAACATTACGAAATGAGCCTCTCTGTGGATGTGTGCGTCTGTGTTTGTCTTTACTGTGCTGTCAGTGGGTATAAATAAACTCTGGCTAAAGTGGACTTAATGTAACAGGGTCTAGTGGTTGTACACACAGAGAGAGGTAATGCTTGTCAATCATCATCAACAAGGAAAGACACGCTGTATGCTCCATACTAGTAGGCTGTTAGTAGGCTATTCTGGGTGTGTAAATTAGTCATGTCTCATCATGAGAACTGTGCTGTTTCTGTTCACCTGCTTTGATACGTTATGGGCAATCACAGTGCTTACACATTAGTCATGCGCTGGTTTACATCAAAACAGCATTTATGCCGTGACACTTGAGTGAGATATCAGCTCTAAAGAGTTGACTTAAGCACGGAGAGGAAATGTCAGAATCACCTGCCTCATCACTGACATTACACACACAAAGATACCAACCACAACAACGAGGCCCTGGAGTGGTAACAGGAAATGTCTTTAGTCTTGGCACACGCAGCATGTCAGACTTCCAATGTGCGTCTCCTGCCTCACAAAGAGGAAAGCACAGGAGGTAGAAAGAGGGAGCTCTGTGTGCACTTTGATCTTTTCGAGAGCACAACAGTTCTTACGTTGTGTGTCATTTTGAAGAGGGTGGGAGAGATAGAAAGAGAGAAAGATAAACAGCTATAAAGAACTGCCAGATCATGAAGCAAAAAGCAATCATGTCATACAAAGTAGATTTGGTATACAGCGTCATGAGTTCCTCTGTTATGTTCAGGGTGAGAACAAAGAAACAGTACATCTCAGCAGTGCTTTCATCAGATTTGCTGCCTCAGAAACAATTCCAGGAGAAATACCAAAATAAATGCATTCACGGTTGTCAAAGTGACAGCTGGAGAAGCTGACAGCAACATGTAGTGGGGCAGATAGAGCATTACCACCTCTCATAGTATAGCCTAGCGATGCTAAGTCTTACTCAGACTGCCAAAAGTTCTCTGAAAACACTTTATCTCATCATATCAGCTTGTGCTGAGCATGAATTAGCTCACGAGGCGTCTCCAAAATAAGGAAAAAAGAAGGGGAAAGAGCCTGTGTAAATGAGGACAGCGATTTTCCGGCTAAAACATGTTTACTTAATGAAATTTATTCAGATGTATTCGCGCACAGATTTGCTTACGCTGTGGTCTGCGGAAAAGCCCTGAAAGAGCGTCTGATTATTTCCCCTGAAAGAGGGCTGATAAGACCCTGAGCCAGTGACAACACAAGCAGTCCCCCCCCCCCCCCAACCCCCTTCCCCTCCCCTGCATACGTCGCCATGGTGGTGCTGTCATCACGCACAACAATCACTTTCATAATTCTCCCATGTGACTGACAGCTTGGCCAATCTGGTTTGCGTAATGAAGGCAGGGTCCTGAACTGCTGACTAAATAACAGCACATCTGTCACGCTGATGCCATGAGACCAACTAGCTTTGGCTGTGGGCTCTTGTTCAGGTGTCTACTTCGCTTCATGCCTCTATACATGGGTAAGCATATCCGTAAAAAAGGATATCCTCTTGAAGACATGCTGCATGTAGGCCTGAAGTCATTAGGTTGATAATATGTTTACACATCCATCAGGATGCCATTGTTTTAATGTATTTATGCATGTATGGATTCACTGAATTGAGGCTTGAAGCTTTGGCACTAAAATAAGTACAACGTAATTGCAGGCAGTATGGGCAATTCCCCTAGAGTGCAGTGCATTCAGTTACTTTGGACAGGCAGATCAAAAATAGACAGTAGTGCAATGCAATATAATATTCCTGACCGATGCTTTCTGAAGTATACTGGCAAAAAGTCATCCTATTAGGACATAACAATGTTGAATATGTCGAACAAAATCATTCTATATTTGACAATATATTTTGCATGAGCATAAATGGACGGGTATCTTGGCGTCTTTGATACATATAAATAAAACAACAAATAGGCCAATAACAAAAAGTATTATTTGGGTGAAATTTGTCAACACAGTTGTGGTAAACATTTTCTTTCATTGCTTTGTTTACACATACGTATGCCAGCTGTGCCACTATATTTGCAGAGAGAGAGGGAGAGAGAGAGAGAGAGATACAGGGCTGTCTGTTTGAGTAATATAACAGGTCCAGGGGTCAAATGTGTGCTGGCACCCAGTGTTAGGATATAGCATGTGCTCTCTCTCTCTCTCTCTCTCTCTCTCTCTCTCTCTCTCTCTCTCTCTCTCTCTCTATCTCTCTCTCTCTCTCTTCTTGGCCCACAGTGCTCAAGGAAGAAAAAAAAAACTTTAGTTTGGAACCATACTGGGCATCTGTTTAAAATAATATCCATCTAATGTGCAGAGGGGAGAGAAAAGAAAAGATGAGAAGAGGAGAGAGAGAGCGAGAGAGATATGATAGAGAGAGAGAGAGATGAGAGAGAGGGGCACAGACAGGCATGAGGCATAACATGCTGACACCCAAAGGCACAGTAGTGAAACGCAGCGGCTGCAACAAGCAGGACACACACTAGTGCAGCCGTGAGCAGGACACACACTAGTGCAGCAGGACACACACTAGTGCAGCCGTGAGCAGGACACACACTAGTGCAGTCGTGAGCAGGACACACACTAGTGCAGTCGTGCAGCCAGACACACACTAGTGCAGCCGTGAGCAGGACACACACTAGTGCAGCCGTGAGCAGGACACACACTAGTGCAGCCGTGCAGCCAGACACACACTAGTGCAGTCGTGAGCAGGACACACACTGTAGGCGTGGTTTGGGTAGGACTGTATAGTTTCAATGGTGGGAATGATGTTCGCCACGGTATGCCGGTCAGAGCATATATAATAGGAGTCAGTCTGAGGTT